>NW_003852441.1:12738838-12770367 GCF_000181295.1 Otolemur garnettii | reverse complement strand
AAAAAAAAAAAAAAAAAAAGAATGTTTTGAAACAATATTTTCTACTGTTTACTGAACTACTTTGGTTTCCTGGGGTCAGATGGTCTGTTTATATTGAGCCTTCTTCCCATCAAATGTCTGGTGATCTTTCTTTGTCAGTTCATACTAATTTATGTTGCGAAGGAAAGACTGCCACATCTTGAGATTGCTGAGGTGGGTGTCACCTGGCTGTGTCCCCCAGAGGCCTTCTTTAGTATAGTTCTGGCTGGGAGTAGGGGCATCTGGGCAGGATTTCGGTGTGTTTGAGGTGGGCTGGGACCCCACCTGCACAGAGTGAAGGCTTCACTCCAGGGTGGAGCCCTTTTCAGTACTTTATTCCATGGGGAGCTGCCTTTGCTTCTGGTCAGTTTGGTGCCCAGGACTGGCTTGCAGGAGCATTTGCAGGCAGATCACTTACTTTCTTTAGACAGTTTTGGCTTAAAGGCAAAGATCTACTATTGCTGGGCAGAGCCGCGTAGTTTGTGGCAGGGCTAGAGAGAGGGCACCTATTCTCAGGTCACTTAGTCATCTGCAGGCCGCCAGGCCAGCTCTTTCTCCCCCTGGGGCCAGCTGGCTTCCTAGTCAGTTCTGCTGATTGAAGCAGCTCCCCAGGGAGCACAGAGCACAGAGTAGAAAGTGGGAGATGGAGGGCTGTGGGGAACTGCAGGTCAGGGAACTTCCGCTCCACTAGGAAAAGCATACACCAGGCAGACAGATGTGCTCTGGTGAAAACAACAGAAATTCATTCAAGTCAGTAGCGGGCAAGTGGCCCTTGGAATGCAGGCGAAAGGTAAGCAAGGAAAAAGGAAGCGTGGAAGCCCTCCTGAGGAGTAGGGGTGCTAAGCAGAGTACAGAAGTGGGGGACTGCTATCCCAGCAGTACTGCGAGTCCCTCTTTGCTCCTTAGGAACTGCTTAAGACGACCCTGCTATCTCTCCTGAGGTTCCTGGAAGCTGTTGTCACCGAGAAGCCTGTTCATACCCAGACCTGCTTGGAGGTCAGTGGGGAGGAGCCCTTGAAAGTTGGGGTGTTCTTTTCCTGGGGTTTGCCCAATGATGTGCCACAACTGGCTGGCTTAACACAGAAGAAACTGATTCTCTCATAGGTGTGAAGCTAGAGATTCAAATTCAAGGTGTTGGCAGGGTTCATGCCCACTGGAGTTCCTGGGGCAGAATCCATTCCTTCTCATCCATGGCTCTCTCCTGGCTTCTGGTGGTTCCTGCCATCTCTTGGTGTCTCCTGCCTTGTAGACATATCACTTCAATCTCTGCCTCCATTTTCATAAGGCGTATTCTCTCCCCCTTGTGTGTGTGTGTATTCTCTTCTTTCTGAGAACAGCAATCATTGGATTAGGTAAGGTCCACCCTATACCAGTATGAACTCACCTTAACTTGATGAGATCTGCAAAGACCCTATTTCCTAATAAGATCATACTCTGAGGTTCTGGGTGGATATGAATTCTGTCCCCCTGGTATACTTGGGAACAGAACATTCAGGGGCAGGAGAAGAGACAGAACTGAGGATAGGGGTTGGGTGCAGAGGTTTGAGGGAAGGTGATCAGGGCTGGGATGTAAACAGTCTTGGTCTTCTCCCTTGGAGCACAAATGCTTTCTTCTTCCTTCTTCCTTCTCTGTTGCTGTGGCCACCTTCTCCTCAGTTCCCCTCCACTCCTGCACAGCAGCTACAGGAGAGAAACATGGGCTCTGCACCCCTACATCTGCATTGCCTGCTTCTGTTGTTAGCTGGGTGGCCTTGGGGGTGTATGCAACTTTCCAGTGCCTTACTTTTCTCCAGGAAAATGGGATGGCAATAGTGCCTGGCTCATACAGTTGTGTTTATAACTGAGAGTGAATGTTTATAAACTGCCCACTTGAAGAGGTAAGGTTCAGCTTCCAGTAATTTGACCATTTTTAAATTGGGTCATCTTTTTTATAGATTTCACCGACTTTATGCTAATGGCCTTCTCTTGAGTATCCTGTTCCACAATTATTACAGAAAGTTTAAGTTTTCTTTGCACTTGTTTTGGTTGTCAGACTAGAGATCTGAGGAGTACAGTCAAAGTATTTAGTATGAAAATTAGTTGAGATGATTGTTTTCTGTGTGGTTATGGTATCAAATTGATATAATTCAGATTTATTTGTGTTTAATTTTTATGGTTTCTGGCTGGGCATGTTGGCTCACACCTGTAATCCTAGCACTCTGGGAGGCTGAGGCAGGCAGATTGCTTGAGCTCAGCAGTTTGAGACCAGCCTGAGCAAGAGGGAGACTCTTTCTCTACTAAAAATAGAAAAACAAGCCAGGCATGGTAGTAGGTGCCTATAGTCTGAGCTACTCAGGAGGCTGAGGCAAGAGAATCGCTTGAGCCCAGGAGTTTGATGTTGCTGTAGCTATGATGAGGCCCTGGCACTCTACCCAGGGCTACAGAGTGAGACTCTGTCTCAAAAAAAATTTTTTTAAGAGTATATGTTCTTTTAATTTAATTGAAAATTTTGATTATGTCAGGATTTACATAATATTGAAAACTTAAATCTAAAGTCTTCCTCAGAGCAGTCTTGCTCCCATTGATCTTCTTACCTTCCTTCCCCCTCACTCCCTAGAGATCACCACGTGCCTAAAGATGCTGACTGTGCTCCTGGTTTTTGGTGTAAAAGAAAGCAAATGTGTGTTATGTACATTCTTATTTCCCTTTCTGTCCTTCACGGCAAGTCATACCTTCTCTCTAGTGCCCTGAATTTGGTTTTTTCTCCACATCAGCTCACAGATACAGTCTTTATGATTCTGCGGGTTACCTACATTGTGTGGGTGTAGTCAAGGTTATTCAATCAGACCCCAGAGACAGACATTGGGCTGTTTCCAATCTTTTTGCTGCTATTTTTCTTCTTTCATTTTGGAATGATTTTAGAGACACAGGGAGTTGCAAAAATAGGAGATACCCTTCCTTGGATACTTAGCCCAGCTTCCCCTAATGGTGACATATTATCACAACCTGGGAATTGACACTGGGTACTACTGTTAGACTCCAGACCTTGTTCAGTTTCCATAGTTTTGACACCTGTTCATTTTAATCTCATGTAGAGTGAGATGTAGCCAACACCACCACCACTATTGATGTAGAACTGTTTCACCACCAAGCAGAACCCACTTGTGTGACTCCTTTTCTTTATTGTTTGGGATTCATTGAGGGCACAAAGAATTAGGTTATACTGATTGCATTTGTTAGGTAAATTCCCTCTTGTAATTAATTGTGTCTCACCCCCAAGAGGTGTGTCATACACCATGACCCCCCCACCCTCTCTTTCCTTCCCTCTTCCTGCTCCTGCTTTCCCCTACCCCTTACCATGTGTTATGTCATCTATTGGTGTGATCTCTTTTTAATCACATCCCCCCACACCTTAGCCCCATTCCCTGGTGACAACCACTGATCTGTTTTCCAGCTTTATAGTTTTGCCATTTTAAGGATGTTATATACATGGAATCATAGAGTGTGTAACCTTTTATGAGATTGGCTTCATGCTCTCAAGATCTCCCAGGTTGTCATGTGAATCAATAGTGTATTTCTTTTTATTCTTGAGTAATTTTGCATTGTATGAATATGTTAGAGTTTGTCTGGTCTTTCACCATTGACAGACTTTTAAGTGGTTTCCAGGTGGGGGTTATTATTAGGAAAAGTCTTGTGAACTTTTGTGTACATGTTTTGTGTGAACATAACTTTTGGTTTCTTTGTGGGGGGCGGGGGATAAATGCCAAAGAGAGCCTTTGCTGAGTGATATGAAAGTGCATGTTTAGGTTTTTTTTTTTTTTTTTTTTTGAGACAGAGCCTCAAGCTGTCCCCCGGAGTAGAGTGCCATGGCATCACAGCTCACAGCAACCTCCAACTCCTGGGCTCAAGCGAGTCTCCTGCCTCCACCTCCCAAGTAGCTGGGACTACAGGCACTCGCCACAACGCCCGGCTATTTTTTGGTTACAGCCATCATTGTTGTTTGGTGGGCCCGGGCCGGATTCGAACCCGCCAGCTCAGGTGTATGTGGCTGGCATCTTAGCCGCTTGAGCCACAGGCACCAAGCTGCATGTTTAGTTTTTTAAGAAACTGCCAAACTATTTTTCAGAATAGCTATACTATTTGATACTCATGAGACCTATGTATGAGGTAGTCAGTTTCTTTGCATTCTTGCTTGCTCTTAGTGTGACTTTTTAAACTTTATCCTTTTTAAAATAGGCATAGCACTTTTCATATGCATTTCTCTAATGGCTAATGATGTTGATTATATTGACATGTGCATATTTGCTGCCTATATCCTTGTGTGATTTTAATTCTTCTAAATTTGTTAAGGTTTTATTTTATGAAGCAAGATGTAGCCTGTCTTAGTGAGTGTTCCATGTGAACTTGAAAAGAATATGTATTCTGCTTTTGTTGGCTGGAAATTCCTTTTAAAATGCCAGTTGAGGTGGAATTCAATTCTACTACATCCTTGCTGAATTTCTGTTCACTACTTCTTTTGCTTACTGAGAAAGGAGGATTTAAGTCTGCAGCTGTAACAGGAAATTCACTTGTTTCTCCTTTTGCTTCTGTGAGTTGAAGCTTTGTTGTTAAGTGCATACATGTTCAGGATTATTGTATCTTCTTGGTAATGTGATCTTTTATTATCATGAAATATCCTCTTTATCTCTATTATTCTTATAGCTATCCTACCTCTCTTTTTATTAGTGTTTGTATGGTGCAACTTTAGTCATCATTTTATTTTATTTTTATTTTTATTTTTTGGTGGGGGGACAGAGTCTCACTCTGTCATCCTGGGTAGAGTGCTGTGGCTTCGTAGCTCACAGCAACATCAAACTCTTGGGCTCAAAGGATCCCCTTGCCTCAGCCTCCTGAGTATCCATCACAACTCCCACTAATTTTTTTCTATTTTTAGTGGAGACAGGGTTTCGCTCTTGCTCAGGTTGGTCTCAAGCTCTTGAGTTCAGTCAATTTACACCTTGGTCTCCCAGAGTGCTAGGATTACCTTGGGAGCCACCGGACCCCTTGTATCCTTTTACTTTTAATATACAGTTGGTCCTTTTTGAAATCCATTTATTAGGCACATTAAAAAAATAATCCATTCTGATCATCAGTGTCTTTTAATGTGTCTTTAGATCATTTCGTTTAATAAATTAATGACATGGTTTTAGGTGCACCACTTTATTATTTGTGTTCTTGCTGTTCTCTCTGATTTTTCTTCCTCTATTTCTTCCTTTTTGCCTTCTTTGGGTTATTTTCCCATTTTAATGTTACCTTTTAACTTGCCTATTAGGTTTTTCTTTCTAACTTTTCGTATAGTTTTTATAGTGGTTGCTAAAGGCTTTACAATACTCACACTTAACTTTTCACAGCCTACCTAGAACCAAATGGTATCCTTCCAATTGGAATGTGGAGACTTGACCAGCATAGAGATGAAGCACATAGATTTGTCCTTTACTCTATGTTGGAGTTGTCTTAGGTGTGATATTTACATTTATTAAAGCCCTGCCCACCAATTTTATGACACATGTATTTTATTTGAGCCATCCAATGTGTTTTACAGAATTCATAAGATAAGAGTCTATTATATTCACCCAGATATTTACCATTTCTGTTGAACTTTTTTTCCTAATGTTTCAACTTTCCTTTTGGCATCATGTCTCTTTTAACAGTTCTTTTAAAGTCCTTACATTTATTATTTCCAAGTTTCCATTCTTATATATAATTTTTTTATTCTAATAAATCTCAAACCACAACCAAAGTAGAGAGAATAGAATCATGTGTATCATCACCCAGCTTCAGTGATCAGTCATGGTCAATTTTATTTTATTTGTGCCTTTTACAGTCCCCAACTTCTGTGCCTCTGGGGCACAGAGCAATTTTTTTAGAGCAATTTTCATACCATTTTTTCCATAAATATTTTAGTATGTTTATCAAAGATAAGGATTATGACCAGGCATGGTGGCTCACTCCTTTAATCCTAGCACACTGGGAGGCCCATCTCTATTAAAAATAGAAACAAACTAGCCAGTCACTGTGGCTGGCACCTATAGTTCCAGCTATTCAGGAGGCTAAGGCAAGAGAATCACTTGAGCGCAAGAGTTTGAGGTTGCTGTGAGCTATGATGCCATAGCACTCTACTGAGGGCAACAAACTGAGAGTCTGTCACAAAAAAAAGGGGAAAAGGATTATATTAAAATATATGACTATGCTATCATTATTATATTTAAATTATGTAGGCTGAATGTGTTGTCTTATGCTTATAATCCTAATACTCTGGGAGGCCAAGGCTAGAGGATTACTTGAGTTCAGGAGTTCAAGACCAGCCTGAGCAAGAGGGAGCCCCTGTCTTTACAAAAAATAGAAAAATTATACAGGCATGATGGCACATGCCTACAATTCCAGCTACTCCGGAGGGTGAGGCAGGAGGATTGCGTGAGCCTGGGAATTTGAGGTTGCAGTGAGCTATGATGATGCCACTGCATTCTAGCCCAGGTGACAGAGTTAGACCCTGTCTCAAAAAATATATATACATATATATATGTATATATAAATTTTGATTTAATTTCTTAGTATCATAAATGTTTGGAGAATATTAATTTTTCCCTAAATATGTCACAAATATATATTTTTAAATATCTGTTCACTTGAATCAGGTCCTAAATGAGCTGTGTACATTCTCATTGGTTTGTTGCTTAAGTCCCTTCATTTATAGTTTTCCCTTATGTCATTTTTTTTCTTAAAATTTATTTGTTGAAGAAATCAAGTCATCTCTTCTGTAAATTTTCCACATTCTGAGTTGTACTGATTATAACATTTTTGGGTCATTTAACAAGTTCTTCTATCCTAGTATTTCCTAGATATTATTAGAACTAGATGCTTGATCAGATTCAGAATTGATTTTTAGCAAGATTACTTCACAGATATCTTGCAGTATCATCTGAACTTGAATTCTAAAACATTTGATGTAGGCTGGTTCTCTTCTGCTGAGAGAACTTGCCTCTGCTCTGTCTGTGGTATAGACTTTCTGTAGTTTCTGAATAAATCTTGCTTTCACTTAAAAAAAATGTGATGTGTGGTGGCACCCGTAGCTCCGTGGGTAGGATGCTGGCCATAAAAACTGAAGCTGGTGGGTTTGAACCCTACCTAGGCCTGCTAAACAACAATGACAACTGCAACAAAAAAATGGCCAGGCGTTGTGGCAGGCTGAGGCAAGAGAATCGCTTAAGCCCAAGAGTTTGAGGTTGCTGTTGGCTGTGACACCATGGCACTGTATCAACAGTGACATAGCGAGACTCTTTTTCAAAAAAAAAAAAGCCATTAAAAAGTGTTTTAATCAATTAGAACTTTCATTTTAACTGATGCTACAATTGTCTCATCTTTTGTCATAGGAGACTCTTCCTGATTCTTTTTATTCAATATGACTCTAGGAATCTCCAAGAACTTCCTTGCTTTCCAATATTGTGTGTACTTTTCATCTGTGGCCTGGAATTAGCTGTTTTTTTTCAAGGAGCTATGGTCTTTCTTTGTAAAAAATGACATTTAGAAATCACAGTCTTGGCTTGGGTATTTCATCAGGGTCTGGCTGCAGGAACAATTTTTTTTTTTTTAAATGAATCTATGTGGTATCGTTTATTTTCTTCTTCTTTTTCTTTTTTTTCTTATTCTTTCCTTCCTATATTGTTTTTTAGAGCATCAGTATTTCCTTAAGTTAGTTGTGGATTTCTTTTCATCTACTACTATTATTCCTTTTCAGTTATAAATTGCCTTTTGCTTTCCTGAATCATGGTTAGAATGATTACTGCAGGTTGACATGGAGCAATGTGCATTTAGATCGGTGGTATTCAGGGCCTGTAATTTACCACTGGTGACATTTATTTGTTGTATTTCAAATAGGAAACAGCCATAATTATATTCCTTAAAAAAACTTCAATCACTCTTGAATCTGTGACAACAAAGACATGTTGTTAATACCAAGTTCTTTCTTTATGGAGGAATAAGATGTGGGTAGGGGAATAGTGGGATATGTTGATCTACTGAAGTAAGCTGTGGTCAGTATCATTTGAGAGTCACAGCTTTCACCTGAAACAAAGGGACACCAATGAAGAAATTTCTAGCACCCAGAGAAGGGGAGAATTGGGGGTTGAGAAAATAAAGGCTTCTGGTTCCAGACCCATATACAATGCACCTCTAGGCCAAAGAAGTCCTGCTCTTGGGAGTAGGGTCCTGATACTTTGCAGAAGCTCAAAGTTACTTTTCTTCACTCTGAGATGCAGCTAATCAGGCCTCTCCTTTCATCATCTTCTCCCTCCAGCTGCTAGAGACATGGCTGAATTCCCAGAAGAACCATGAGCGGGAACGGGCCATGTGGTGTGCTGCCCGCATTCTTGGCTATACTATAAAAATGAATAACTTCAAAGTGAGTGGTCACTTGTCTCAGAGCCTGGGTCCTACTGTCCTCTCTGGTCACCCTCACCCCTATCTTTGTCCCCAGCTTCATCACATCTGTCACCTGGCCTCAGTCACACTGTCTTGCCATCTGTCTCTGTTTTTTCCCCTACATCCCATCTTGTTCTCACCTCTCTCCCTTTTCCCTCTCCCCCACCCCTACATCTACCACTTGGTCTTTTTGTCCATCTGCAAAATCATTTCCATTCCATTTGGTTTGGTTTCCATTCACCTCTACTAGCAGTTACTGGGCACTCACCTTGGGCCAGGCACTGTGCTAGTGCTATGGTGGATATGTAGATGACCAGGACTATTCCCTGAAGGTGATAATGAACGTACAAGCCAAATGTGATGGGAATCAAATATGGAAACACAAATGACTACAAGTGAGGGAAACTGAGAAAGCTTCATAGAAGAGGACACAATAGAGGTGGGGTGTCAGGAGGCAGAGAAGGGGGAGCAGTGCCAGGTCCTGCCCTAGCCATGCTGGTGGATGTGCTTTCTGGCCACCCCTTGTCAAATTCCTTCCCTGTTCCCCACTCCTGGTCTCAACCCTCATGCCTGTGGCACGTGTGTCCCCCTCCTCCTAGTTTTTCTCCTGTGACAGCCCAGCCTGAAGGAGCAGTTGGGATAACATGTGACTTCCAGCTCTCCTCCTCAGATGGAAATTCCGTTCACCCATCTGGGGCACCTGGTGAGGATGCTGGCTGTGCGCTGTCAGGACCCTGTGGACAACATCTGCTACTTGTCTTCCCAGGCTGTCTACAGCCTCTACAGTATCCTCCTGCTGCAAAAGCGTATGTAGAAACTTCTCTTGTTCCTCCCTTCCAGCTTCTCCCTTAGACCTGGCCATCCCCACATGCTCTAGAAGTTACCTAAGCACCTCATCTCCGTGGAGGGACCTGCCCCTTCTGGGACAAAATACCTGCTTAGGAAAGAGTTCTTTTGAATTAGTTCCTCCTCATCTGAGTGAGCCTCATATTCTTACCTGATTCTATCTTTGCTCTGAGGCAGGCAAAGTGGGCGCCCCTTAGATAGGTGTCATCAGCACCCCTTATGGTGGTGTCCATCCCTTCCCTACCAACCCCAACTCTCTTCAATCTGGCTTAGCTCAGTAGGTGCCTGGGCCTAGGCCAGGGGCCCTGAGAGGTGGGAAAGAACATTCTAAGAAGGCTTCTGAACATCTGAGGGGTGGGCTTGGTGGTCTTTGTTTCAGAGATGACAAGGCAAAATCAAAACTTGTGGGAAGAAGACGGCAGGGGTGAAGTTTATAGTCCCAACATCTTCTACAACAGCACCTTTAAGATTGGCGAGGTGAGGGCCATCCAGACACCTAGTGGGGACAGCTGGGGCCTCTCATTTACATAATCTTATAGCTCTCTCAGGTGGGATTCTTGTATCTTCCCTCTCTGTGTCTTGCTGTGAAGGTTTTCTTTAGGGGACAGTCTGTGTACAACGGAAGGCCCAGTCTTGGGGCTCCCATATGCTCTCCCTTGAGTATCCTGGGTCCTGAGCCTTTGTCATGGCCCATCCCTCTGGAAGTACTGGTTTCATGCTCATGGTGCTTTGTGAGCAACATGTATCCCAACTCCTGCCTCAGAGAGGCACTAAGGACCTCAGCCCCTCTGTCCTGCTGCTCTGCCTCTGCAGCCTCTGACCTTGGAACCCCACACTGGCACCTGAGGTCAGTGTTCTCTGCCTCCCATCCCCAAAGACTCTGACCCCAGTGAAAGTGTCCTCTGGGAGATTGGCAGACAGCACAGGCCTGACACAAATGTACATTTTGCTCCCAAGAAGAAGCATGTGCTACTCAGGAAAGGTGGTCCAGGCCATCTGAGGCAGGCAGCCCAGGTGAGTTGAGACTGACAGCCCTTGTTGCAGGCATTTGCAGGGTACTTCACCCAGCTCCATCTCACCAACATGGTGCTGAAGGTCATGGATGACCTGACTGAGAGCAAACCCAGGTTGTCTCTGGCTGCTGCCCAGCTGATGAGCGCTGTTATGAAAAAACGGGGCAAGGACATGATAAAGGTAGTGTGGCACTGTGGCAAGAGCTCAGCCCTGTCAATCAGGAGCTCTGGGCTCCTTCCTGGCTCTAGCACTAACCAAGTGAAAGGCCTTGGGCAAGTCTCTTCTCTACTGTTGGTCTTAATTCACTCACCTATAAAATGTGGATTTGGGCTAGATGTTCTCTGTGGTCCCACAAAGCTGAGACATTTATAATTCTGAGCTCAAAACTGGTACCCCAGGGCAGCACCTGTGGTTCAAAGAAGTAGGGCGCTGGCCCCATATACTGGAGGTGGAGGGTTCAAACCCAGCCCTAGCCAAAAACTGGAAAAAAAAGGAAAAAAAGAAAACCACCTGGTACTGCAGTTAACATTACCATGTGCAAAGCTGTTGGCAGCTGGTGCCACAGGTGGCCTTCAGCCAGAGCACAGGAAGCATTGTTGAGGGTGTTCATCTTGGTTCCCTGGGGTGCCAGGGGCCTTAAACTGTGAATTTCAAACCAGTTTAGTTCATGAGTTATCCTTTTTTTCCTTTAGATTAACATATAAAAATGGAAAAGTTTTGCATAACAATCCCACATTTCCCAATTCACTGAAAGAAACTTTAAAATGGGATCACCCAGGGCACCTTTCTGAGTGGGCTTTGTTCCTTTTATAAACGCAGCATGGGCTCTCTCAGACCCTCCTACTCCCTGAGTTCCCTGACGCCTGTTGCCCTCATTCATTTATGTGACCTACATGGCCTATGTAGCAGAACTGGAAGGACACTCTGAGGGTATCTTTGAGGCACTGCACTGGAACAGACTTCCCAGAGGCTATGTATTAGGGATTTGAGGGCCAGAGCCAAGACTGGGGTCCCCTACCTCCAATGCCAGATGTTCCTGCAGTTTGCGGGTTAAAAGTTGATCGCAGCTGGGAGGGGAAGCCCTGAGGTACCTTAGCAACCTGGGATGCTACTCATCTACAGACTTACGGGCTGTGGGCGGGCACTTGCTACAGTGGGCCTTAGTGCCAGCTTCTGGGGCCCCTACTGGTCTGGCCTCTGGTGCCTCAGAACTCTGCCTTGCAGCCAATGGCCAGTGTGGTGGCTCACACCTATAATCTTAACACTCTGGGGGGCTGAGGCAGGTGGATCTCCCTAGCTCAAGAGTTCAAGACCAGCCTGGGTAAGAGTAAGACCCAAATCTCTGTTAAAAGTAGAAAAATTAGGGGTGGCGCCTGTGGCTCAGTGAGTAGGGTGCCAGCCCCATAGACTGAGGGTAGTGGGTTCAAACCCAGCCCCGGCCAAACTGTAACAAAAAAATAGCCAGGTGTTGTGGCAGGTGCCTGTAGTCCCAGCTACTCGGTAGGCTGAGGCAAGAGAATCGCCTAAGCCCAGGAGTTGGAGGTTGTTGTGAGCTGTGACGCCACCGGCACTCTACCAAGGGCAATAAGGTGAGATTCTGTCTCTAAAAAAAGGAAAATTAGTTGAGCATTGTGGCAGATGCCTGTAGTCCTAGCTACTCAGGAGGCTGAGACAAGAGGATTGCTTGAGCCCAGGAATTTGAGGTTGTTGTGAGCTATCACACCCCAGCACTCTACCCTAGGGTGACAGAGTAAGACTATCTCAAAAAAAAAAAAAAATACAACAAAGCTCTGCCTTGGGAAATCAGCCCCACTGGCAGGATTGCAATTAGGCCCCTGAAATTTGGGGAGCTGGTAGAGAAGGAAGGTGGGAAGGAAGCATGGAAAAAGTTATGGGGACTTCTGCTGGCTCTGCCCTGCAGGTGAAGGAAATAGCAGAGGGCATCCTTCAACGGCTCAACTGGAATCTGGAGCCCAACACAAAGGAGGAGACCCTGCAGGCCATGTGTGCGCTGGCAGGTAGCAACACCTGCACCGTCATCCCCATGCTGCTCAGCAAGCCACTGCCCTGGGACAGGTACCTTCACCCTGGCCCAGGACACATTTTGCAGCCCAGGAAGCCCCCTCTGCCCATCCCCATTCCCAGAATAAAAATCATTTGGCAAGGATGCTATTACCCTCCCTTCTCTTTGATCTCAAGCAAACCTCATCTCCATGACCTCTGGCCAATTTCTCTCATCTCACTTCTTCTAGTCCCTGGGAACTGGCTCTTCATGGGCCTGAGACCAAGCCCGTCCTAGGAGCATGATCACCAGGGTCCATGACATAGCTGTCCCTGGTTTTTGCAGAATCACTTTGACCCTGTGGAGGAAACTTGGCACTGAGAGAGACACGACAATCAATGTCCTGCAGTGGCTCATTGGCATCCTGGAAATGGCCCACTCGACAGAGGAAACAGCAGAAATGGACTACCAGCCTGTGGCTGTCAGTATAAAGAAGGGGGTGGGGCTTGGATGTCCAGTTCTGGGAGTTTGGGGGCAAAGTTACTGATCAAAGGGGTTGACCTCAGGGGTCAATCAAATCCTGGGGAGGGGTCAAGAGGAGAGGGTTGATACTGCATCTTGAGTGCTATACCTCATAGGAGCACCTTACCCTCTTTTTGATACTTTTGCATCTAAGAATGCATGATGGAGAAAAGGTAGTGACCAGTCCCATTTATGAATATGGAAACTGGCAGGCAGGGCTTACCAGCTTGTTTTCTGTCAGGATTCTGGGCGACATCATATTATGGAAGGACTAGAGGAGTGGCAGGGGGCATAGGAGAGGTGGAAGTTTGGGTGCCTGAGGCCAGTGTGGACAAAGTGCCAGAAATCATCTTCTGCTGAACATTTAGAGTCAGTTTCCTTTCAATTTTTTTTTTTTTTGAGTCTCATTTTGTCACCCTGGGTAGGGTGCTATGGCATCATAGCCCACAGCAACCTCAAACTCTTGGGCTCAAGTGATTCCCTTGCCTCAGCCTCTCCAGTAGCTGGAACTACAGGCTCCTGCCATGATGCCTGGCTAGTTTTCCTATTTTTAGTAGAGAAGGGGTCTCACTCTTACTCAGGCTGGCCTCTGAACTCCTGAGCTCAGGAGATCACCTGCCTTAGCTTCCCAAAGTCCTAGGAGGATTACAGATGTGCGACACCATACCTGGCTCCTTTCCAGTTTTAATGTCAAATGAGAAGAGGAAGCCAATTGTATGTGGGTGGCTCCCTCATTCCCCTAGTTGTAAAGCGTGGGTGTTCAGTCTTCAGATATTTCTTAGAAGCCTAGGTCAGAGTGAGCTGGGCTCCCTGGGCAGAGACAGGGAGGAATAGGGTAGGATTCTAGCCCAGACTTTCAGTGTATGGATGGTGGTCCAGGTCTGGTCAAGTCTGCTCCCCGCTCCCCAGGTGACATGTGCCTTATGTGAGATGCTGTCAGGAGCCCTGTGCCAAGAGGCTGTCCAGGAGCTCTTGCCGCGGCTGTTGCTGGCTGTGCTGTGGCATATCTACTGGGTGACTCAGCAAAATGCTCCCCAGAAGATGGTGGTGTACATCCAGGAAGGGTCCTCAGAAAGCAAGAAAAATTCCTTTGATTCCACTGGGTAAGTCTGACCTGCAGGTGAGGAGGAAACACAATGAGTCAATTCCTGAGTGTCCTGGATGCTGATACCTCAGGGATACAAGGAAGAAAAGCATAGGAGATGGTGTGGGTGTGGCAGCATCACACACTGGAATCTTCTCTCAGATTTTCACATTTCTCATTACCCCTTCTGCGGACTCACCTTGGGGCTCCTACCTGTGGTTGTAACTCTCCATGTGGAGAGGTGCAGTTAGATGGGAAATGACAGGCCGGGCTGAGTCATCCTCTCCCAGCAGGGTTGGCCATTTGACTCAGCCTAGTTGGCCTCTGGCTTTGCATCCTTGTGGGCTGCTCTGTCCTGTGTAAGTCCTTACCTGTTTCCTCGCCTGTGAGAGGGGAGTTTGGACTCTTGCTTTTGTTGTCTTAACCTCAGAATATTTCATTGAAATGAAATCATCAATGAAAATGAAAACAAATGAAACTAATACAGGAGAGACAGTCTGATTAGGCAGGTGTGGAGGTGAAGAAAGCTCCTCCCCTCCTTCTGTGCACTGGAGTGAAGATCGAAAACCAGGGCACTAGGACATTCCTCAAGATCACCGTTGTTTCTCAACCTTTTTTTTTTTAAATCTCACAGCACACTTGAACCTCTATTTAAGCTTCTGTGGCACATTTCAGTGATGTTGATCAAAAAAGAAAGACTAAAGGAGAGAATATATTTACTGTGCTTTGAACTGCTTTTGAAAATATTTAATTAATGATCTTTAAAAATTTTCACGGCACACCTAAGATCCTCTCAGGGCCCACCAGAAGATGGTGGCCTGGGTGGGAGAGGGGATCCTGTAGGGCTGTGTGGTCGGAGGAGGGCTGGGCTGAAGGGGTGGGTGGTGGATGGGCAATTGAAGATGTGGCTGAGAGTTGTACTTTTTGTCATGATCAGCAGAAGAGCAGTGAGAGAACCTAGCTGCCAGGGCTGAGACCTGAGTCTTGCTTGCCAGCACAGAAGTGCAAATCAGGATATAATACTGTGTCAATCTTTTTGTCCTTTTCTTTTCACAAACCTGATGACGGTGACCTTCAGGTGTGCCCTGAAGGTAGTGAAGCTGGTGCTACTGGCAGGCTCGTATGAGGGAGTGGTGGTCTATGCAAGTGACTATAACTGCTGGGAACGTCTGTCCAGCCCCAAATCTTATTATATTGGGATCATGGACTTGACAAGGTAGGACCACTTCCCTCATGCTACTGGCAGCCCTCTCGCCCCAGGTCCTAGCACTTAAATATAGTAGCCTTGTACTCTTCCTGCACCCACCTCCCAGCCCTCTGCTCTCCTGACTCCTTAGCCCTCACATCCTCCCTGGTCCTTGGCTACTTCCCCAACCTGTGGCAATTGCTTGCTTCCTGTGTCCCATCCCAGCGCAATGGTAAAGATGTGTGATCCCTCTATTCTTCACCGAATCCTAAACCATGTCAAGAACTCCCTCTACAGCTTGGATGAGGGTAGAAAGATTCTGACCAGGGCCTTCTATGCACAGGTGAGGGCTGCGGAGACCCCAACAGCTCCAGCCATCCACTTTCTATAGCTGAGGACCTTACTATTTAATGGGATATTAACTAACTTGTCCCAGGAAAGAAAAAAATAGAGAATCAAGCCACCTCACATGGAATTCCCTTCCTTGGAACTTCAGGGTCCTGCTTCAAGGAGGCCAAGAAGCCTGGGGAGTGGGTTAGCAGTTCTGGTCCTCCCAGAATCAGGAGTGGATCCCAGCAGTGGGCTCCAAATTTGAGCCTTACCAGCCTTATCCCCAAGCCCTTTCCTGGAGTCTTCACCCCATGTGACCAGATCTGCCTGGGCTCTCTCCTGCATGTGGTCATTGCCTGAGCTGGGCCCTGAGAGGTTCTGGGGGAGCACAGGGTCCCTATGTCTTTTCTTCCACCCACAACCATGGTCTCCTGCACCTCAGCTCCTCTGGCACCGATCAATAGCACAAACAGAGGGGCAAGACTTTCTGGGCATTCTAACCCAATGGCTCAAGGATCCTGATCATGTTATGCAAGAAGTTGGTCTCCGGGGAATCAGTAATCTGGCACTGCACCAAGGAAATGTAAGAGTCAAGAGAAGACCAAATGGGGTCCCTGAGAGTCTCTGAAGCATTTGCCTTTCTTCCCTTGGGTCCCTTAGTTGCCCCAGTTTTAGTACAATCTCAAACCCTCATCCCTGGCATCATAACACCCAGGGTAGGCCTATCTGGGTGTGCCCTTAAGTAGCCTGGACTCCTTGGGCCTTCATTTCCTTGGCTAGGTTGTCTACATTTGTTTCTCTTAGGCACCATTTTGTGCTTAAGACCATGACCTCAGAGTGCGGCATGGTCCTCAGGGTGGTGAGTGACCTCTGCCTTCTCCCAATAGTCAGAGGCTCTCAAAAGCCTGATTCCCTCCTTGCGAGGCTTTCTGACTGCTGATGTGCGGGTGACAGTGCAGGCGGTGAAGTGCCTGCGGAACATCATCTACCACTGGCAGGGCGAGGACATCAAGGCCATCTTCTGCAGCATCTGCCCACATCTGCGTCCCCTCATCAATGACGTATGTGCCTAGGTCCCTAGGACTCACTGGGAACACTGTGGGCTAGGGCTGGAGCCTAACTAAAGGTTGGTCTAGGCTTGTGGCTCATGGCTGAGATAATGGAGGGAAGACAAAAGGAGATGTGGTCACATGGAGCAGCGCATAGGACATGTCCTATCTGCCTTCCCTAACACATGGGGACATAGCACATGCCTCCACATACTCTCTCCACAGAAGTTCCCTAGAGGAAGGAGCCACTGGACCAACAATCGAAAGCTCACACAAACACTGATAGGAAGCCAGTGCTCACTCCAAGGACCTTCTCTAGACTCCACTTATGGAGCGAAGTGAGGGAGAGAACTGATGGCTCTACGCTCCTCCCAAATAATACAGGAACCTTAGAATGCTAGGGTCCCTGTGGCAAGAGAAATCTGAGACTCAGAAATTTGGACTAACAGACCAATATCATCTATCCCCAGGTCTCATTCTCCTTATAGATCATGGCATCCTAGAGATAGAGGGAACTTAATGGCCCCAAGACACCTGGTGACAATATTCCCATAGTGGCATTTGTAACTTTTCCAATTTGTGAACCTTAGATTGGAATTATTTGCCTCTGTGACCCTGGAAACTCCCAAATGGTTAGATCAATGTATGATTCATCCATCTTTCTGTTCTTTTAAAATTCAGCATGTATACTGTCCTTAACAAAGCCTAAAGATACTATCTTGCGAGGACCTTAGAATGCTTTAATTCTGATTATGCCCTCCCATGTTACATATGAGCTTTGTCTAGTATTTCAGTTCTACCTGCTTATAAAAAAAAATATTTTTTTTGAGACAGGAGTCTTACTTGTCACCCTGGGTAAAGTGCTGTGGCATCATGGCTCACAGCGACCTCGAACTCTTGGACTTAAGCAATTGTCTTATCTCAGTTTCCCAAGTAGCTGGGACTACAGGTACCTACCACAACACCAGGCTATTTTTTTCTGTTGTTACTGTTGTTTAGCAGGCCCAGGCCAGGTTCGAACCCACCAGCCTCAGTGCATGTTGCCAGCGCCATAACCACTGTGCTACAGGTGCTGAGCCTCTGCTTATGAAATTTGCAAATATGGCCTTTATATCGTCTCATTACTGCTATTATTTCATACAGTCAGTACTTAGATTTACCCGTATGTTTACAAATCTCCTTGCTCACCTTTCCTTCTTTCAGCTTTTTCTTCCTCCTAGATGCTGTGTTTCCCTCTTCCTTTGTGATTCCTTGGGCGAGGTCCTAAAAGAAGTAAATGTTTTTAATCTTTGTGTGAAAATGTCTTTATTTTGCTTCACATTTGTCCTGTTAGTAGTTTATGATATAAATAATATGGTATTTCTCGAATGTGGTTCCTTTGTTTTGCAGTGTTGGTTTTCCTCACTGTTTGCTGATGCTCAATCATGATTTCTGGCATTTTTATATTAGAGATTCCCGGTGGGCCCTCTGTGAAAGCAATGTCTGTTACTGCAGCCTGATTTCAGTAATGGGGGAGCATCCAAGGAGCAGTGGATGGCTGGCTGTTGGCAGATCCAGCCATCCACTTCTCCTTCGATGCTTTTGATTCTAGGGCTCCTTGCCCACCCTGGGTGGTATCAGACACCCAGGAAGCCATCCCATTTCTTTGGTCTAGACAACATGCCTGCTGCTCACCTGGGGTGTTTCTTGCCCCTGCTTCTTGGTAATTGATAAGGGGGTATCAGGAGGGCAGGGTGAAGGGAGAAACTGAATTGGATTGCTAAACTACAGCCCCCAACCAGCAATCCTGTGGATTGCCCAGAATTTTCTTCTTCTTCCTATATTCACAGCCCTTAAGTTTAGAGCACTCAGAACACCGGTTCCCCAACCATGTCCCGCAGTAGTGCTTTGCTTGCCTGCACTCTGTGCTGTGCTTTTTAGAAACTCATCCAATGCCTCAGATCCATTATGAACTGTAAATATTTATCACTACTATTTCTCCTAGAGATGGGGTGACTAGCAATGTTCAATTACCCATCTTGAGCAACTGTGCATGTGATATTTTTTTCTTTCTTTTTGTCTTTAAAGTATTAATAAGGACTCACCTCTCTGTTTAGCTGTTATGCTATAATGTGTACATCTGAATTGTGAAGAAGTCTCTGTTCAGGAACTATCTGTCTTGTCCCACCATATCTCTATCACTGTGCTTAACTCCTGACAGGTGCTCATGAGATACTTGTTCAATTAATACATAATGTTCCCCTGAAAGTGTACAAAGTGTACCTGTTTGTGGTCATTATTAATTCACACAAGTCAGGCTGGGTGTAGTGGTTCATGCCTGTAATCCTAGCACTCTGTTAGGCCAAGGCAGGTGGATTGCCTGAGCTTAGGAGTTTGAGATTAGCCTAAGTAAAAGGGAGACCCTGTCTCTACTAAAAATAGGAAAAACTTCCTGGGCATTGTGGTGGGTGCCTGTAGTCCCAGGTACTCAGAGGCTGAGGCAAGAGGATCACTTAAGCCCAAGAGTTTGAGGTTGTGAGCTGTGATGACGCCAAGGCACGCTACCCAGGGCAACAGAGTAAGACTCTGTCTGAAAAAAAATTAATTCACACAAACTAATACAGATTTAAACAATTCTATTCACAGCATCACTAGGGTAAAAATATGCATTTTGAAAAATGTAGCATATTTGAGCCAAATCCTTAGAAGAAAAGGAAGGTACCAGGTGCAGGTATGGTCCATGGTAGATGTGAAGCCGTGATCTCAGTTTCCCGGGCACTGTGCCTTCATAAACTGACTTCCTAGTTCTAGAGGTCTAAACAGAACAACTAAGAAATGAAATTGCGTGGGATTTATGTTAAGCAAGCATAGTGCAGCCAGTGTGCTCTGGACATGCAGATGGAGGTGTGGTAGGAAGAGAGCCCTGCCAGGCAGCACCAGGAAATCACCACCACCACCTCCTTATCTGTGCTTTGTGCTTCCTGGCAGGCGAGGGATCTGGTGAGAATTGTAGCCACCTCTGCCCTGGGCCACATGCTGAAAGGGGTCATCAAATACAAGCCAGGAGCCACCATGAAGAAGGAACTGCATAAATTTTTGCTCCCACTCCTATTAAGCATACAGGACAACAACACCGAGGTGGTCAAGGTACCCTGGATGTCTCTGTCCTGCCAAGCCCCGGCCCAATTCATGCCCCCATGTGTCAGAGCAGAGCCCCTTCCCTTCAGCTCTCTCTTCACGAGCCCAGCCTTGGCAGCACACTCTACAGCCACCTCCTTTGCGTCCTCCTCTGGGCTGCCCTGAGCACTCTGACCTCTTCCTGCTGTGGGGGCTCACTCAACCCTTGGCCTGGGCAGTCATAGGAGTGGAGTTTGGGGATTTTCTTCCTCCAACCCACAGGCCTGTAGAGGGGCCCTCACTGAATGGGTGAAGGTCATCGACTGGTCGTCACTGACCCACACCTACCAGCACACCACCCTCAGTGACCACCTCCAGGTGATAGAAGAAACCTGCAAGTACCTGGTGAGTGAGTGTCTCTGAGGAAGTGAGTCTCAGCATCCGTCCTGGGGACCCAGCAGTGGGCTCTGTGTGCCAAGGGGGCAGCTGACAGACATGTCCCTTCAGTGCCGTGTCTCTCATTCTTTACAGCATCTGCAAACTCTGGGAGCCCTCAGCTGGGAGGCCAGGCCCTGGTTCTTTGTACTTGATCCTTTTGGTGTCCCAGTCCTTGTGTCAGAGGCTGGGGAGGTCATGCTGGGTTATTGCATGGCCGTAGGACAGAGGCCCTTTGGTTATAGTGGTAGAAAGCCCTGTGGGCAGGAGTTAACCAGGCCTTTAGGTGAGTAGCCATGGGGTCAAGGATCTGTGGATTCTGCCATCAAGAATAGGCCAAAGATCAGGAATCTTGGTTGAAAAGGAAACATTTGAGGGCTAAGCAAGTAGGTTAGGGACTGACATGAGTAGTTCTGATATTAGGGATCCCTTACATAGGTAGATTATTTTACAAAGCACCGTCATAGCCATTGGCCCTTTGTTGGAGCCCAGGATCTCTGTCTCTGGTCCCGACCCAGGACCTTATCAGAGCTGGGATGCTAGGTCTCTGGCCCTGGCCCACAAAACTGTCTGGACATGGATGCTGTGCCAGCTTACTGGGGGTTGGTCTTGTTCAGGTCTCAGGAGCTGAAGCACCTTAGAAGTCAGTCAGTATTGGTAGGAGCGAGCATCTCAGCAACAGTCTTTAGTAGGGGAGCACTAATCAGGTGTCCTCTGAGCAAGAAACAGAGGCAAAGGAGGAGCCCCGGCTAACTTCTCCTGAAGCCATTCATAGAAGCAATCCCGTGGCCGCCTATGCCACAGGTGTGGAGACTGCTAACCAATGATGTACATATACTTTTGTACTCTCATGCCCCTTACTAATGAGAGCCAATGATATTAAATCCCTTCCCCAATCCCTTATTGCCAAGGTATTTCTCACAGGTGCCTTCTACACCCCTGGTTATGGTTTTCCCCCAACTCTACATAAGAGGACAGTGAAGTCAGGAAGCGTCAGGGCCAGTATTCAAATCTGGGTCTCCTGGTTCCACATTAGGCATGTTGTCCCTTCTCCTGCTGGTACCCAGGAGCAAAATTCTGTTTATGAACTTCCTGCTGAGTCTGTGCTGTTGCTGGGCTGGGAGGGGTTGGGGGTCTAAATGTGCAAGTTCCAGAAGAAGCAGCTGCCTGCAGATAGACTGCTGGGGCCATGCATAGGTGGTGATGTGGCCACTAGAAGGTCTTCAGTAGCGTGCCCTAAAGGGTGACCCCTCTCCTGGTCAGCACCACCCTTCTTTGGCTCCACAGGCCTACCCAGGCAAACACCAGATCCTGGGGGAGTTGCTGTCCCAGAGCTTTATGTTCCTGAAGAGCCCGCAGACCTTCCTCAGGATAGCTTCGGTCACTTTCATAGGTAAGGTGGGGGCTCCTGGCATTTCCCCCCTCCTCTCTTCAGCAGGGCAGCCCTCCTTGACCTTTTGCTAAAGGCCAAGCACACCCATGGTATGAAGAACAGGTCGCTCCTGTGCCAGCCTTGACTTGATTAGAGAGGTGGACCTGTGACCAGGCCTCAAATTAGAAAGGCTTGGGGAGAGAAGTGCAAGCTTGTGCCTTTACCCCAACTCTGTGTGAGTCCCCCCATGGTCTGGGCTCTGCTCTGTGGGGAAGTGAGCCATGTGTTAACATCCTGGGCTCATCCTCTACTTGTCACCTGCTGACAGTAATTTCTGGGTCACAGCTGGTCTGCAGTTTCTTTTATGAAGACACTGCTGTTTAGGCTGCCAGTCATCACTTGTGTATACTCCTTATTAGAACTTATTTATAAGTTCCTTGTTCACTGAATGTGGGGAAAGAAGCAGCCAGAAAGTTCAGGAACTCTGGATTGATTTTACATGTGTCTTGTCTTTAGGATTCACTATTAGGAAAATGAACATGAGATACGTATTTGAGGAGGACTTGCAGGTGATAAGGAATGGTGAGTATGGCCTTGTACCTGGGTTCTGCATTACACAAATGGGTGGGATGGGGTAGAATGGAATGGGGACATTCTTAAGGACATGTTTCATTATTTTATTTTTACTCATGGTCAATGTAATCTAGAAGAGTAGAAAATGAAGAAAAGTACTAGGAAGAAACACATTTTCCACTGTCCTACACATTAGATAAAATATTGCTAATATTTGGGGGCTATATCTTGACAGTCAGTGAATACCTATTGCTGTAGGTGCTTATACTATGATGGTGTTCAAGACAGAAATAGTCCCTACCCTAAAAACGTGCAGTCTTTTGTTCTTTTTTATTGCATTAAACTCTTCAACATTAATTTATACTTATAGAAGAAATAAACAGATATAAACTTTTGGGGAAAAAAAGCATTATCCATATAGTCCCATTTATACCCCCTGCTACCACCCACCCAATTTCCCCCCCGGTTGTTTGCTGTACTTTTGTATATTTGTGAACAATTTCTGAAACTTGATATTTCTCCTCTAATATGTGGGCACATACAAAGCTACTTCATTCCCTTAACTGCCGTGTAATTTCCATATATGGATATGCTATGGGTTATTAATCATCTTCCATATGTATGAACACTTATGTTGCTGCCAACTTTTTGCTATTTAAGCAACACCATGATATATATATGTATATATATATATGTAAAAATTTCTATAGGACACATAGCAAAACATAGATTTTTGTCATATTAAGCTTAACAAAATGTAAAGTAAAATTACATTTTCAACTTCCTTCCGTCTTCTTGACATTAGTTCCATTCACTGTTCTCCCCAATTTACAGAGTTTTGTGTGCCAGTATTTTGGTTCTATTTTGTTAAGTCTAAATTTAGATACTATGATTGTTGTTGTTCTTTTATACAAACTATTCCTTTGTGTCTTTCTGACCTTCCTTTGGAGACCATTTTTCTTTATCCTGGAGACTATCTTTTAAAAGTGCTGGTATCTTGAGGTGTGCGCTCTTGGTTTTTATTTATAATGATTTTATCTTGCCCTCTTTCTTTTGATTTTTGTTTTTTACTTAGGCAGATTTAGGGGGTATAAGTGGTTTTTTGTTACATGGGTGGATTTTATAGCAGAGAAGTCAGGGCTTTTAGTATACTGGTCAACCCAATTGTATGCATTGTCCCAAATAGTTAGCTTTTGATCCCTCACCAGTCTCCCACCTTCCACCCTTCGAAGTCTCTGGAGTGCCTTATACAACTCTATGTGACTGTGAATACCCATCATTCCACTCCCATTTACAAATGAGTACCTATAGTATTTCACTTAGGATATGGCTTCAAGTTCCATCCAAGTTGCTGTGAGAGACATTATTTCATTCTTTTTTATTGCTCAGTAGTATTCTGCTATATGTCTGTCTATCTATCCTCTATCTATCCATAACACATATATACTATATCGTCTTTATCCATTCATCAGTCAGTCACTTGGGTTGATTCCATATCTTTGCAACTGTGAATTGTGCTGTGATAAACATGAGTGCATATGTATTTTTGACATAACTTCTCTTTCTTTGGGTAAGTGCCCAGTAGTGGGATCACTGGGCTAAATGGTAGTTCTAATTTAGTTCTTTGAGTATTTTCCATACTATTTCCATAGAGGTTGTACTAATTTACTTTCCCACCAACAGTGAATAAGACACTTCTCACTGCATCCACACCAATATCTACTGTGCTTTGAGTTTTTAATAATAACCTTTCTGACTGATGTAAGATGATATCTCATTGTGGGTTTCATTTGCATTTCTCTGATGATTAGTGATGTTGAGTGTTTTCTCACATGTTTGTTGGCCATTTATATTTCTTCTTTTGAAAAATGTCTGTTTGTGTAATTTGCCTACTTTTAAATTTTTCTTTTCTTCCTGATTTGTTTGAGTTCTTGTAGATTCTGGATATTAGTCTTTTGCAGGACTTATAGTGTGTATGTTATCTCCCCTTAAGTTGTCTATTTCCTCTATTGATAATGTCTTCAGCTGTGCAGAAACATTTTACTTTAATTGAGTCCCATTTATTTACTTGTGTTTTTGTTTTATGTGCTTTTGGAGTCTTAGTCATAAATTCTTTGCCTAGGTCAATGGCCGGAAGAATTTTTTCTAAGTCATCTTCTGGAATTTTTATGGTGTCAGGTGTTACATTTAAGTCTTCAATCTATCTTAAGTTAATTTTTGTGTATGGTGAGAGATGGGGATCCAATTTTTTGTGTGTGTGCAGCTCTCTAGTTTCCCCAGGACCATTTGTTGAATAGGGTGTCTTTTTCCCGATTTTTTTTTCTGCTTTGTCAAAAATCAGCTGGTTGTAGGTGAATGGTTTCATTTCTGGATTCTCTATTCTGTTCCATTGATATACGAGTCTACTTTATGACAGTATTCTACTGTTCTGGTTGCTACACTCTTGTAGTATAGTTGGAAGTCAGATAATATAATGCCTTCACATGAGGTCTGTTTGCTTTGGCTATTCAGGTTTTAAAAAAATTTCATGTGAAAAGCTGGATATGGTGGTTCACGGCTACAATCTTAGCACTTTGGGAGGCTGAGGTGAGTGGATTGCTTAAGCTTAGGCGTTTGAGACCAGTCTGAGCAAGAGCAAGACCCTGTCTCTACGAAAAATAGAAAAACTAGCCAGGCATTGTGGCCGGCCCCTATAGGTCCAGATACTCGGGAGGCTGAGGCAAGAGGATGGCTTGAGCCCAAGAATTTGAGGTTGCTGTGAGCTATGATAACGCCACAGCACTCTATCCAGGGTGATAAAATGAGACTCTGTCTCAAGAAAAACTTTTTTCTATGGGAAATTTAATATTGTTTTTGTCTAATTCAGTGTGAAAAATGGCATTGATAATCTGATGGGAGTTATACGGAATTTATAAATTACTTTGGGCAGTATGAGCATTCTAACAATATTGATTCTTCCAATCCATAAACATGGGATTTTTATTTATGTCATCAACAATTTCTTTCATCAGTGTTTTATAGTTCTCCTTATAGAAATCTTTCACCTCCTTGATTAAGTATATTTCTAGGGTTTTTTGTTTTTTTTTGCATCTATTGTGAATAGTATTGGGTTCTTGATTTGACTTTTAGCTTGGCTGTTATTAGTGTACAGAAATGCTACTGATTTATGTACATTAATGTCATAACTTCAAACTTTACTGATTTCTTTATCAATTCTAGAAGTCTTGTGGGGAAGACATTAGGGTTTTCAAGGTATAAGATCATATCCTCAGCAAATAGGAATAGTTTGACCTCCTCTTTTCTGATTTGGATGTCCTGTGTTTCTTTCCCTTTCCTGATTACTCTGGCTAGGACTTCCAGTTCTATTTTGAATAGAGGTGGTGAAAGTAGGCATCCTTGTCTTTTTCCAGTTCTTAATGGGAATGCTTTCATCTTTATCTTGTTCAATATGTTAGCTGTGGGTTTGTCATTTGTGGCTTGTATATTTGGAAGCATATTCCTTTTATGCCTATTTTGGTAAGGGTTTTTATAAGAAAGTGTGCTGGATTTTATCAAGTGCTTTGTTTGCATCTATTGAAATGATCATATAGTATTTGTTTTTAATTCTGTTTATGTGGTGAATCCATTTATTGATTTGCATATGTTGAACCATCTTTGCAATCCTGGGATGAAACTCACTTGATCATGATTAGTTTTTTGATGTGCTGTTGAATTCAAGTTGTTAGTATTTTGTTGAAGGTTTTTCCACCTATGTTCATGAGGGTTATTGGTCTTCTTATTGGTCTTTCTTTTTGTGTGTGTGTCCTTTCCAGGGTTTGGTATTAGCATGAGACTGACTTTGTAGAATGAGTTAGGGAAGAGCCTCTCTGACTCAATGTTATGGGGCAACTTCAGGAGGATAGGTGCCATTTTTCTTTGTAGGTCTTGTAGAATTCAGCTGTGAATCTGTAGGGTCCTACGCTGCTTCTTTTTGTTGGAAGGTTTTTTATTACTGATTCAATTTCCTTACTCAAGATTTGTTTGTTTACAATTTCAATTTCTTACTGCTTTAAGCTTGAGAGGTTGCGTATTTCTGAAAACTTACCCATTTCCTCTGCATTGTCTAGTTTGTATGCATAGAGGTATTCATAATAGTTTTGGATGATCTTTTATGTTTTTGTAGTATTGGTTGTAATGTCTCCTTTTTCATTTCTGATTGAGCTTATTTGAATCTTCTCTCTTCTTTAGTTGCTTAATCTAGCTGGTGGTTGGTCAATTTTATTTATCTCTTCAAAGAACAAAATTTTTGTTTCATTGATCCTTTGGTTTTTTTTGTTGCTTCGTTTTCAATTGTATTTAGTTCTGCTCTGATCTTTGTTATTTCTTGTCATCTGCTAGATTTAGATTTGGCTTGTTCTTGCTTTTCTAGTTCCCTGAGGTATGACACTAGCTTTTTAATTTGTGAACTTTGTCTTTTTGATGTAGGTGTTTAGTGCTATGAAATTTCCCCTTAACAATGGTATTACTGTATCCCAGAGATTTTGGTAGGTTATGTCACCATTGTCATTAAATTCAAAAAAGTATTTGATTTCCATCTTGATTTCATCATTGATCCAAAGGTCATTCAGTAGCAGATTGTTTAATTTCCATTTATTTGTATAGTTTCGAGAGTTCCGCTTGGAGTTAGTTTCTAGTTTTATTCCACTATGGTCTAAGAAGATAGATGATTATGGTTTAGATTTTTCAAAATTTGCCAAGATTTGATTTATGGTCTAATATATGATCTGTCTTAGAAAGTATTCCATGTATGAACAAATCAAGTGCTTTGTCAGAATGTACACTCTGGAGGTTTTTGGTGTCTTACAACAAGCTCTTCTTCTTTCCCCCATTATTTTCCACTTAGCAGCCAGACTCTCTTTAAAACATGGATATTGGGTCATGTCTCCCTTGCTTAAAGCCCTTTAGTAGCTTCCTATTGTTCTGAGTGTCAAAATGTGGCCCTGGATGGTCTGGCCTCTGTAAGCCTCTCCCCCTTCAGCCTGCATCATTGCCTGCTCTCCACAATCTGCAGCCACACTAGAACTTTGTACACCATGAACAAACACCCTCCACCCCCAGAATGCTACTGCCCTTGCCCTACCTATGGCTGCTCTCAGGCCAGCTTTTTAATAAAGCATATACAAAATAAAATGTAAAAAAAAAAATTAGCTGGGCATGGTGGCATGCACCCAGAGTCCTACCTACTCAGGAGGCTGAGGCAGGAGGATCGTTTGAGGCCAGGAGTTTGAGACCAGCATGGGCAACATAGCAAGACCTCATCTCTAAAATATAAAGTGGAAAAAAAAAATTATCTGGAGTGGCACACCTGATGTCCCAGTTACTCAGGAGGCTGAGACAGATCCTGCATTGGATCTTAGCACGAATGTCCCCTCCTCACAGAGGCTTTCTCTGACTGGCCTGTGTGAAAGGGTCCTTCCCATTTACTCTCTCTCATTCATCCATTTGCCTTCCTTCTTTGGACTGATTTTGTGTCACTTGTTTATTTTTTTTTCCCCCACCAGAATGTTAGGACTCTGTATCTCTTGGTCACCACTTTATCTCCAGCACCTAGCACAGTGCCTGGTGATAAGAAGTACTCAATAAGTAGTTCTGACTGAATTCATAATGATTTATACCAGTGAAAAACTTGCAAATTTAATTATTCACTAATTGCAGGTTCATTAAAAATGATAAAATCATGCAATTGGATATGATTCCATATAGAAGAATATTCTATGGGAAGAAAAAATATTAATGTCATAATTGTGAACAAAACTTTTGTCTAGGGCCAGGCTCAGTGGCTCATGCCTATAATCCTAGCACTTTGGGAGGGTGAGGTGGGTGGATTGCCTGAGCTCAGGAATTTGAGACCGGCCTAAGGAAGAGTGAGACCCCATCTCTAAAAACTAGCTGGGTGTTGTGGTGGATGCCTATAGTCCCAGCAACTTGAGAGGCTGAGGCAAGAGGATCGCTTGAGCCCAAGAGTTTGAGGTTGCAGTGAGCTACGATGCCATGGCACTCTACTAAGGGTGACAAAGTGAGACTCTGTCTCAAAAAACAAAAACAAAAACAAAAAACTCCCACAAAATTTTGTCTACTGAGAGTTTAAAAAAATATATTGCCAAGATAGGTGCCAAATTACTAGCAGTGTTATCTCTGAGGGTGAGTGATTTTTCTTCCTTTCCTTTTTTTAAAAAATAATTTTTATTTTAAATATTTTCTACAATGAAACAATTATTGATAGTAACAAAAATTATTCTAAATGGAGTCATGGGATAAAGTCCTGGCCTGTGGGGTGGAAGAGAATGGGGTTTGGGTCAACAGTTCTTAGAGATCAAATCATAGTTGACCTTCTTCTGGTTTCAGTTCTTGAAAGTATGCGTGATGATCCAGATCCAACTGTGAAGGCTTTGGCCCAAGATGCCCTCGGAGAAATTGATGCCAATCCTTCCTTCCAAGGGTTCAGAACTCCCAGGCTAAGCCTAAAGGGCCTCAAAGGACCAATAAGGAAGAAACACCTTTTCAAACAGGAAAGAGACCCTCAGCCAGAGGAAACTCGCTTCTGGTTCCCAGTATTTGTGAATGCCATCCGCAGGTGGCAAAATAGGAGGGTGAGAAATACTCGAAATTAAGAGGCTAGGTATCTAACATCTCAAAGTCTACCTAAGTCTGGGAGTAGTGGCTCACGACTGTAACCCCAGCCCTTGGGGAGGCCAAGACAGGAGGATCGCTTGAGGCCAGGAGTTGGAGCTTCAGTGAACAACCACAATAACAATAAAACAACCAGAAAACTAACATATCTGCTAAAATCAAATCTACCTCAATTTTAATCCAAAGTAGCCCATCCCTTGGAACACAGGTAGTTTCCAACTCTAAATATTCACAGTGACTCACAGTTGGCTTTTAATCAGGCCCAACTTTTTTAGGGGGATTTTTATTGTTTTTTCTTTTTCAAGTGTCAGAGTGTTGCTCTGTTCTCCATGCTAGAGCATAGTAGCATGATCATAACTCAGGGTAGCTTTGAACTTCTGGGCTCTAACAATCCTGTCTCAGCCTCCTGAGTAACTGGGACATCAGGTGTGCCACTCCAGATAATTTTTTTTTCCACTTTATATTTTAGAGATGAGGTCTTGCTATGTTGCTCATGCTGGTCTCAAACTCCTGGCCTCAAACGATCCTCTTGCCTCAGCCTCCTGAGTAGGTGGGACTCTGGGTGCATGCCACCATGCCCAGCTAATTTTTTTTTTTTACATTTTATTTTGTATATGCTTTATTAAAAAAATTTTTTTAGACACAAATAATCATGGGTGGCACATAGTCAGAGATAACCAGGTCCATTCATGTTTGTGTCCCTTTTCTACACAGTGTCAGATTTTTACTGATGCTATTTCAATCACAAAAGCCATGAGCTATGTGCATTTCCCAGAAGGTGATTTCCCTTTGTGCTTGCTAGTCAGAGCCACTTACCCCAAGGCTCAAGCCACTCCACAAGCCAATCTGTGCAGCAAATCATATCTAGTAGTATATTTCATCAACATGTAAAGTTGTGGATTGAAATGTTCACATTAAACAAAGTAGCATTTAATATCAAAAGAAAGAAAATGGATAGTAAAGGAGGTTAATGAACCAGTCCAAGGAATGTGATATGGATGAGAAGAAGGTCCCAGGCTGATGTAGTCAATCATCAGTGAAGCTGTCAGCATCTTGCTAGGGAGAGTCTTTGATTGTGACAGAGGCTTCATCAGAATATACCTAGTTACTCATCACCAGAGACAGCACGGACTTTACCATGGAGACAATAGTGCCTACTCAGAAAAGTCCTCTTCATTTTCTAGCTCTTAAGTCATTCAGTGGGGACTGATAATAAAGGGTTATGCTATTATCTGATTGGTGTGGTCTGTGAATATCTGACGCCTATTGGCATGATGCCTTTGAAAATGAACTCTTTTTCTAGAGTCAGTGATGTCAAGGATGCTCACTACACAAAGTCTCACTACGTTGCCCATCCTGGTCTCACACTTATGGCCTGTGAGCCATCCTCCTGGTTGACCTCCGAAAGTGCTGGGATTACAATACACTTATTTTCTTATTTTACAAAAAGGTAGCTCCCGTCCCTGTTCTTAGGGATTGGGGACAATCCCAATCTCTGCACCCATCTCTTTCAACTTTCAGGAAAGGTTTCATGTGACAAAAAGGAGAGGTAGGGTGGCAGAACCACATGGTACTTAGTTTTCAATCCCCTCTTCCTCCTGCACATATGTTGAATGAGACTTATAGGCTCACACTTCCTTGTGAGAGCACAGGAAGCTGGGCTGTGGATTCTATACAGAGGAACGCCAAGAACTCCAGTCCTCCCTCTCTCACACAAGAAAGCACAGAAGTTGAATAACTGGAGTTCATTCTAATTTATATTTAAATTGTTCTGAAACTTCAGTTTGAATCAATAGTCCCTGTACCACATAACTGTTGTAGGGTTTCCTGATGATCCCCACTCTTTTTTGATTAAGAAACATAGGGTGCCTCAACTGTTCTGTGACCTGACTAGCCCCGTGCTTGCGTTCAGCAGGCTTGAATCCAAGCTGGGACCTTGAACATTCCTAGACATGGATAAAGATGTTTTCCTTGTTGACCAAAACACTGAAAGAAACTGGTCCCAGCCCTGAGCCCAGCTTCTTAAGGCCTCTTATAAACTCCACACTGTGAGCCCCTGGCTGCGGACATCCATAATAGAGCTCCTGTTCTCTCCTGCCTACTGCAAGGGGCTGCAGTCGGCTCTGTGTGCAAGCTTCCCTAGTAAGTGATCTCGACTCATCAACCCGGAGTCCAGCGATCTTCCTTTGGAATCCCAGTTGGCTCCAATTCGGGAAGGTTTGAGGCGCCCCCTTGTGGAGAATCTCCTGCCGCTGCTTTCAGGGCGACTACAGCTGTGGGTTTGAGCAGGATAGAGCACAGTGATTTCTGATTAGTTCCTTTTTGCTATCCCAGAGCTCTGTGCTTAACTTCCATGTGCCTGATTTCTCATCTACAAAATGGTATTTATAATACCTCCTGTGGGATTGTCCTCCAATACCCGCTCTCCCCTTCTTCCTTTTCTTTAACGCTTGGTGACTAGAATGTGAGCAAGATGGCTGGAGCTAAACACCTACCTTGGACGGTCGGGAGGAAGTGATAACATTAAAGATGGCAAAGCGAAAAGACGGAAGGCACCTAGATCACTTACCAGAGCAGAGCTAGCTAGCAATTTGCGTGTCTTACCTCCAGACTTTGTTCATATGGCATGGGAGTTTATCTCACTTTTTCTGTCAGAGGCAAACCCAATCCTGATGGATTTAACCTTTCAACAGTACTCTAAAGCAGTGTTTTTCAATCTTTTTTTTATCTCACAGCATATTTGAACCTATAGTTAAACTTCTGTGACACACTTAAATTATATGTTGATTAAAAAAATAAAAGAGTAGGTGGCACCTGTGGCTCAAAGGAGTAGGGGGCCAGCCCCATATACCCGAGGTGGTGAGTTCAAACCTGGCCCAGCCAAAAACTGCAAAAAA
>NW_003852441.1:12718272-12738772 GCF_000181295.1 Otolemur garnettii | reverse complement strand
AAATGGCTGATGATACAGCTGGGATTATACTGTAGCAAATGTCCAGCATCGAACAGTGCATTTTTTGATACTGATTGTCTTCAAGTTTCCTGTAAGTCAATCTTACTTGAAAATTTTTTGGCTTTTTTCTTTAATGTGACATCCATGATGGTTTTTTTCCCCCCATACCCTACAATAGTGCTTATACTAGAAGAATTGCAGTAACTTCTTATTATCTACAAGCCCCAACTAGTTTTATCTTGGGACTCCAAGGCAGCAAGGAAACTTTTTCACCTGTTTGGAAAGGAAAGGAGAGGAAAGGAAAGCTGTTTAAATAATTTTTGCTACATTTCAGGCAAGGCCAAGAGACCTCTAATTGAAGCTTCGCCTGTGGTGCCCACATGAGAGTGTCCATTCCAGTATTCCCACATCGTTTCATTCTCATGCAGAAATTGTGAAACTTTTGAAAATTATAATGTAGCAGGACCAATTTGCAGTATTTTCTAAGTAAAGACCTTTACCTGTCTTCCTGGACATGGTCTGGAGGATGCACTTTTTAATCTTGTTTGGTATATAATTTCTGGGGTGAAACAAATTATTTTCTTAATGGCTTAAAGAAAATCAAGGTCCATAAAATGCAAATTAACTCTTAGAAAAGATAAAATGAGTTCAGGGAACACGTGTCTCTTCATATTCCAGTTGAAAGGAGGAGCAGGGAGACAAAAAACAAAACTTAAGCCTCATAGCACTGTGTGTGCCTTCCTCTCATCAATACAAAATGGATCATAAGCTATAATGAGACAAAGCACTTTGAATTACCCTTTCTAGAGCAGGTTTTCACATGCACCGCCAGGAGTTTTGGACTTTACCAAATGGCCTACTTGATCCCAGCTCTGAGGGGTCATCGGCTGCAAGAAGAGGACAAGAATTTGTATTCTAAACTATATGTAACATGGGAGACTTTTTTCCTACTGTTTTGAGGCATATACAAGAACAGAATCTTTGGTTACTAGGTTCTAATATCATTAATGTTACAATCTTTATACAGGATTTCATTGCGATACTGTATCCAACTGTCAGGAAAGGAAATAAAACCAAGATGCTGAGTAAAAAGCAAAATCAAAAAAGCAGAAGAGAAAAATGAAGGCAGATTTATTGCTACCTTATAAAAAATGCTATTAAGACCGTGGTTAACACAGCAGGAATGTCTTCTCAAACAGTGGCCTTTGTTTTCATTTTAAGTAATTGTATATTCTGTGGCCCTTCCCCATCCTCTTGGTTTCCATTTTTAAAGATATTATGTGTAGGGAAAGGGGTCAGGATTTCTCATTTAAAGGTAAGCAAAAATACTGAATAACAGTGACATCATAATTCTTTCCTCTTTTTAAGTCCTATGCCACTTAACTGTAAAACATAAAATGTGACTTTCTTATCTTACAAATAGGTACTTAACACATTTGTTTTTAAATTTAAGAAACCCAAGTTTATTGTTTCTCCACACTATTCTTACAGCTTATAAAACAAAGTCTGTATTGAATAATGTGGTTCTGGAAACATTCCTTCTTTTATTGCCTTCATTTCAAGATAAAGACGTAACCGAAAAGATAAGCATCGGCTCGGCGCCTATGGCTCAAGCGGCTAAGGCGCCAGCCACATACACCTAAGGTGGCGGGTTCGAATCCCCAGCCCGGGCCCACCAAACAACAATGATGGCTGCAACCAAAAAATGGCCAGACGTTGTGGTGGGTGCCTGTGGTCCCAGCTACTTGGGAGGCTGAGGCAGGAGACTCGCTTGAGCCCAGGAGTTGGAGGTTGCTGTGAGCTGTGATGCCATGGCACTCTACCCAGGGGGATAGCTTGAGGCTCGTTAAAAAAAAAAAAAAAAGAAAGAAAAGATAAGCATCATAAGAAAGTATGTTCTTAGACTTGCTACAAGCGTGTTTAAGTGCATTTGTATTGCCCATTAAAAAATGTTACCTGACTCTTGTCCCAGGAATGCAGTTTCCCATTTTTGTTTCTAAGTTGGTGTAACCCAAATTCCAATAACCCATAATAGACACTGTTTCAGAAATTATTCTTCACATTAGTGAAGACAACTTGGATGTCACTGACAGGAATAGACCCTCACTGCACAAAGGTAGATGTCTTACTGTATAAAATGTCTATGTTCTTAGGTTCTAGGACAGATCTGTAGTTTTATAGATCCCTTCTGTTGGCTAGGACACAGATTTTGAGAGCTATATGTATATATATAATCATGTTTATATTTTTCCTCAGAGTTATCAAATAATAGCTTTTGTTTAAAAATAGTTTCTTCTGGAGGTAGGGTGGGGATGTGTATTAAAGAGAAGGAAAGTTATATGGACTTAAATATATGCCAAGTTCATTCTTTTTAGTTTGCTGTACTGAAGGTTCTTTTTTTTTTAAAGTTCACTTTTTACCTATTTTATTAGTTTTTGTGGGGAAAAAATGCATCTAGGAAAACATAGTTCAAAGACTATACATAAGATAATAAAAGTAATTCTTATTATTTAATAAACTTTGCAAAGTACAAAGTAAAAAAAAAAGAGTAAAAAATGAATATACTTACTGTGTTTTGAATGTCTCTCAAAAATAATTTGATTTGGCAGGGCAAAGTGGCTCACACTTGTAATCCTGGCACTCTGGGAAGCCGAGGGCAAGGCAGATGGATTGCCTGAACTCAGGAGTTGAGATCAGCCTGAGCAGGGTGAGACTCCAGTTTGTACTAAAAATAGAAAAAGTAGATGGGTGTTGTGGTGGGAGCCTATAATTCTGGCTACTCAGAGGGCTGAGACAGGAGGATTGCTTGAGCCCAAGTGTTTGAGGTTGCTGTAAGCTATGATACCAAGGTCCTAAACCCTAGGAAGACTGAGTGCAGCTCTATCTTAAAAAAAAAAAAATTAATTAAGGATCTTAAAAATGTTTTGCAACACAACTAAGATCCTCTCACAGCACACTGCTGCAGCACACTGGTTGGAAATCACTGGTTTAGACCCATCGGAGGTAGAGAAAGACTAACAAGTTCTATTCTTTTTTTTAAGAGTCTCGCTTTTTTGCCCCAGGCTAGAGTGTAGTAATCTCATAGCTTACAGCAAACTCAAACTCCTGGGCTCAAGAGATCCTCTTGCCTCAGTCTCAAGAGCACATGAAGAAAAGCCTGGCTAGTTTTTTATTTTTAGTAGAGATATGAGTCTCACTCTTGCTCAGGCTGGTCTCAAACTCCCTAGGTTAAGCAATACATCTGCTTTGGCCTCCCAGAGTACTAGGATTATGGATGTGAGCCCCCATGCCAGGTCGCAAGTTGTATTGTTTTTTTGCCGCCCTCTGTAAAGTCTTGTGACGTCACAGCTTACAGCAACCTCTGACTCCTGGGCTTAGGGGATTCTCTTGCCTCAGCCTCCCGAGTAGCTGGGACTACAGGCGCCCGCCACAACGCCCGGCTATTTTTTTGGTTGCAGTTTGGCCAGGGATGGGTTCAAATCCACCACCCTCGGTATATGGGGCCGGCGCCCTACTCACTGAGCCACAGGCACTGCCCCACAAGTCCTATTCTTAATGAGTGTTTAGCTCATAGTTCAAAGACTATATATAAGATAATAAAAGTAATTCTCATTATTTAATAAAGTTTGAGTTTAGACCTTCCAGAGGTAGAGAAAAGACTAACACTCATAAATGACTCTCTTTACAAATTAAATTAACCTAAGAGATAAGTACTATATTGAAGATGATTTAGGCCAGATCTGGTTGCATTCCTGATCATCTTTTCTGGAACTGAGTGGAAAGGAAGTCGATGAAAAGCCAAACACTGTAAAATAATTTGAAGAGGTTTATTCTGAGCCAAATTTAGGGACAGTGGCCCAGAGCCATGCTCAAGAAGCCTTGAGCAAGTGGACTTGGCTGTGGTAGGGTTACATTTGTTTTTGTACATTTCAGAGAGATAGGAATTACAGGTAAAGTCATAAATCAATACAAGGAAGGCATACATTGTTTTGGCCTGAAAAACGGACATTTCAGAGTGGGGGAGGGGTAGGCACACAGGTAGGGTTAAAGATTCTTCAGTTAGCTGAGCATGGTGGCTCATGCCTGTAACCCTAGCACTCTGGGAGGCCAAGATGGGCATATTGCTTGAGTTCAGGAGTTTGAGACCAGCCTAAGCAAGAGTGAGGCCTGTGTTACTATGAAAGAAGGAAAGAAGGAAAGAAAGAAAAAGAGAAAGAGAAAAAAGAACTAGCCAGGCGTTTTGGCAAGCCCTGTAGTCCCAGCGACTTGGGAAGCTGAGGCATGAGAATTGATTGAGCTCAGGAATTTGCGGTTGTGGTGAGCTATGATGATACCATGGCGCTCAACTCCAGGGCGACAGAAAGAGACTAAAAAAAAAAAAAATCTTCAATTCACAATTGGCTGAAGGAGTGAGGTTCCATCTAAAAGACCAGGAGTCGAAAGCACAGGTAGTGAGAATAAGTTGGAGTCAGTCAGTCAGGCCAGGGCAGACATGGCACTGCTGGCCTGGTCATTTTTTAGGTCCTCTATGACCTTCACCACCTGTTGCTTGTTCTTATTGTTTTATAAATTTATTTCCCACTCTAAAGATGCCCATCTTGAATAGTTTAGAAGATTAATTTAAGAAATTGACCTTTTTATTTTTGGAGACAGAGTCTTACTATGTTGCTCTCGGTAGACTGCTGTGGCATTACAGCTCACAGCAACCTCAAACTTTTGGGCTTAAGCGATTCTTTTACCTCAGCCTCCCAAGTAGCTAGGACTACAGGCACCAGACATTAACTTTTGAATTAGAAATGTTGTACTAGATTGTCACTGAATTATACTGATTATTATTTAAAATAACAGTTAATGTGGTCTTTGCTTTGAATCTTTATGTATAAACTGTGATTTTGGAACAGAATGATTTTAGAGAGGTTACTGCCACTGTTCTCCAGAATCACTGGCTTTCTGAGAAATAAAGTTTATTGGACCTATCCCAAGCTCTACATATTGGCTGACGGTGACAGGCAGCTGGATCCTCTTTGTCCAGGTAATAAGGTAAGGGTCTATTAATCAGAGACATACTACCAGACCTATGCCCAGACTCAAGTAGTTTTTTGTGTATATTGAGGACCTACAGGTATGTCTTGAGTAGCCTTAGGACTGTTAATGAGTCACAAAGGACATCACTAAGAAGGGGAGGAGCATGATGAGGCTTGTCTGATCTCCTTTCTCATAGTTAGCAACTCAGTTTTAGAGGATCCCCTTGGCTGAGAGGGGGTCCAGTCTGTCAGCCCTGCAGAGGAAGCCTTAAAATTTTATTTTAGTTCACATCCTCATGCATGAAGGTGGCACACTGGGGAAAGATGCTCCTATGGTTGGGATTCCGGACCTCACCCTAGATGTCTCTTCAACTGGCTGTTTATTGGTGTTTGAGAGAGGATACCCAAGAAGGGTGAGGTCTAGGAGAACATAGGTCTTCTCAAGGAGACCCCAAAGATATACCTGCAGGGTCCTCTCCATGGTGAGCCAACTCTTGGGAACTTAAAGACTTAACCTACTGAGTCCTGGAAATTTCCCCTTCTGTGAAACCCTGTAGTTCTGTGGGGCTGAAGCAGCTTCTCCCACTTGATTCAAACTGACCAATGAGAAAAATACCTGTGGGTTTGAAATTTTTGACTGGAGATAAAAAGGAAAAGACCAAGCCAGTCAGGGAGCATGGCCACTTCAAATTCTTTTTTTTTTTCTTTTTGAGGCAGAGTCTCAAGCTGTCACCCTGGGTAGAGTGCTGTGGCATCACAGCTCACAGCAACCTCAAACTTTTTCTTTTATATATTTTTTATTAGATCATAATTGTTTACATTAATTCTATCATAGGATACAGTGCATTGCTTCCATATACAGTTTGAAAAACTCTCATCCAACTGGCTAACATAGCCATCATGTCTTTCTCATAGCTATCAGGTCCATGAGTATTGCTAATCTAACTTCAGACAGAACAGAAATCAGTTACATAGAACTGGGCTGGTTTGCTATGGTTTTTGTTTGAAATATTGCTGATTCTTTCTGTGTCCTGTTTTCCAGAAGTCAAGAAAATCATTTTCTGTCTCTTGAGCTATTTGTAACTTTCAGCAATGTATGTACTTATAGGCAGAATTTGAAACATTAATTTTTTTTCTCTCTGTGGGATAAAATCCCACATACTATGTGCTTACTTTGAACTCCAGAAGCAGGCAGACAGACTTTTGTGGAATGCAATTTTGTCGAAGACCTGGTTACCTTCGTCAAGCATGGCAGGGCCTAAAGGTCTGGGCCTAAAAACCCACCTTCAGTAACTCTGATCTATATGGCCATTAAACCTGCAAGGATAGGGTTAAAAGCCCTTCCTGTGGAGACAGGGCCTAGAGGTTGATAGGCATAAATGTGCTTATCTTAAAACTGCATGGCCTCCAGATTACATAGAAACAGAAGCAATAAACCAGCTTTCTTCAATATAATGAGTGCATAGTAAAACTCAAAAGCCTTACTCCCCTCTTGGTGATCTCATGCCTCCAGACATACTCCCTTTCAGCTGTCTTGAGATTTCAAACATTGTGTCTTCTTTGAAGGTTGAACTAACTTTAGAAAAGATTAATAGTAGGAATGCTTTGCTTGTTAATTAATAGAGTGTACATGACCAGCCTATTATATAAGGTGGTCAGGAACAATAAAGCTTTGCTTCTTGCCACCAATGAGCGGGTAGTCTGTCTCTATCATAATAACAATTCCAGGAGCAAGTTTACACCTGTGGTGAAGCTGCCTGTCTCTCATGAAACCCTCATGCAACATCTCTCTCCTTGAGTTATCTGGAATTTGAAAGCCATTTGTTAGTATTCTTAATTTTTGACAATACAATTATTTGCATAACTTCAGTAACAATCTGTTTTGTTCTACAAGACATGATGAAGGTACAAGTTATTTTACCAAGGCTTTGTCAGGAATAGCATTTCCAGAGGTGTCCAGACTGCGTTAAGGAATTAAGGTTGACTTTATAAGGCCAATAAAAAGGTCTTCAGAAAAACTGGCTTAGATACCCATCGATAATATTTTCTGATCTGTGGTAAGTAACAAAGATTGCTTTCTGATGGGTCTGGGAATCGAAAGTGCCTGGGGACCTCAAGAGAAGAGGAATTTACCCAATGCATACAGGCATTTAATGGCACAGATGAAACCTGGGTTCATGGAAGGCTTTCAAGTCTAACTTGAGATTCCTTATAGAAGGTTCCAGCAAAGCCAATTTTAAAAGGAAGAAAAGCCTAGATGACCAATAATTATTCTTACTGCACTTTATGCAAATAATCAGACCCAGTGTACTAAAAGTACAGTTTATTTTGGCAATTGAATTAGTTCTGCTATAATTTGTTTTTAGTAAAATGAGAATTTAGAGAGAAAAATGGTTCAAAAGGGTCACCTATAATAGATTCTAGCCTTGTCTGCAATGTTACCTCATAAAATGAGACATAGCTGTTTTATTAAACTAATCTGTTAAATGGAACTAAGAGACTGACTAAAGAGTATAGAATTATATACAGTAGTCATATTTGCTCTGATCCCTTAAGTCTCAGCAAAAGTTGCTTGTTGGCTACACTAGAAAAATTTGTTCAGTATTAAACATTATCTGCAGTGTCTACATAAATACTTCAGGAAAAATTGGAATCTAAATGAAAATTTCCTGGTAAATGGTATGAGTGTAACATGGCCTCAGAAGTGACCCCACACCCAACTGATGTTGGGGAATATTCACTTGAATTGTCCAGAACTTTGGATCAGTTCTGTAGGGACTCTTAAAACTAGGTATTATCTTAAGAACTGTGATAAGTCTGTAAATAAGAATACTAATATTCTCATTGTGTGAACCTTAGCCTTGAAATCCAGGACTTGCAGATATTTATAGAAAACTGCTAAATAGTTTCATTGTCTTATGCTGAACCCAAACTTGACTTAATCCCTGTCAGTGTAAGGGAGACAGAAAGCCACAAACATATACAAGGTGGCTGAGGTCATGCAGAAGCCAGATGAAAACCCTGGGGATTTCTGTGAAAGACTGTGAAATATATAGATTGGCCAAACCATTGTATGAAGTTACTAAGGGGGTAGAGAATGGGACAATTGAGTAGAAATCCAGCCAGTCAAAAGCTTTCAATAGGCCAAAGGAAAAACTGTGGGCAGTCCTGGTGCCAGGCCTCCCTGACCTGGCCAAGCCTTCTGAACTATACGTATCAGGAAAAGAAGGAAATAGAGCAGTTGAGGGAGTGCTTACCCAGATTGTAGCATCCTGGGAAGTTGCTTATCTCTCTAGCAAACTTGATGGGTTCTTTAAAGGATGGCCCCCATGCTTAAAAACACTTGCAGCCACTGCCATGCTGGTGCAAGAGGCTGTTAAGTTGACTTTGGGATAAAACTTAAGAGTCTGAGTACCATTCACAGTGGTCACTCTTATGTACACCAAGGGATATCATTGGTTGACTAACTCATACCTCACTGAATATCAAAGTTTACTATGTAAAAATCTAATGTTGGTTATAAAGGTTGTATGCATGAGGCTATGCACCTAGAACAGAGACAAAAGAAAATTAAGAGGCTTCTGGGGAGATACTTTTACATCCCCCATTGGCCACCCTTGCCAAGAAAGTCACCAGCATTGTGTGACATGCAACCATCTCTGCTACTTGAAATTCAGTCCTACAAAGAAACCCCTTTTAAAGATGTGCAATGGACTATACTGAGTTGTCCAGATGTAGAGGAAACTGGTGCTTATTAGTTCTGGTCTGTACATACATACTTGGAATAGGTGGAAGCCTTTCCCACTGGGAAGGGATGAAGGCTCCTGGAGTAGTAAATGTGTTACCCAGAGAAATCATCCCATGGTTTAGGGTGCCACTCTGGTTTAGATTTGACAATGGGCTAGCCTTCATAACAGAAATAGTGCAAATGAAAGCTAAAGCTTTGCATATCACCTGGAAACTATATGTGACATCTACGCCTCAAAGCTTGGGCAGGGTACAGTGTATGAACAGGGCGGTAAGAGCAGGAACTGGTAAACTCTGCCAGAAAGCAAAGCTTAATTGAATACAGGCTTGCCATTGGTCTTGGTCTTGTTCAAACAGGCCTCTATCAATCCTTTGCAATTTAGCAGGGACTCTTAAAAGAACTGGGAGAGAATGACTTGAACAGATAGTTAGAAACCCCAGGAAAAGTAGCAAGGAAGATCTCCACTGGTGTAATTAATCGTGTTCTGTTTAATCTTTTGTGTCTGTACATCCTTTCTCTCTGTGGGATCAAGGGGATCAAGTCTAGGTCAAGGATTAGAACCTGATATCCCTCCAACCAAGGTAGAAGGAACTCTACACCACCATCCTGACCAAATGCATAGCAGCAAAGGTGGAAGGGATCCTCACCTGGATTCCTCACAGCTGGCAGAAGAGAGCTTCACTGCCCCATGGGAAGCAAAGGTAACTTTTAAGATGGTCAATATGCCCTGCTGCAGCCACATACTGAAAGCTGGCTGGTTGACGCATGGCTAAAGCCTGAGGAAATTCCTCACCAGACTTGTCTTCATTGGACTTTGGACTTTGGAAAAAGGGATGTGATCTGTGCACCCATACCACTAAGATAGGATAAGCAATGACTCCTTTATAGCTTTTATGAATGTGAAGGCACCCAGAAGGGAGCTTGCACTCATAAACAAATATAGTACTCAATATGTGACACAGGGAAAAGTGAAAACCCATTCTATTAGCCCCCCAACATGGTACAATTAAGGCCTGGTTAGAGAACCCAAAAAGGGTCACAGTCCCTAAAATCTGAATGCTGGTCCAGACCAGGGAAATAGGAAAGCCCAGTGAGGTGACTCTGAAGTTTGATGCCTGTAGCACCATGTGAAGGTGCTGCAGCAGAAGGAGCTGAAAAAGAAACTATAGGGCAGATCAGAAATACTACTGTGCCTTAGATTTTGTAGAAAAACTAATGTAAAGTTGAATGTGAAAAAAGTGATTAATACTGGCTCCTGCAGAAGCAAACTGATATTGAGACCCCAAATTCAAATATATATGGAGTCCCAAAAGGAAGGAATGAAGGAGGATACCCAGGAAGGGTGTGGTCTAGGAGAACAGAGGTCTTCTCAAGAAGACCCCCAAGGATACACCTGCAGGGTTCTCTCCATGGTGACACAGCTCTTAGGAACTTGTAGATTTAACTTCCTGGGACCTGGAAATTTCCACTACTGTGAAATCCTGTAGTTCTGTGGGGGCTGAAACAGCTTCTGCTTGAATCAAACTGACCAGTGAGAAAGGTACCTATGGGTTGGAACTTTTTGACTGGAGATAAAAAGGGAAAGACCAAGCCAGTCAGGGAGCATGGCCATTTTGAATTCATTTATGCCATTTGCTCAGTTGCCTGAAATAAAGCCCTTCCTCTTATAAGCATGGTGTTTGAGTGCTCTTTCTCTCCATTGGGTCTCATCTTCTTGCAAAAGTGTCATTTAAATATCCTTTGTATTCAACTGGGAAATGTAAGTAAGTGTTTCCCTGAGTTCTGTTAGCTGCTCTAGCAAAGTAACCCAAATTTCCTTATAATTAGTGAGAAGTAATGAGAACAGAAAAAACAAGGTATCAAAAAAATTATGGCCAAGGAAATTAAAACAATGTGTAATATTTAGCTCTGAGATTACTAGCAGTGGAGTCAAAGGGCTTAAGTGTACAAGAGTGTACAAGAACTTGTCATCCTCACCTTGAATTTTGAGAGGAGTTTGTTAAGAATGACTTTGAGTTAATTCAATGAATGGCATCCTTTCAGGGTGTTTAATAAAAAATGCTGAGGTGGTTCCTATAGAGTGGATTTCTAATTTAACCTTTGGAACAGCTGGGACTTAGAAACTGATATCCCCAAATAGGTGTTTGGACATGCTGAACTGAAGAAGCCTCCAGGTCTCTCTGACCTCAGTTTCTCCAGTGTCCCACCCAAAGAAGTTAAAATTTCTGTTTCTCTAAGATCTAGAGCCCCCAGGGAAAAAACTGTTCTTTTTTCCTTCCTTTCCCTGTAAGACTCAGAATGTAACCACTCCTAATATCCTGCCCCTCACTCTCATTCAAATGCCAAAGAGAATTCTTTACCTATCAATTTATATTCCCCAGTCAATCATTCTTTCTAGTAATCATTTATTGCCCCCAAACAGAACCTTGGTTAAAGTTCACTGAAAGATCAACTCACAACTATGGTAGGTTAATAAGAGAAAGGTTTATTTCCAAATATCGTGCACATGTGGGGAACCACAAGAATGATTACCCAAAGCCTCAGTGATGGTCATAGACCTTTATAGTGAAATGAAACTGAGCCACAGAGATAGAGAGGTGGACCCCACTTTGATGCAATAATTGATAAAATTTATTACACCTGCAGGGGGCTGGATACCACAAAGGCATGTAGCCATGAATAGCGGGTGAGAAGCCTTTTTATACTGTTATTCCGCATAGTCATGGCTGATCAGCAAGCTAGTGCAATACAGAAGCCAATCACGTGGTTAAGGCAGGGGGTCGCAGCGTGGGGGTACATATTGGCTCATAAATCACAAGATACATCACAAATACATTACTTCATGATCATAAGATGGGGTATATCATAAGGGGTTACACAATTCAGGGTGGAGGTACATGCTAACTTAAGGTACATTAGCTCACAAATCATAAATTGAGGGGTACAAACAAGTATTGGGTAAGTTTCTGAGAACAACTTGGGCCCTTTTCACCCGGGGCTTTATTTGAAATCCACCCCTCCCTTCCTTCCTTTTCTTATCTTCTAGCTCCTTCCCAGAATTTAACTTCTCCCTTGTGGGGGGTGAGGCTAAAAGGCTTAGGAGAAATTCCTTTTTCAAGTGTAAGAGGTTTGTTGCATTCCCTAATCCCTGGGGGATTAGGGGCTGGTGGCTCGGTTATTACAATAGATGCCTTTTGGAAGGGAGGGAGGGACATGGAGCAAGTGGTTGGGGTGGGGGATGTGTGTAGATGGATGGAAACAGACTGATTTGTAGATTAACCTGAGAGACAGGTCTCAAGTTTCAAACGATTTGGGGGCCAGATCTATTACCATGTAATAAAGGAAGCTAGCAACCCATTCCGATTCCAAATTAGGTTACTCAGGTTTTACGCAGATAGAGGAAAGGCCTCCTTCAATGCTTTCTAATCATGAATGGCCTTTAATTCAAAACATTCTTTATATCAAAGAGTCATATTTTGGGGCAAAATTTCCTTAGGTCCTTCATCCTTTCTGTTATCCATTCAGGGTCTGTATCTCACTGGGAGGGTTTGGTCTTCATTCTGAAAGCTCCTTGGTATACAGTAGATTTTTATGCCTTTTCTCCTGTTAATCTGCCTCCTGTCAGTGACTCTCAGTGGACCAGGACCTTGACTCTCACAAGACAAAGCCAAGGGTCTAATGTTATGAGTGTAGCTCTCTAAATATAAGCCTCTGGTGTTGCAGGAAGATGAGACCCAATGGAGAGAAAGAGCACTCAAACACCATGTTTGTAAGAGGAAGGGCTTTATTTACCAGCTGGGAACTTACAGCATAGATAAATTCCAAATGGCCATGCTCCCTGACTGGTTTGGTCTTTCCCTTTTTATCTCCAGTCAAAAAGTTCCAACCCATAGGTACCTTTTTCATTGGCCAGTTTGAATAAAGTGGGAGAAGCTGTTACAGCTCCCACCGAACCACAGGATTTCACAGAAGTGGAAATTTCCAAGTTCCAGGAAGTTAAGTCTATAAATTCCCAAGAGCTGAGTTACCATGGAGAGAACCCTGCAGGTGTATCCTTGGGGTCTCCTTGAGATGATCTCTTCTCTTAGACAGGTTTTCTCAGGTGTCCTCTGTCAGCGTGGTCTTTCCCTTTTTATCTCCAGTCAAGAAGTTCCAAGCCATAGGTACCTTTCTCATTGGTCAGTTTGAATTAAGTGGGAAAAGTGGCTCCAGTCCACACAGAACTACAGGATTTCACAGAAGTGGAAATTTCCAGGTCCCAGGAATTTAAGTCTACAAATTTCTAGGAGCTGAGGTGCCATGCAGGTGTCCTTGGGGAGACATTGGGTTCTCCTTGAGAAGACCTCTGTTCTCCTAGACCCCACCCTTCCTGGGTATCCTCCCTCACTAGGATGGGAGTGAGAGAAGGCTAGACAGACATATCTAGATTCACAGGATAACTGTCTTTATCCTGTGAATAAAACCTCTCCAGTTTTATTGACACTTTTGAGGTCCAAGTCCCTGTGGCATGGTCTGATTCACTACGTACCCTAACTTGGGGCTTGTTTCTGGTCTCTTCCAGAAACTAAAAACAAGCCATCCTTCATACTGCTTCTGTCTTAATATTTCCAGGACATTGCAATTTTATCACTCTGTTTAAAAATGTTTCCATGACTTGCAAATATTTTAGAGTATGAAGTATAAAGTGACTGGTTTGCTATTTAAAGCCTTCTCTGACCAGCCCGACGGACTCCCAGGTAATCATCTTAAGGTGGAGGATTCATCCCCTAGTGTAGTGGTTCTCAACCTTCCTAATGCTGCTACCCTTTAATATGATTCCTGTGGGTCGTGACCCACAGGTTGAGAACTGCTGCCCTAGTGAAGCCAGAGAAGTGGCTCGCAAGATGGAGTTTGAGAAGCCTAGTTGAAGCAGTACAGCTGACCTAGTCTGCTCAGCCTCCACCCCTCCACCCGTGTTTATCTAGTTAAGGTTTTTTTTCTTTTTTTGAGACAGAGCCTCAAGCTGTTGCCCTGGGTAAAGTGCCATATTATCACAGCTCACAGCAACCTCCAACTCCTGGGCTCAAGCAATTCTCCTGCCTCTGCCTCTGCCTCTCAAGTAGCTGGGACTACAGGCACCAGCCACAATGCCTGGCTATTTTTTGATTGCAGCTGTCATTATTGTTTGGTGGGCCCAGGCTGGATTCGAACCTGCCAGCTCAGGTGTATGTGGCTGGCACCTTAGCTGCTTGAGCCACAGGCACCGAGCCTCTAGTTAAGGTTTCACCGTGATTGTGAGGATGTTTGTCTCAGGAGACTCTGAAAAAATAGTCACACATAGATAATAAGTACTGTGATATTGGTAGAGTAAGGTTTACTCTGATGATATGATGTTTTCTCTGATGATTCTGTTATTTTGTTAAAATGAAAATCACTTTTCTGTTATTTAAACATTTTGCATTTTTAGAATGGATATTACTTTGATGTTACTTCCTACCAGATAAAATTAAAATTTCCTAGGTTGGTTTCCTTGTATTTCATTATAAAAGTTATTAGAATTGTAACTGAGACAGAATAGAATTGAGAGGCTACTCTCTGCATTCTCCAGAATCACTGGCCTTCTGACAAAATAAGGATCTAAATATCATGTCTGCAAATTGGCTGGACAGTGACAGGCAGCAGGACCCTCTTCTTCCATTAACACTAGGACTGAGGGAGAGGGTCAGGATTTGAAGCAACAGGGTAAAACCTAGTGTATCCTCTACTCTGGAGATGTCAATTCACCAGACAACAATGACTTTAAAATATTTTTTATGGTGAAGCAAGCATAGATGTTACAGGGTAGAATGCAGTGTTTGTGTGAATTTTAAAGTTAATACTAAGATTTTACACATCTTTTAATGATTTTGCTAGGCCATATTCCAACACCCTGAATGGTATCAGTGCCTTGCCCCTTCCAAACTGCCCCAGTCAGTGGTATTTGGAAACAAATGACAAACAACTGACCCTGGAATAACCTTTTGTAAATTCCCACCTCCAAGCTTTCAGACAGCCTACAGCACTGGCTCCTCTCCTTGAAAGCCTTTTCTTCCAAGTCCCCGTGTAAGGACCAAAGTCGCCACTGAGAGACCACTATACATGCACGTAAAAACAAAGGAGTGTCTTTTATTCAAGCATATGCTCGGCCGCTCCACCAGATAGCACAGCTGCACAAGGGGGCAACCCCCCTTACAAAGGTGAAAGTAGTTTTTATACATTTCAGGGAGTGCGGTAACTGGGTGATTGGTCCATTTTGGATCTGGTGGGGGATTGGTCGTTGGATTGTAGGAGGTTGGCCAAAACTCAATCCCCGACAGGATTGGTTGAAGCTGAAGTTCCTGTAATTAGCACCTCCTGCAGTTAGGCACTTTCTGGCAAAGCTGTGTATCTTTAGCTGATTGGCTGACTCTACCTGGCCTGACTGGGAAGGGTCAGGTGTGTGGGGTTCCACTGTTGTTTTTTTTTTCTTTGTCACCTTGGTCTCATCACCAGCAACTCTCCCCAGTCCTAGTGGGAAGTCACACCAGGGACCAAAGTCAGAAGAGGAGTACTTAGCACAAAATGCTCCCTGTGATCATTTGACAGACCAGTTTCAGAAAAGTTCTTGAGGCTATCTAGCTCAATTCACTCCACAAACAAAGAAGAAACTAAATACAGGGAGGTGAAAGGGATGCAATTTTAACTCCCGAGGAGCTCCCTAGGACAGGGTTGGTGTTTTATCTTCTTAGCTGTCTAGAAGGTTGTACCTGGCACAATTCCATAAACTCATCATCAGAAGAGTGCTTTCACTACACCATTGCTCCACATGGAAGAGATAATAAGGTGTGCAGGGCAGGTATTGTCAGTTTTAGAAGTAAAATAACTGAGGTCCGACCTCTGTGTCCTGCCCCAAATCACATAGGTGGTAATGTGGAGTGCGGCCTGAGGTCGCCTATTAGGGGAACAGTGAGCATGGCAGAGCTACCAGGAACCACACTCACTAGAGTTATCAGGTGCTCTGTATTCCCATGTCCCAGTGCTCTGGGCCATGTATCTGATGTCCATGAAGCCTGTAGCTCTGGAAAGAGACGGAACCACAGAAGCCCAGCACTCAAAGGCCAAGGACGTGTCTGCCAGGTTTGTCTGTGAACAATATAAAAGAAAAGTCTGAATAGTATAAAAGAGACTGATAAATTACCCACTAGTCCTGGGCTCAGTGGTGAAGGAGCTAAGAAAATTTCAACCCAAAATGATTCCTTGGTATAATGAATATTTTCAGTGAAAAGGCCATTTGTGATTAGAAAGTACCAGCCTCTCCTTTATAAAACCTGAGTAACCTGATTTAGAATCAGAAAAGGGGCTGCTGGACTCCTTATCACAAAGACCTGGCCCTAAGGTCATTTGAAGCACTAGACCTGTTCCCAGGTTAATCAGCAAATCATGTTTCTACCCATCAATACACATTCCCCCTAGCAACCAAATGCTACACGTATACTTCCTCCACTCTTTACCCTCCCTTCTAAAAGGCATCTTTAAAAGCCACTGACTGGCTCAGCATCCGTAGCTCAATGTAGCTCAAGTGGTTAGAGCGCCAGCCGCATACACCAGGGCTGGTGGGTTTGAACCCAGCCAGGGCCTGCTAAACAACAAATACAACAACAACAACAAAAAATAGCCAGGTGTTGTGGTGGTTGCCTATAGTCCCAGCTACTAGGGAGGCTGAGGCAAGAGAATTGCTTAAGCCCATGAGTTAGAGGTTGCTGTGAGCTATGACACCACAGCACTTAACCGAGGGTGACATAGTGAGACTCTGTCTCAAAAAATAAATAAAATAAAATAAAATGAAAGCCACTGACTATCAAGAGACTCTGTGAAATCATTCTTGAGTTTCCTTCCACGCACATGGTATTTGGAAATAAGCCTTTCTCTTGTTAATCTACCATAACTGTGAGTTGATATTTTCAGTGAACCAACCTAAGGGAAAAGGGCAAGTTTCCCTGTGACTCCTTCAGTGGCTCATGCCTATAATCTTAGCACTCTGGTAGGCCGAGCTGGGTGGATTGTTTGAGCTCAGGAGTTTGGGACCAGCCTGAGCAAGAGCAAGACCCCTTCTCAACTAAAAATAGAAAAAATTAGCTGGTGTGGTGGTGTATGCCTGTAGTCCCAGCTACTTGGGAGGCAGAGGCAAGAGGATAGCTTGAGCCCAGGGGTTTGAGGTTAATATGTGCTATGACATCATGGCACTCTACCCAGGGTGACAGAGTAAAACTCTGTATCTAAATAAATAAATAAATAATAAATAAAGGCTTGGCGCCTGTAGCACAGTGGTTATAGCACCAGCCACATACACCAAGGGTGACGGGCTCAAAATTGGCCCAGGCCAGCTGAACAACGATGACAACTGCAACAAAAACTAGCAGGGCATTGTGGTGGGCGCCTGTAGTTGCAACCACTTGGAAAGCTGAGGCAAGAGAATTGCTTGGGCCCAAGAGTTTGAAGTTGCTGTGAGCAGTGACCTCTACCCACAACATAGTGAGACTCTGTCTCAAAAAAAGAAAAAAAAAATTACCCATCAGTAGTAAAACCTCAACTATGGGAACAAAGTATCTTATATGCTCCAGGAATTAGGAATGCTGTCAAAAGTCTCCAAAGATCTTCAAGTAAAATAAAGTAGCATAAAGCATCCATTTGCTCTTCACAGCTGTGGAGAAAAAACAATGAGTATAGGCAGCCAAAAAACTCACAAACATGTGGTGCGTCTACCTCTGTGCTTGGGGTGCAATCTGGACCCCTGCCTTTCTGCCTTCCCTTTGATGAGATTCATGAAGCAGAATGAGGACCCAAGAACAGAAGACAGGTTGCAAAAAGGAAATTCATTGCTCATAGGTAATGTGCTCACTTTGTGGATGTGGAGACTAATACAAAGATGAAGTCTTTCACCTTGGAGAACCCACAGATGACAGAATATACTAGGTGCTATTTGGCATCAACTGATTAAGACAGAATTTTTCTAAGGGGATTTGTAAAACATTGTTTTATTCTGATGAATATTGGTTACTTACCTTAGCAGCAGACCAGACAGTTGACACTATAGATATTGGGCTATTTATGAAGATAATTACACTTGTTTATATTTTAACTCAGCATAACCTTCATGTAGATTGTGATATTTAAGAATTATGTGGGCTGGATGAAGTTCATTTTTTCCCTTTTAAATTATCTAGGTACGTTTTGATGCAACAGTTTAATAGTTCAAATACATTCCAGTAGATAAAATGCCAATGCATTATGTGTGCAGAATAAAGACTAGTTTCCTTAAAAAGAAAACAAACAGGCTCCACACCTGTGGCTCAAGCGGCTAGGGCGCCAGCCACGTACACCTAAGCTGGCAGGTTCGAATCCAGTCCCGGGCCCACCAAACAATGATGGGCGTTGTCGCAGGCGCCTGTAATCCCAGCTACTTGAGAGGCGAAGGGAGGAGAATCGCTTGCACCCAGGAGTGGGAGGTTGTTGTGAGCTATGATGCCACGGCACTCTACCCAGGGTTTCAGCTTGAGGCTCTGTCTCAAAAAACAAACAAACAAACAAACAACAAAAACAAAAAACTGAGGTCTAGACAAGAATTGGGACAGAAGACAAGTAGTGCTTGGAGGTGTTTGCTAAATATCAGCCTATTTGAACAAGTCAAGCATCTGTCCAGCGCTTTGTACAGGTCACTAACTGGTGATCTATCAAACTAATACGGGGTTCCCTGTTCAGGGTTGGACAGAGACCCCCATTTCTAGGTCTGGGCAACATGGCCTGTTTATCCCAAACCACACTCTCTAGACTAGGGTGACCAGATTTTAACATTTGTAAAGCGGGACAACATGACGTGGGGGCGGGGCAGGGGATAGGGCAGGGCAGGGCCTGACAACAATGCAAAGTTTGATAAGCAGTTCTTGATAATCACTTCTCAACAATTATTTATTATTACAGTTTAACATTATAAAATTAACAAAAATAATATAAAACTCATATTCTGGCGAAATACGCACATGGCAACCGAAAACCGTATATTCTCTTCCTGTTTTCCCGCCCGTTCGTGCATTCTTTCCAAAAATCGAGACTTTTTTTAAAACGCCTCGGCACGCGAAACAAATTGTTCAAAAGCGGGACGTCTGGTCGCCCTACTCTAGACACAAGCAGGATTTCATCCTGATGGCCCCCCCCCCCCGGAGTGAAAGGCACAAATCCTGCTGCTTTGTCTAGCACAGGACCTAGGAGGACTTCATTCATTTGCTAATACATTCTGCCCCTAATCTACAAGCACGGGATGTTTGTCCGCCCCTGGGTCGAGCGTGACTTACCTTCCCAGGGCAATTTCCCCTCCCCCCGCAAGCGGTATATGAACCCCTAGACAAAAGACCACGAGGGTCTTCGCGTTAGGGAATTTCTACCCCACTGCTGCCGGAGCTTTGTTACCCTTCTATGTCCTCTTTAAAATAAACTTTGTCCTGTCGCTCACCCATATGCTCTGGAGTTTTCATTACTGAATCTCCAAGACCAAAGACCCATAGCAGAAAAAATACTGGTAACAAAACGACCGGGTATTTGGAAGGAAAGCAAAGGGAGTGAATGTGTTAGTAGCCGTGGTTAAGATTCCTGACCACACCCTCAGAAGACCCCCTTAAATCCTCCACTGTAAGAACCAGAAAGAGTTTGCCCCCGCCCTTCCGGCCGCCGCGCCAGCGCAGCGGTGCAGCGCAAAAGCAAACCGCTCCCCAAACCAGACGCCGCCACTACTTGCAAAACCTGCAGTACGCACGCGCAGAGAGGCAGGGGGCGTGGTAACCCGATACGCTCTCCGGAGAGCTAAAGTTAATTGAGTGCGGCAGCGATTTATAATTTGGCGGCGTTGGCCTGGTTCCTCACTTGCCTTTCCTCAGCTAAGCAGTCCTGCTGGCGAAGCGGTGAGCGCAGTGCCTCTTGGTAACCGAGCTGAGGAGGAGATGGAGATACGCAAGGATAGACGGGTGGAAATGCACAGTAGGAGGCACAGCGTGCACGGGACCTCTGTGCAAAGGGAGGGTGGAGTGGACCGCGGGAAAATTCCTGCGGAACTGGAGGGGCGGGCCAGCGTGTGATTGACAGGCGAGAGACGGAGGCCGGGGAAAGGCGCGCTAAAGGCGCCAGCTGCTTTTGAACTGGAGCAGCCTCTAGGAGAAATGACCGCAGGTGACACGTGTCAGGGTTTTCAGTTTGGACCAGCGATGGCAAGTACTTTTCATTAATTATCTTATTTAAGGTCACTGCAACAGGATGAGTGAGTACTATTACCCATCTCTATTTTACAGATGTGGAAACTGAGCCTTAAGGAGATAGTAGCTAACGCAAGGATACAGTTGTGATTCCAAATTTGGGAATCGCATCCTAGAGCCCATCTTGTTAACATCTCTACACTTCTACTGGCCCTTAGAGCTGGGAGTCAAGGCCGAGCAGGGTCCCGTAAAGAGGATTGGGATGAATGTAATTGACCAGAGTGTTGGCTGAGGTGACACAGAACTGGATATAAATACTAACAAATAACTGGTTGGGTTCCGGACAGTGTGAGGACTCAAGAGGATGGAGATGAGAGACGGAACAGAGAATGTGGATGTTATGAGCCAGACTATGCCCCAGCTGGTGGAGCATTGCCTGAGTGACTTGGCTCTGGATTAACAGGTGCAGAAAAGCTTTTCTCGGGGGGGGG
>NW_003852441.1:12709228-12718252 GCF_000181295.1 Otolemur garnettii | reverse complement strand
TGGAGTTTTCCAGGTGTGTGAAGTTAAAGCATTTTTAGGAGCACAGCAGTATTATAGTACTTGGAACAGAATTGCCTGGGACTGGGTGGCTTAGAAATTTGTTTTCTCAGTCCTGGATGATGGGAAGTCCAAGATCAATGTGCTGGCAGATTTGGTTCCTTGCAGACTGCCACCTTATATCTGTGTCCTCACCTGGTGGACAGAGAACTCTTTTTTTTATGAGGCAGTCTCATTTTGTTGATCTGGCTAGTGTACAGTGGCATCATCATCGCTCACTGCAACCTCAAACTTAAGGGCTCAAGTGATCCTCCTGCCTCAGTCTTTTGAGTAATTGGGACTACACAGGTATACACCACCATGCCTGGCTAATTTTTTTTATTTTCAGTAGAGACAGTTTTTTTTTGTTTTTAAATTTTCAGTAAACAGGGGGTCTTGCCCTTGCTCAAACTGGTCTTGAACTCCAGAACTCAGGCAGTCCTCCTGCATCAGGCTCCCAGAATGAAGGAGGAGGGAGCCACTGTGCTCAGTGAAGATTTCTTTTTATTTCTCTTCTTACAATACCATCAGTCCTGTTGGTTTGGGATCACACCCTTATGACTTCATTTAACCTCAGTTATCTCCTAAAGAGACCTTATCTCCAAATACAGTCAGAGTGGGAGTCAGGCCTTTCTGACATGAATTTGGGGGGGGAGCACAGTTCATTCTATAGCCATAGTTGATAGTAAGTAAGTAGGGAGTGATAGTTGAACTGAAGAAAATGAACACTTTCAGTACATGCGCCTGAAGTGCTGTCACAAATCCTACCTGCATTATTGGGCACGAGATTTGCTATGCTGGTGTGTGCCTCAGCAGTGGAGGAGCATTCTGAGAACTCGGGTAGGAGGTCATGGTTGTCTTCCACACAGCCTCCTTGAAGAGGTCTGAGAAAGTGACACCTCATGTCCTTGATGACACTTAGTGAATCCATTATTCTCACATTGATCTAAACCTTTCTTCTACTGTGCTGCTTCTGAAATAATGAGAGCCATCATGACCTCACCCAGGGAAATGAAAGGATAATTACTTTGTTCTGTATTATTCCATGTTGTCACTGTCGAGTTTGGTAACCAGACGTTTTCATCCTACTTGCCCTGGTGGTAGGAAGGGTGGGGATTGCCACCCTTTACAAAGCTGAAGGGTCTGGGGGTCTGGCAGACAGGTTCCAGTCCTGGATTCAGCCTCCCGTTGAGTGACCTTGGACAAGTCAGTTAATTTTTCTGAATCTCAGTTTGTTCATCTATAAAATAGAGCTAAGAAAAATACTGACCATACAGCGTTGTTGTGAGGTCATGTGAAAACAGTTTGAAACCATTAGACAACCCTTGGACTAGCTCCTCAAGTCATAGGACCCTGTCCACCAGTGTGGACTTGTGAAGAACAAAAACCTCTACCTATAGGCCCCACGTCTGGCTGGCTGTTCATTCATTCATTTGGTTTTTATTGACAGCCTGTGAGGTGCTGGAGCCCCTAGTTCTTAGTCCTGAGGCCAGGGAAGAACAAGCCAGACAAGGTCCACTCCCTTATGTGGTTTATATTCCAGTGGGGGAGACAGAGAAATAAAATGGGTCAGGTAGTTTTAAGAGGTACAAGGAAATTAAATACAGACAGTCCCTGGGTTATGAATTGAATAGGTTCTGTAGGTTTTTACTTAAGTTGAATTTGTATGTAAGTTGGAACAGGTACTAACAGCCTCCGTTTGTGAATTGTGTATCAGTCAGATGTTTGTAACTCAGGCATTTACTGCAATAGCACTTACTGCAATAGCCTTTGTTCATAAGTGTGAGTAGTATGTAAGTTGGACATTTGTAATTTAAGAACTGTCTGTGCAGGATAAATATGCTGAAAGAGTGACTGAAAGCTCTGTGTGTGTGTGTAGGAGGTGGCCAAATAGAGGGGAAGACTTCTCTGACAAGGGAGCTGAGTCCTCATTATGGCTGGGCTGGGGGACCAGTAGGTGCAAGGCTCTGCTGGTTAGATCAGGTGGGTGCTGACCAATCACTCAGTCTGTAGGCTGCCCAGGGCTCTGTCTTAAAAGGAGAGGAGATGCAGATGTGACTTTTCTCTTCAGATTTACGACTATGACATGTGAAAAGAATTTTCATGTGGCGGTGGGAGCTGAAGCTAAAAGGGAGAGGGGTGAAGCTTTGGGGTAAGCAGAAAGTCTGAGTCAGCTAAGGGAGTGAGGGTATGGCTACATCTGGCACCTGAGCAGGAGAATGAAAATCCGTGGGTATTTAATTATCAGCGAGGTTCCCAGATAGTCTCCATTCTTACTCTCACTTTGTATCATTTCACTTACCCTCTTTCACTTATGCTGATTCTCTCTTGCAACCAGATGAACTTTGACTGAAACAGAACCATGTGGACCTGGGTTTGAATCCTGGTTGTCCTTTAGTTAGCTGTGACTTTAAGCAATTATTTAGTTTCTGTAAGTATCAGTATCAAACAGCTGTATCCTTGTGGTGGTATACAGATTAAAGAGGGTCTTTTTCGGCTCTGCGCCTGTGGCGCATGTGGCTAAGGCACCAGCCACATACACCTGAACTGGTGGGTTCAAATCCAGCCAGGGCCCGCCAAACAACAATGACGGCTGCAACCGAAAAATAGCCGGGTGTTGCAGCAGGCACCTGTAGTCCCAGCTACGTGGGAGGCGGAGGCAAGAGAATTGCTTGAGCCCAGGAGTTGGAGGTTGCTGTGAGCTGTGATGCCATGGCACTCTACTCAGGGCAATAGCTTGAGGCACTTTCTCAAAAAAGGAGGCGGGGGGCGACTTGTTCATTGCTGCTAAATTATAACTTAAGAACACCAGAGCCTTCCCGCTCTGTTTTTTTTTTTTTCTTTTGAGGCAGAGTCTCACTATGTCACCCTTGGTAGAGTGCTGTGGTATCATAGCTCACAGCAACCTCAAACTCTTGGGCTTAAGCAATTCTCCTGCCTCAGCCTCCCAAGTAGCTGGAACTACAGGCACCTGCCCACAATGTCTGGCTATTTTTTTGTTGCAGTTGTCATTGTTGTTTTTAACTGTCCCAGACCAGGTTTGAACCCACCGGCCTTGGTGTATGTGGCCAGCGCCCTACCCACTGAGCCATGGGCACTGCCTACCTTCCCTATGGATTGGCATTGTCTCTGATGTTGACTCCAGGATAGTAAAGATGGGTTTTAGATCTATTAATATTAGTAAAATGGGTTTTAGACTTATTAACATTTGTACTTAGTTTGTTCTCTCAAATAGTCTGGAGAAGTGGTGTCCCAAAGAGAGGGGTGTAGAAACCAGGATGAAAGAGTCAGTCACTACTCCAGATGAAGTAGTGATTCAAGGAAGAAAGGGTAGGTAAAAGCTATCAATTATGGACCAAAGGTTCCTTACTGACCTTGGTCTAGCAAGCGAAGAGAAATGTGGTGATCTCGGTATTGAGAAGCTGTTCCAGCCAGAGCTCAGTGGCTGTGAAGAGGGCTCTCCAGTCCAGAGCCAGAGAGCTCTCATTTCTTGAGGCCAGAGCAAGTATTAGGAGGAAGCTCTGGTTTGTACTGGAAATAGAGGCTGGGGTGAAGTAATGAGCAAAGTCAAGATACTGGTAAGTGTATGGATGCACAAACACGCTCTCTTGTGCTATCTAAGCAAGCTGTGCTCATACTCTCTGCCTGCTCTGTGTGCCATGATTTTCCAGGTCCTTACAACAGGATGAAGAGAGGCAGTTTTGGTATGTGAATGCTGCAGTGCAGAGGTGTAAGAGATTTCTGCAAAAGTAATTACAGGGAGTCACTTTGATCCCAGGGCTGCACATCTTCAAGAGGACATCTCTGAGCCTTTTGTAGGACTACTAGAAAGGTATTTAAGCAGCAATTGAATGGCAGTAGATTCCATTTGTGGGCTCTCCTAGGCTGCATTGTGCTGTAGCCATTAATTGTCCCTGGATGCATTGCCTGATTCTGGCGTGGTATCATGTGGGCCTGCAAAGGATGGAGAGATCGTGGTCTCTTACCATTTTTTGACTCAACCTAAGTCGAAATTCTGTAACAAGTATGGAGATTTTACATTCTGCTGTAGATGCCAGGTCCCTTCTCCCAGGGTCACTGGAGAGCTACCATATTTATTTATTTTTCCTAGGACCATGGCGGATGGATCCCAGAAGATTGATGGCATCCATTTTCCCTTTCCCTTCACACCCTATTCCATCCAGAAAGACTTCATGGCACAGCTGTACCAGGTTTTGGAGGCAGGCAAGATTGGAATATTTGAGAGTCCAACTGGCACTGTGAGTATGAACAGTGAGAGACTGCAATTAAGAAGACTTAGAGTCAGTCTTTTACTAGTAGCTTATGCAGAGATTATCATGGGTTGAGGCTGGGCAAAGTAACATGTCAATCTCTTTCTGAGTAATAGTCACTTCCTCTATTAAAAGTGTTAAACACAGCGGCAGGCTCTGCGAAAGATGATGCTTAAGGCAAATGAGGATTGGAATGGCTATGGAAGCCATATCCTGTAGCACGAAAACTTTCCAGTTTTCTCAGGGCACATACTGCTTTGATGTTGAGAAAGAGAAATTGTTTTGGCATTTTCAATGATTAAATGTATTGTTTTAGTCTCTAGGAACTGGGTTACTGAGCTCTGGAGGGATCTGATCAAGTACCCTTTGTTTTTTCTCCCTTGGCTGGGAACTGGGGAGGTGTTTATTAGAAGTTAGTGGTTGAGGAGGAGATGGGCTGCAGCAGTGGCCCCCTGGTCTCTCTTTTCTTTTTTTTTATCACCCTTTATAGCAAGTACTGTGTGCTGGTAAAATGTGTGTTGCTGTGAAGAGCCCCCACCTAGTCTGGGACCTCCCAGAGGAGAGGGTCCTGAGAGCCAGCTTGCTGTGTCCCTGTTCTCTAGCGGAGCTTGGCAAGGTTGGCCTTTGGAAGGCTCTTAATATGTGGGTGCTGAGGGAAGGAAAAAGTGAAGGTGACTTATCCCTGTTCTCTCACTTGCTGATGGGAGCATGTCACTCTCTGTGGAGGTGACACCGGGATCTCTTGGGACAGGAAGAGTACAGACCTGCCTATTCTGTTGTTCCATTTTGTTCTTTCATAACAGTATATGAAAGACAGTAAGTCCTGTCAATTAACTTAGAGTGGTTCATAATTTTGGCACACAGGTTTTCTTAGTATTCTGTTAGCATTCCTACCTTTTAAACCCAGTGTCATGCTGCCACCCCTAACTTGAGAAACACATAATTTTTCTCCCTCCCCTGGGTGTCCTGTGCTCCCCTTGGGGTTGAACATGTTTTGAGAGCTGACTTCCTGGCCCAGAGGTGTTAGCTCTTCCAGAGATGCACCTGACTGGATCCTCCCTCTGGACCCCACATGCCTGGTGGAATGTGCTACAGAATCCTTTCTAGGAGAACTATGTGAGCCTTCTAGGCTGCCATGACAAAGGCTCACAAGCTGGGTGGCTCAAACAGCAGAATCCTGTCCTCTCATGGCTCTGGACCCTGGGAATCTGATGAAGGTGTCAGCAAGGTTGATTCCTCCTGCAGGTCATGAGGGAAGGCTCTGCTTAGACCCTGCACTTGGCTTTTGTGTGTCGCCTTCTCCTCCGTGTCCCATCACATCCCCTTCCCTCAATGCATGTCTGTGTGCAAATTTCCCTTTGTAATAGGGACAGCAGTCCTTATAAAGGTCTAGGGCCCACCCTGGTGGCTTCATCTTACTGGATTACATCTGTGTTGATCCTATTTCCAAATAAGGTCACATGGTAGATATTGGGGTTAGGACGTCAATGTAGGAATTGGGTCAGGGGAAACACAGTTCAACTCATAAGGCCTACAGGGAAAATTCTGGTCTTTAAGCCAAAAGTATTGTTCTGCAGAGCAACTAATTTGCTTTAAAAAAAAACTGTAAACCCTGACGTTCCTGTGACTGATCATGTGGTGTCTACACATCAGTTACCTAAGAACTGACAGACCAGGGTGGCCCCCCTTGCAAGTAGGTGGGATTTTATGCTGTACATTTTTTGGCCTTAATTCTTTATGGGGGTTATTTATCTAATTTATCACTTTCTAATTGTATTAACTTGCAGTATTTATATATAACATGATAAACTACATTAAAAATTTTTTTTTCAGGCTTGGCACCTGTGCATAGCGTTGGCCACATAGACCGAGGCTGGAGGGTTGGAACCCGACCTGGGCCAGCTAAACAACAATGGCAACAGCAACAAAAAAATTAGCAGGGCATTATGGTGGGCACCTGTAGTCCCAGCTACTTGGGAGGCATAGGCAAGAAAATTGCTTAAGCCCAAGAGTTGGAGGTTGCGGTGAGCTGTGATGCCAAGGAGAACAGCATAGTGAGACTCTATCTCAAAAAAAAAACAACAAAAAAAAATTTTTTTTAGAACAGTGAGCTATATAATTAAAGAAGCTCTTTCTTGCTTCTAGAGCCCAGTTTTTATTTCTTCCTTTTTCTTGTTTTTTACTGGATTTTCTATAGCTAGTTCGCTTCCTTCCTTTCTTAGCATAGTCTTAGAGCATCCTCTAATATTTAAAACCAGATCTTCTTTGAAGCCCTTACTAAAATAGGGAATGATCATTTGGGAAGCTTCCTTTTTTCTTTCTATTTCTTTCTTTTTTTTCTTTTTTTTTTTTTTTTCCTTTTTGAGGCAGAGTTACCCTGGGTAGAGTGCTGTGGCATCATACCCTCACAGCAACTTCAAACTCTTGGGCTCAAGCAATACTCTTGCCTTACCCTCCCAGGTAGCTGGAACTATAGGCGCCCACCACAATGCCCCACTAGTTTTTCTATTTTTAGTAGAGACGGGGTCTCGCTCTTGCTTAGGCTGGTCTCGAACTCATGAGCTCAAGCAGTCCACCTGCCTCAGCCTCCCAGAGTGCTAGGATTATAGGAATGAGTCACTGCACTTGGCCTCCTTATTTCTGAAGATCATTTTTCTTCCTGCAGGGAAAGTCTTTGAGTCTTATTTGTGGGTCCCTCTCCTGGCTCCGTGACTTTGAACAGAAGAAGCGGCAAGAAGAGGCACGTCTCCTGGAAACTGAAACTGGCCCTGCATGGGATGAAAAAGGCCCACCCCCAGTTATCTTATCTTCCTGTGGGGAGACTGCAGGTACTTCGAAGCCCACTGGAGAACCAGACTGGATTACTCAGTTTGTGCAGAAGAAAGAAGAAAGGGACATGGTGGCCCGACTGAAGGTGAGATCTGGAGTAAGCAGAAGGTAGTGATCAAGGAAACAGCTTCAGCGATTATTGGGGTGATCCCAGGACTCAGGTAGCATGTGTTCCTCTTTGCCTTCATGGTGCCCTTAGCTCTTCCTCAGCTTTCTAGAGGCGATGGTGTGGCCCCTGCTATCTTTTTTTTAGCTGATGTCAATAGGCCTTCTCCAGATAAGGGGCTAGTGGTTCCCATTTGGTGCTCACTTAGGAGAGGAACCTAATCATTGCCATTGGCAGCATGTTTCAGTGGCTGCAAACTCAGTTAAGGAATCAATGTGATGAGAGCATGTGGCTTTGGGAGTGAGGATACAGATTGCCCGCCGGGAGCAGTGAGGCTGGGGCCTGTGGAGGTGGAGGGTCTGGGGAGAGGAGGCTGCAGCAGCTTGAGTGTTGGCAGGGCAGGCCCTGCGCAGGGGTGTGGGCTGAGTAGTTCAGATGCTCTAGGAAAGGCCAGGTTTGAGGGCTTCCTGCATGAGATTCCTTTATGGCTGCCTCACCTTTCAGGAGGAACAGATCTGGAGGAGGAAGCGGGAAGAACGCCTGCAGCAGATCCAGCACAACACAAAGCTTAAGTATACAGCCAAACGCCTGGTGAGTGTCATCACCAGGGAGAGGCCGGGTTGTGTCCTGGCAAAGTCATGCTGCACTGTGGAGACTCTGTCTTTTTTCCTCGAGCCCCACTGGCTAAGTTCTTCTCATCCAGGAGCTGGGCAGTGTGAGGAGAGGAGTCCCAGGTTCCTTTTCCTATGGAGCAGTGAGGCCTGCTCTCAGGAGCATCAGGCAGGGGGCTGGCTCTGCCAGGGGTGGCCACCCCTGTGCTGAGTTGTCTTCCTCTCTCATCTCCAATACCCTATCCAGAGACAGGAAGAAGAGGATACGGAGAGTCTCCTCCGCCTCAGCAGGGAGATGCTAGAAGCAGGAACGGGGGCTGAGCAGCTGGAGCCGCTGGAGTCTGGGGAGGAGGAGCTGGTCCTTGCCGAGTATGAGAGTGATGATGAGAAGAGAGTAGCTCGAGGGTGAGACAGCTGCTGCCACTTCACCCCCTGCCCTGGGCTGCGTTGGGGTTCCCACTATGGCAGCTCTTTTTCTCCTGCCAGAGACACTTGGAGAGCATGGGTGAGAGGGAATGACATCTATCTGCCCTCTTTCTCTAAGCCAGCCTCCTCCTTAGGCTCCATAAATGCTGGTGCCTGTGACAGCCAGCCCTTACCCCTGCCAGGCACCAGCCTCACTGCTGTTGACTCACCCACCCTTATAGCAGCTCAGTGGTGGCAGGATACAGGTGTCTGCACTCTGTACCTGAGGAAGCTGCAGAACAGGGATGGGATATGTCTCTGCTGAGGTTAGTGAGTGGAGAGAGCTAGGACCAGCGACCTAGCCAGGCTGGCTCTAGATCTCTTGTTCTTAAATGCCAACCACACTGTGTGAAGTGATGATGTAAACCATCAAGGCATCCTTAGCCTGAGTTTTTTCTTTCACCGTATGGCTGCCTCTGATCCAGGCTAATAAGTTTTTACTTTATGAGCCATAACCTACTGGATGAATTAGAAAATGCCAGAAGGAATAGACAGGCCATTTTTGGGTACCCCTGTGAAAAACTCGTTTTCATTTCCACTTTAACCTCACCAGCACCCTTTGACTGTCTGCTTGGGTGTGCTGTCCTGAGGCTGTGAGTGCAGAGGTAGATAGGATGGGAAGGCCCCTGCCCTCAGAGAGCTTGGATTTCTGTGGTGAGAGACAGACAAATAAATGTGAAAACTCATAGCTTTTGTTTGAAATCAC
>NW_003852441.1:12703398-12708965 GCF_000181295.1 Otolemur garnettii | reverse complement strand
CTACCCACGGTGACAGCTTGAGGCTCTGTTTCAAAAAAAAAAAAAAAAAAGAAAAAGGGTACAGTGGATAGGGTGTGGGGCTGTCCATCTGGGGGAGAGGTCAGGGAAGGCCTTCTCAGGAGCTGACAATGAGCCAAGTCCTGCAGGGCAAGCAGGAGCCAGGGGAAGACCTGGGAGACAGTTGCAGACAGGGGCCTGCCAGTGCAGTGGACAGAAGTGAGGACAGGTGTGATGTGGGCTCAAGGCCCAGGTGCTGCAGCAAAGGTGAATGAAGCACAGATTTCTCCATCTGACTCAGGGTCATCAGATATCCAGGGCTGGTTGTAGGGCTCAGTAGGTGAAGTGCAGCTGACCTGAGTGTGCTGAGGGAAGACTGTTCTCTCTGTTCTCTCGTGTGTAGAGTGGATGAGGATGAAGATGACCTAGAAGAAGAACATGTGACTAAGGTAAGACCCATGTGCTCAGGTGTTACTCTGTCTGGGCCCATGTCCCACCCTAGGGAGAGTGCCAGAGTCACTCGGCTATTGCTCACCCTCCTGTTAACAAAGGAGGAGTGTCCAGTACGTGGGCTCTGTGGCCTTCCAGATGTAGCCTGGCCCCTCGTTGCTCACCTGGCTGGCTGGGCCCTGGGAGTGAAGCCTGGGCTTGTAGCCCCAGCACACTGAGGAGCAGCCACTGTGGGCTGAGCTCTGGGGTGGTTCCTACCTCCACAGGGTGGTAGTGGTGGGAGGTGTGGGGAGGACAGGCAGAAGTGCCCCCCCTCCATTCTCTCTTGGTGTGTTTCTTCTCTGTGTTTCTGTTTGCATGGAGTGCTGTGCAAATGGGTGTGTGTGGTCTGACCCTTTTCAAATTTACACATATTTGGTTTCATTTATTTAAGACTTTAGTTTTCTATTAAAAGTAGGTATTTTTCCCTTCTTTTTCCCTTTTGCAAGTCTTAGTGCAGTAGAGACAGAGTATCCAGCTCAGTTTACTCCTTTCATCTTGGGGATGTATATAAAACACCCCCAGTCCCCACCCCCCTGCACATTCCCCAGAGTGGGAATCTTTGCCATGTTAAGAATCTCTACACAGGGAAAATACACTTTTTGAAAGTTGCCAGACCTTCCAAAGTGGTCAGATTAGAAGGTGAGTATGACTGACGGAAAGAGTTACCTCTTGTGGGTATTACCTGGAACTTCTGGAGCTGCAGGAGACTTGAGGGTCCCTGGATCCTTGTTAGATGAGACCTGACCTGGTATAGTCATCCTGCCTTGGGTGTACATTTGTAGCCTTCCACCTCTTAGGCGATGGTGTGCCTTCGTGTGTAGGCACATCAGAGTCCCCTCTTTGAAATGCCTTTCTTTTTCCCTGGGCAGATTTATTACTGCAGTCGGACACACTCCCAGCTAGCCCAGTTTGTGCACGAAGTACAGAAGAGCCCCTTTGGCAAGGACGTCCGGCTCGTCTCCCTCGGCTCCCGGCAGGTAAACAGTGGCAAGGTGTCTCAGCCCATGTGCCATCCTGCTCACCTTCCTGTGCGTTTTCTTTTTTTCTTTTTTTCTTTTTTTTTTTTTCCTAGAGACAGAGTCTTACTTTGTCACCCTTCGTAGAGTGTCATGGCATTACTGTAACCTCCAGCTCTTGGGCTTAGGCAATTCTCCTGCCTTAGCCTCTAGAGTAGCTGGGATTACAGGGGCCTGCCACAATGCCCGGCTGTTTTTTTTTGTTGCAGTTTGGCTGGGGTCGGGTTCAAATCCGCCACCCTCAGTATATGGGGCCAGTGCCCTCCTGTGCCTTTTTCTTGTCCAGGTGCTGGGTATGAGGCAGCAGCTTAACCTCTTCCCTGGCTTGGCTGGTGGGTTGTTGGAAGGAAAAGAAGAGGCGGGCTGGTCTGGGTGGGTCTATGTGGGTTGCTTGTATATCATTTGGCTAGCGCCGTCTCTTTGCCTCTTTTTTTCTTCTTATCTTGTAGAACCTTTGTGTAAACCAAGATGTGAAGCGCCTAGGTTCTGTGCAGCTCATTAATGACCGCTGTATGGACATGCAGAGAAGCAAGCATGGTAGTCACTCAGACTCTGGCGCAACTGTGTGGGCCTGGGGAGCGTGGGGCAGGGCTGGAAGTGATCAAAGAACTGGGGCAGGTTGGGCTAGGGACATGGGAAATAAAGCCCATAGTTGTTTTTAATGTGAGGAATGGCAGAGCAGATGCTGTCCTGGGGGGAGCGAGTTCCTGCTTTCTGGCTCAGTGTGCAGTTTACATCCCTGGCTTGGAGGCGATTGTATATGCTCTTTATGGAGAACATAGAGTTAAATCCCAGAGTGTTCTGGTGGCCACGTGAGCAGTCCTCAGAGGGCCCCACCCCCTGGAAATGACAGACCCACTCTTGGCCCCATGGACAGCTATTGTCCTGTCTGTCTGTGCTCCCCTTGTGCCCATGCCACCTTCAGAGAAGAGGAATGAAGCTGAGGAGGAGAAACCAAAGAGGAGGAGGCAGGAGAAGCAGGCTGCCTGTCCCTTCTACAGCTACGAGCACATGCACCTCCTGCGGGATGAGGTCCTGGCGGAAGTGAAGGACATTGAGCAGCTGGTGGCCCTTGGGAAGGAGGCCTGGGCCTGTCCCTATTATGGGAGCCGGTTTGCCATTCCTGCAGCTCAGGTGAGGACTCTGGAGGATGGGAAACAGATCATGGCTCTGTCGCCTAGGCTGTGGGGATGCCTCCTTACTCCTGTAGTCTGGGAGGAAGCCATACGCCGTGGTTAGACTGCCAGCTGCACTGCTGCTGATGGCACCCTCCCCCCCTCCCCCATTCACCCTAGTACGTGGGTCAGAGGAGGCCTGTGGATCCCTTGGTATGGGCTGCAGGCAAATTGGTGTTACTGGGGAACAGCAGATAGGAGTCAGGACAGAGTGCATTTCTTGTGAAACCACAGTGAGAGGCTGCCAGGAGTGGAGAGGAAGGCAGCAAGGGTGCTGTGGAACATGGCTGCATTTCCAGATGGCTTTTCAGTTTCTACACTTGTCCGCACACATAAGAATACTGTCTTATTAGACCTGCCACATCTTTAAGCAGTTTTAGGAAAAACTACTAATTTGGTAGGTCAGAAGTGGTGTCTTACTGTTGCTTGGTGGGTATGATTTAACTCTTTTCCTGCTATTTCCTTAACTCAAGTGGGCTTTGGAAACAATATGACTTGTGGAGTATTCCATGTAATCTGGAAAAGATAGAAGTAAGTTTTTAAAGATACAAGGAACTGTGTTAGTAAACATTTTCCACTGCAGCTATGTGCTCCCCAGTGTACCATCATAACCGAGCACAGGCACCCACAGAGTCAGAGGAGCACCTGTTCCCCAGTGTCATTTCGTGTCCTCCCTCTGGACTGTTTCAGAGCAAGACCAGTGTTGGAGCCATTTATGTACAAATGTCATAGAATGGGCTGAACTTGTTATGACCATGAATTTTTAAAGCGGTTTCGCCTCATTTTGCCTTTCTGGTATTCCAGTGAAATGGCTGCATTCTACTCATGGGGACTCTGGGTCCTAGAAAGATTTATGTGGTCCATGTGTTTTCTCAGTGTAAGTGGAGGTTGGAACCAGTATTAGAACCTGGGCCCTATGTTTCCAGTTTTCTGGATTTTCATTTTGTATATCTGCTTCCTTTTAATTAGAAAATCTTCATAACAACATATACTTAAAAACTTAAGGATGCTTGTATTTTTCTTACCCCTACCTCTTTATCCCTCACATAGGATAAAGTGTTTCAGGCCCATTTTGCAGATGAGAAAGCTGAGAGAGGTTAGAACTTTCCACAGCTACACAGCTGGGAAGTAGCAATTCCAAGGCTGCTTTCTGGTGCACCAGAGGCTTGACAGTTTTGGAAGCTTGGGGGTTTCCAGAGCTAACTGCACAAAGGAGGTGAAGCAGTGGGGGATCCAGTCTCCCCCACTCCTGCTCTTGGTTCAGTCAGGAGTCAGCTCAGCCCCAGTTGACGGGTTTTGTACGCTTGACCTTGTACATAGAACTTTTGAGGAAAGGGTCTGTTGCTGCCCATATGGTATCCCCACACGTGGAGGAGGTGGGAAACAGAAGAGTTCATCCAGGAGCCAGTCAGAGAACTCTTCTGTGTAGGTGGACTCCTGCCTTGCTTAGGCAGCCACATTTCTCCTGTCAGCTCGTGGTGCTGCCCTATCAGATGCTGCTGCATGCAGCTACCCGAGAGGCAGCGGGCATCCAGCTGCAGGGCCAGGTGGTGATCATCGACGAGGCACACAACCTGATCGACGCCATCACAGGCATCCACAGTGTGGAGGTCAGCGGCTCCCAGGTCAGTTTGCTTCTCCTCCCAGTTCAAAGACTGAAATAGGGCAAAGGGACATGGATCATTCTCCAAACACCTAGGCTTGGAACTCCTCCGGATATGGGGCTTGGGAGAGGGTGTCAAGCTGAGTTAGGTGGGGACTTGTTAGAAGCTGACTGGGGTTTTCTAGCAATCTCAGAGCTCTGGGGACCCAGCATTAACAAAGTCTGCCTGTCCTGCATGTGCCCTTGTCATCCTGAGTCCCCCAGCATAGGACACTGCTCTTATAACCTGGGGTGATGACATGAGAGAAGCAGGAGTCCTCACAGGGATGACCTTATTATTATTGTTGTGGCTTTGAGGGTATTTAACTGAGGAATGCTCAAGACCTCCGCAAGTCACTCTTAAAATGTCTTTCGGTGTGCCCTGCACTACACTAGGTATGTGCCATAGGAGTGGTATTCCTCTTTTGTATTAGGAAGTCAGCGATAGTTAAGCAATGTCCCTTAAGCAGAGTGCCTAAGGTCATACAGCTCATGATGTGGAGCTGGGATGTGACCACTAGTTTCTCTAATCGTGAAACCCCCATGACATCCTACCACCTCTGCTGACCAGGATGCGATGGTGACCTTGAACCATCACTCCTGGAGACTCCAGGTCTTTTCCTCAACCTAGTACAAACTAGCAGGGAGATACTCCTCCCTGACTCAAAGTGGACACATCTTGAGCAGAACTTCCCTTTTCTTCCTTCCCCTCAGCTCCTACCAGACTAAGACCCTTTAAAACCCATCTCCTTTGCCCCCTTTCCTCACTTGGATTGCCTCTTGTGTGTCTGGGGCTGGCATCTTCTAGGCATAGATTTCACTTGCAGTCCTCACCTGCTTGCCCAGAGCCTGGTCTGCATTCACACTGGTCATTCTTGGTGTTGTCTCCCCAGCTCTGCCAGGCCCATTCCCAGTTGCTCCAGTATATGGAACGATATGGGTGAGATACTGCCCTCTGAGGTAGACGGGAGAATCCCATACAGCCTCAGTGGCCCCTAAGCTGGCCTCTGAGAGGAAAGGGGGGTGGTACTCAGCCTTGTGCCCTCAGTGGGGTAGTGGGTCATTGTGCTGTCCACGTCCTGGGTCCATCATGGGTGCTCCCTACCCAGGCCTGGGATGCTAGGAGCAGAGCCTCAGGCTCTGAGGACCCATAGCTTGTGACTCCAATGAAGCATCAGACACAGGGTCTCTAGGTGGGGAGGCTGTGGGCATGGTGTCATTGTAGCACTGCCACTGTGTCCACTG
>NW_003852441.1:12671651-12702901 GCF_000181295.1 Otolemur garnettii | reverse complement strand
GGCGCCGAGCCGAAAATTCTTATTTTTTATAGCTTAGTTTTCTGACTTGAGATCTGTTCTTAGAACTCTAGTTATTTGCCCATGTTCTGAGTCCTTTTTATTTTGCTGAACCCTGTTCTGCAAGTGGAAGTAATGACATGCCCTGATGTGATTATGAGATGTTTCTGTAACAGTTGCAGAGCTTTGGGGTCCGCAGGGCGCTTGTGCATTCCCAGTGTTGTCTGTAGTGTAGGAGGGCAGCAGGCATTTTAGCACTTACAGACTAGCAAACTGTAGCTCAGCAGGGGCTGTTGGTGGTTCAGGAGCCTGTCAGCAACACTGGACTCTGGCTTTAGCCCCCATGCCATGTGCATTCTTCTGGGCCACATTCTCTCCCTGTGTCAGGTGGCCACCCCTCAGAAGTATAAAAGTGAAGGGCAGAAAGCCTGTGGGGTCTCCTGAGGGATCTGGTCTCATGCTGGTGTCCTTCACTGCCACCTCTCCTTTGCCACTGGCTTGCCATGTGGGTTTGCATAAGATGGCTGGGTCCCTTGTCTCTGCCTTCTGGAGCAGGTGTCACAAGAAGAAACTGACAAGGCTTTGGTTCTAGACACATGGGCCTGACTCAAGAGACTCCTGGAAGCTCCTGCCCTCTCCATGAGCTCCTTGTGTATATAAATGGCAGAAAGTAGAACAGAAGCTGTTCACACGTGTGCTCTTCTGACTGATGGGTACAAGGAGAGAAGAGCCTCCATCCTGATCTGTTGGGATTCTCTTTTCAGGGAACATTAAGCAAAACCCCAGCACACAGAGCCTCCTGCAGAAAGGTAAGAGTCACTCCCAGAGGGCCCAGGGCTGTGACCTGAGCCTTTTCTGAGCTTAACTCTGGGATTCGATCCCAGGGCTTTGCAATAAGGATCCCAAGGCCTTTTTTTGTCTTTTCTCAGGGATGGAGCTGAAGACCATCAATGACTTTCTCTTTCAGAGCCAGATTGACAACATCAACCTGTTCAAGGTAGAGGCTCTCTCCTTTGTATGTTACCCATCAAATTTTCTTCTTGCCACCTCCTATAGCAGAGTACTATGTTTAGAGAGGGAAAGAATAAGCAAATTCCTGTCATGAAACAGTGTAAAGTCTGAGGGTCTAAAGCACAGACAGATGGGGTATGGCTACTGGCCCTTGGTCCCAACCTAGTGACTCTAGAAACAGTGACTGCCTCTATGATGGAGTACTAACTATATTCTAGGCAGTGCACCAGGTTCTGTGGCTCTGAACTAGTAAGTCCTGTTACACTTGTGAGTAGAGGAAACCAAGGCTCAGAGGTCACCTTGGGAAGGTGATGTGCATAGGCCTCCCACGAGTGAGCTGATGGTGCATGGCTCAGCTGGCATACCAGCCTGGCTGTACTGATTTGGCCCTGCCTTCTTTCTGGAAAAACCAACTTTCCCCTGACTTACCCATTTTGGTCCTTTTCTCTGCCATTGTTCCTGTTAGACAGCCCGGAAATCTAGGTCATCTTAGATACTTTTCTCCCTTTTCATCTCACACCCACACAACCACCAGGCTGAGAGCCTCAGACAGGTCTGAATGTCCCCCTGTTCTCCCCACGTCCTCTGTGACTTCCTTTTGCTGGCCTTCACTCCCCTTGCTTCTGTCCTCTCCCTCTTCTGGTATGCTTTGTGAACCACCATCTAGTGAGTGTTCACTAGAGGGCGACACTCTTTAGAAAGCTTAAAAGGCTCTAAACCTCTTAGCTCTGCCTGCTATGCTGAGATTTGACACCAAAGTACCTGAACTGTGCACCCCAATTGCCCCCCTCCCCCGAGCAGGCCCCAGCTCACCTCCTCTCTGCCATCTCAGATGCTGTCACCAGTAAGGGCATAACTCTATGGAACATACTTAGAGATAGGAGGCAGTGGGCTGTGCTCCCAAGTTGGAGGAAGGTGGTGACCTTTCCTTGCAAATAGAGACAACACTCCCTCCATGTGTGCACGTGCCTGCAGCTGATGGGTTTTACAGGTGCGGCGGTACTGTGAGAAGAGCATGGTCAGCAGAAAGGTACTGCTCCCTGTCCTTGGCCTGCCCTCCAGATTGCCCTGGGTTCCCTTGGTGCAGAGCAGCCTTGCTGGGGTGGAGGGAGGTGGCCTGGTAGAGCATCTGGTGCACCCGGTCTCCTTTCCCTGCTGTTGCTCATGAGGTGCGCTGTGCTCTCCATCCTGGCCTAGCTATTTGGCTTCACAGAACGGTATGGAGCAGTCCTCTCCTCCCAGGAGAAGCCCAGACTGACAGGGTTTCAGGAATTCCTACAGCGCCTGCAGCCTGGGGTGACTGAGGGTGAGTCAGGAAGGTGGCAGGGCCAGGCTGGCTGCAGGCCCTGGGCTGAGCATCCCTTTCTTATGTACGGCTGGACTTCAGGGAGCCCTCTTCCCCCTTGCCTGCTCTGTGTAGCCCCTGCAACTCCTGTGGATGAGGGCCAAGCCAGGCCTCCCACTTCCCCACTGATGCACATTGAAGGCTTCCTCACAGCCCTCACCACAGCCAACCAGGACGGCAGAATCATCTTGAACCACCAAGGTAATCAGGTGCTTCCTGTCCAGGCTCTGTCCCCAAGCAGGTGCCAACCTGGATCATGGGAGCCAAGTCATGAAAGGAGTCTATCTGTCCATCCTGAACCCTTCCTGGGCCAGGAAGAGGAAATAAGGCAGCCTCCTGCAACCTTGGGCCGGCAATGGAGGCGGGAAGGACAAAGGTGCTGGGAGGGCAGGGCCTATTGGGCAAGGTTCTTAGAGATGCCCTGTGGCCTAGTGGTTAAGGTGAGGTGGGCTTTGGTTTGAGTCATTCATTGTTCTGTCACCTGTGAACTATATGACATGAACCATTGTCTCCGAAGCTCAGGGTCCATATATGGAAAGGGAGGCAATAGTACTGTCTATCTCTGAGGGGTGGTTGACCTAGAGGTTAAATGGGATGGAATTGATGCGGCTCTCATGCCATGGGCATGCCCCTTCACCCTGACCCTGAAGTCTGAGTGGGCCTGCACCCACCCCTTCCTCATTGTTAATGTCCTCTTTTCAGGCAGCCTCAGTCAGAGCAGTCTTAAATTCTTGCTGCTGAATCCAGCTGTGCACTTTGCTCAGGTGGTGAAGGAGTGCCGGGCTATGGTCATTGCAGGGGGCACCCTGCAGCCGGTAAGGACACCAGTCCAGCCTCTTGTGTTCCAGGTCCCCAAAAGAGAAATGGGCTGGCTCAAGCAGTGTCTACTAGATGGCCATGGGGTGCCATCCTTATGCTGGAGGGAGAGTGGGGCTGCTCTGTACCGCCCACAGGGTCAGGTCAGACTTTTCCGGGGAAAGTCCATCTCTAGTTCACAGTCTCATGTAGGCACCTCTGTGCCATTCCCTTCCCACTGCCACCATAAGTCTGTCAACCTCTCTCTTAGAAACTTGAAATGTATTTTTTTTATAAAAGTATTATAGGGCGGCACCTGTGGCTCAATGAGTAGGGTGCCAGCCCTATATACTGAGGGTGGCAGGTTTGAACCTGGCCCCGGCCAAACTGCAACAAAAAGATAGCCGGGTGTTGTGGCAGGTGCCTGTAGTCCCAGCTACTCAAGAGGCTGAGGCAAGAGAATCAACTAAGCCCAAGAGCTGGAGGTTGTTGTGAGCTGTGACACCACAGCACTCTACCTAGGGTGACAAAGTGAGATTCTGTCTCTAAAAAAATAAATAAATAAATAAAAATATATAAACATTATAGTTTCATTGTGGAAAGTTGAGATGAGCAAAAACAAGAAAAGTACAAATCTACCAACAAAAGGTTCATTTTGGTGTATATCGTTATAATAGTCTTTCTGTGCATAGTTTTTACATCTGTTGCACCCATATTTTAAAACAAAAACAAGAATGATGTTATTCTTACGTGCTATTGTTTACTTTTCACTGAGTACCAATGTGTTGTACACATTTTTCCCATCAGTAAGTATGCAATATGCATTTACTGTGCCTGCTCTACTCCGGCTGCAGCGTGTTCCGGTTATACGTGTATATCACACAACCAGTCTTCTTGGTACATATTTAGGCCTTCTCCAGTTTTGCTCTATTTGAAACAATACTATGTCAATTATAACCAAATCTCTGCACAGTGATGATTTCAGCCTAGAAAAGGATGAAATGCTGGTCAGAATCTAAAAGAAGTAGTTCCCAGCTACCTGTAGCTTTTTTGTTTTTGTATTTTTCATGTAGATTCACAGATTTTTCATAGATTTTTATTCATTTGATGTATTAAAGTTGTTTATAGTCATTATTGTTTTTGAGGCTCACATTTTCTCAAACTTGACTGGTAGGAACTCCATCCTACTACCTCTGTTTCTTTTTGGGGGTGCAGGGTTAAGTTCTCTGTCACCCAGGTTGGAATGCAGTGGTGCCATCTCCTCTCAGCCTCCCGAGTAGCTAGGAGTACAAGTACATGCCACAATGGCCCACTAATTTTTTAATTTTGTGTAGAGATGAGATCTTGATATGTTGCCCAAACTGGTCTCAATTCTGGCTTCAAACAAGCCTCCTGCCTCAGCCTCCCAAAGTGTTGGGCTGAGATTATAGGTGTGAACCATAGCACTTGGCCCTCTGCTCCTTTTAACACAACCCCATCAGTCTTGCTTTCCAGCACAACTGAATGTCCGAGGCTCAGCATGTAAGTTCCTTGCCCCAGAACCAGACTCATTCATTTTTCCAAGGGCCTTGTTTTTTTCTACTGGGGAATGATGTTTAGAAATCAAGACCTGGGTGCTAGGGTGTTTGTAGTGCTCCTAGATTGTGGTTGTTTATAAAGCATCAGTAGACCTAGAAAATATGTTTTCAAAAATAAGTTCATATTGATATTTCTAAATAAAAATTAAATTTATTCCCACTAGTGAGCTGATGCATAGCCAGGTTGAGAATCAGATTTGTTGAATTCCCTGTACTATTCCTACACGTAGTTTAATGTGACTGTCAATGCTGGACATTATTAACATTTTTTTTCTTTTTGCCAGGTTGTTGCTGTCCTTTTACATCTTTTCTGTTCATGTGTATTTGCTGCCTTTTAGCCCAGACTGCTCTCTTTTTTGTCCTCTTCTTTCCTGCTCCTCTACCCCAACTCAGGACTGAGTCCCTTTCTCCTGGCCTTCTGGGAGGTCAACAAGGCCTTGACCTTGTGGTCTGCAGGTTTCGGACTTCCGGGAGCAGCTGCTGGCCTGTGCAGGGGTGGAAGCAGAGCGAGTGGTGGAGTTTTCATGTGGTGAGGCGCTGTATCTGGGGTGGGACAAGCCAAGCACTCACAGTCTGGCCTCTGCTGTGTGAGTGTGACCACCCACTGTTACCAGGCCCTGGGCTGAGGAGACCCCAGGGTGGGAGCCCCTCCGTGTCCTGGCTTTCTCAGGAGCTAAGCTCCCCTCTGCAAGCACCCTGCCCCCACCGTCTGTTTGCCCCATTCTGCTGTGGTGATGGGATTTGTGGGCCAGTGTTATCCATCACTCTTCCTAGTCCGGAAGATGATAGGAAACGCCCTTGCTGGGCTCTACCTTGTAAAGCATCTGCACCTCCAGTCTTCAGCTCCCTGGGTCTCACCAGGTCACGTGATCCCTCCAGACAACATCCTGCCCATTGTCCTCAGCACGGGCATCTCCAACCGGCCACTGGATTTCAAGTACCAGCACAGGGAGCTGCCACAGATGGTTAGTCCTTGCCAGCTTGCCTTACTATGGCCATGGCTGGGGAGGGAGCTTCTCAGGTGGGGGCTTCTTTGATCCATCCTGAGGTGTCCATCCAGGAGCCTGCTCTGGGTGAGCAGTGTCTGTTCAGATGTTTATCAGGGAAGGTCTGAGTATGCCCACCCACCTCCACCCATCAGGTTGCTAAATAAGTTTTCTGAAACCTCTGGACATTCCCTTCAGCACAAAGCAGACTCGTCTCCTTTGTATCTGCCCCTGCCCAGGTCTTGGTGTACATCTCTGTAGTATGCCTGGAGTGTTCAGTGCTTGGCCTGCCATAGCAGGTGCCCATCAGGATAATGGCAGTTGAAGAAGGGGGGACTCAGTGCCATGGCAATAGGAAGTCTTATCTCTGGGGCATGAGCACCATGAGAGGTCACAAAGAAGGTGGTCAGTCATTAGAAGCAGCAACTGGGGCTCAGTGCCTATAGTGCAGCGGCTATGGTGCCAGCCACATACACTGGAGCTGGTGGGTTCAAATCCAACCTGGGCCTACCAAACAATGATGGCAAACAACTACAACCAAAAAATAGCTGGGCCCTGTGGCGGGTTCCTGTGGTCCCAGCTACTTGGGAGGCTGAGGCAGGAGAATCACTTAAGCCCAAGAGTTTGAGGTTGCTATGAGCTATGATGCCACAGCACTCTACAGAGGGTAACAAAGTGAAACTCTGTCTCAAAAAAAAAAAGGCAGTAACTGGGAGTGTCAGGTGGGGAGGTCTCACAGTCTACTGATTCCCACCAGGGGAGTCACTGGGCAAAGTTCTCCCTGGCTTTAGTCACACCACGAGTCCCTCAGTTTTGAACCCCAAGATGAAGATGGAATTTATGGGAGGAATTTCAGGGCCTCTGGGGGCTCTTTGTCTTTCTTAGATGGATGAGGCAGGTCGCATTCTCTTTTGCTTGTGCAATGTGATTCCTGGAGGTGTGGTCTGTTTCTTCCCCTCCTATGAGTACCAGCGCCAGGTCCATGCCTACTGGGAGAAAAGTGGTGTGCTGTGCCGCCTGGCCTCCAGGAAGAAGGTGAGTTGCTGGAGGCCACACCTCCTGCTCATGGGGACAGGGCCACCCAGGTTTCTTCATGGGATTTCTCATGCTCAGTGAGGAAGGTTACGCTTCTCCTGGGTCCTTAGCCTAGCACTCCTGGTCCCCAACTACAGAGGATTTCCCTAGAACTCTGAGGCTCTCTAGTCCCCCAGCTAGAAAATACAGGGCCCAACAGAGACCTGAGACCCAGTGTTCTGACTTGTATCTGGGAGACATGCTCTGTCTATTTTCAGATTTTCCAGGAACCCAAGAGTACAAACCAGGTGGAACAGGTGCTGACAGAATATTCCAAGTGCATTGAGGTGAGAGGTGTCACTCTGAGGCTTAGGTCTGGAGACCAGGTGGGATTCACAGGTGGAAACATTTTAGGTGACATCTAAGCTCTGTCTCAGCAACTTTGGGCTGGGTGTCTCCCATAGAACTGTGGCCAGGTGAGAGGCAAGATGGTGACGGGGGCCCTGTTGCTGTCCGTGGTTGGAGGAAAGATGAGTGAAGGGATCAACTTCTCTGACAACCTAGGCCGGTAAGTAGTGGTCCCCTCTCATCTCGTAGGGCCGCAATACCCAGCTGCCTAGCGTTCATTGCTGCTGGGCCCCTGCCTTCATTCTGCTGCCCTCTCACAGTGGCCAGGCTGTGCCTGCTCAGGGTTCCCCACCAGTTGGGGGAGTATTTCAGCCAACATGAATTGTCCCTTAAAGAACAGGTGGGGAATTAGGCAGACCATAACTTTACTGGGACTCATTGGCCTAGACTGGATCTCAGAACACGAGGCAAACCCTTTCCAGGTGTTAGGTATGAAAGCTGGACTGGCAGATGGCAGAGGGACAGCACAGCTAGAGAGGCTCAAGGAGAGATAATATGCAGCAGCAGGTGGCATGGGTTGAGGACACTGGCAGGGCTGACGTCCTCGCTCATCTCCACCCTAGGTGTGTGGTCATGGTGGGCATGCCCTACCCCAATGTCAGGTCTCCAGAGCTACAAGAGAAGATGGCCTATTTGGATCAGACCCTTGTGAGTGCCTCCGTTATTTTAGAGGATGCAAGAAAAGCAGGGGTGGCAGTGTCACCCTAGGTTGAGAGGGCACAACCCACTAACCCATCTTCCTATCTACTCCAGAGGTCTGGCTGCACCTCCACACCTTCTTAATCTCCTCTATGGTGTCACCAGTGGCATCTGCTACTGGCATTGGCCCTTGAAGCCTCCTGGTCTGTTTGCCCAGGGAGAGCTCGGATACTAGGCAAGAATCAGCTTTCACAGGTCATCCCCTTTACCCTCTCTAGCCCAGAATCCCAGGGAAGGCCCCCCCAGGGAAGGCTTTGGCAGAGAACCTGTGCATGAGGGCTGTCAACCAGTCCATAGGTAAACCTGGGACGGCTCCTGGCTAGTGAGGTGGATGGGTGGAGAATGCGGTAACAGCAATAAAAGAGGGGCTCACCTGCCCCATCCCTTGTCTGAGGGCTGAGGAAGGGAAAGGGAAACCCAGGTGAGCCTTAGAGCTCTAGCCCATGCCCATCCAGGCAGGGCCATCAGGCACCAGCGGGATTTTGCCAGTATTGTATTCCTGGACCAGCGCTATGCCCAGCCCCCAGTCCTGGCCAAAATGCCAGGCTGGATCCGAGACCGTGTGAAGACCAAAGCCACCTTCGGCTCTGCCATTGCCATGTTGCAGAAGGTGAGTCCTACTGCTTCCTTCCCCCACCCCCTGAGAGTTCCTTCCACCCTGAGGTCTCGTTTGTCACCGCCTTCTGTCCCTGCAGTTCCATCGGGAGAAGTCTGCCTCTTCTTGATGCACAGTTGTACCATCTCCAGTGGGCAGGTGAAGGAAGGGCCTGGCACCAGCGGTGGTGTTTGCCTTGGGCCTGCCAGGGAAGAGGAAGCCCGGAGGGAGAGCTGAGTGCAGGATGCTGCCAGGTCCCAGACACAGGTAGAAGAGGCCACAGGAGACAACAGCCTAAACCTGAAGAAATGGGGTCTTGGCCATCCTTGGACACGTCCCAGTGCAGCCCCCTCCCTAGAATTTGAATCTTTCCTCCTATTCAGTGTGGCTATGAGGTTACCCCTGTGCCATCTACCCGCTGCTGCCTTCTTATGCCCACCTACCTCTGCCCTTTCTACCTTTGTACTGCATGGTCAGCTAAAATGAGCTGTTCTAGACTTTTCACCCTCTTCTACATTTTAAGCTGTTTCCCATATCCAGCCCCTTGTGGCCCTAGGGCTCCTGCTCCCCAGGGGATTCTGAATGTCCCTGGATGTCATCTTTCTGGCCTGGCTCCTATTCTCCCTCCAAGTCCCCCTCCCTCCCTCTCAACCACTTGAGTAAACTTCAAAATACCTTCTCTGTGGCATCAATTATGACAAGGGCCTTTAGTTTCTCAGCATGACCATTTTGAGACCCCCATGTCTGTCACTGAGACACTTTTCTCTTTGGGAAAATATGCCTGCACCAGCTGCCTCTGCTGGCTGCACCTCCTGTGTTTGACCCCAGAGGAAGGGGCCCTGGGCTATTCTGCCCCGTCACTTATAGCCCAGCAGGGTGGGAGGACACTTGCTGGTGGAGGAGACACACACCCTCCAGGGCTCCTGTTCTTGATTAAAAGAGCACTGTTGGTTTCTGCTGTTCTTAAGATTCTTTATTGACCCACTATCCACATTACTCTTGTCTCTTAAAATCTCCTCAAAGAGCGCTCTGGTGAAGGCTGGGAAGCGGTGGGGGCTTGGCAGCTGTGAGGCTTCCAGGCAGCCTCCCTACTCATTGAAGAAGGTCCAGGCATCCTCCATTCCAGCCCTTCTGTGTGAGGGTGGGAGCCCAGTCCTGGTGTCAGGAGGGATGACACAGGCCTCTAGGACTCCCAGTCATCCTCATCCTCTTCTCCTTGTGGCTGCTGAGGGGGAGGCAGAGGTGGGATGGAGTCTGACACTCGGGCGAAGGCACCTCCTGGGCCCTCACTGGCCCCTGACCCAGGTCCTTTCCCGGAGATCCCTGAGAGAGAAAAGGCTATGACTGAGGGAGGTCGGAGGGGAGACAAGTTTACCCATCCCCAGAGACAAACAGGCAGGAAAAAGCAGGAGGATATGGGAGATGCACAATACATCCTTAGACTTGGCCCAAAGAAGGCTGCTGGGCTCCTACCTTTGCGCCGCATGGCTAGCTTATTAAAGAGATCCGACATCAGGTCCCCACCTTGGCTTGTGGCCCTCACTGCAACACAGAAGCCATGGGTAGGGGGGTTCAGTGACACAGGTGCTCCTGGCTCCCTGTCCCACCAGCTACCCTCCCAGCCACCATGTTCACCATGAGCTCTTGGTGCTTCAATCTGTCCCTGGACCCAGCATAGGGCACTAATAAGACAATGGTGTCATTTGAGGAACACTAATAGCCACCCTGAACAATGGGCCCTTGCAAGCAGCCCCATTGCATGGAGGAGGAAACTGGCCCAGAGAGGTTAGGTAGCTCATCTGGGGCCATAGGGTCCATAAGGGGTGGGATTACTGGGACACCACTGCCTATGCCACTGTTGGGGCTTCACAGCAGACATACTCTGTAGGCTTAAGAGGCTTATAGAAGCAGGACTGAGCTCACCCTCAGGTCCTGTTTTTAAAAATCCCTGACCATGGGGCTGCGCCTGTGACTCAAAGAGTAGGGCACTGCCTCCTTCTCCTCTGCTCTCCACCCCCGCCAACCCCGCCAAAAACTGCAAAAAAAAAAAAAAAATTCCCTGACCATGGCTTGGCGCCTGTAGCTCAGCAGCTAGGGCGCCAGCCACATACACCAGAGCTGGTGGGTTCGAACCCAGACTGGGCCTGCCAAACAAATGACGGCTGCAACCAAAAAATAGCCGGGGGTTGTGGTGGGCACCTGTAGTCCCAGCTACTTGGGAGGCGGAGGCAAGAGGATCTCTTGAGCCCAGGAGTTTGAGGTTGCTGTGAGCTGTGATGCTACAGCATTCTACAGAGGGCAACAAAGTGAGACTCAGTCTCAAAAAAAAAAAAAAAAATCCCTGACCATTTTTTTTGATAACTCTTGGCAGAGTCTCAGAAGATTCTCTTTTGTCCTAGTTTGAGCTGGGTGAGCATAGAGAGGAAAGCTGCACTAATCAGGCTCCCAAACCAGGAAGGAGCCCATGACCCAGGCAGGAAAAATGAGGATGCCAGAGGCGGCTGCCCAGGGCTTCCCACAAGCACCCTCAGGGAAGCACAAGGTGGGCGGCAGGCAGGGGCCTCACACATGGGGCTGGGCAGGGAGCACCATGGTGGACCGGGTGGTGTGGGCAGGGAAGGCAGTATTTCATGGGGAGCTTCCTACTGCAGTGGTGGTCCCCTCACCTTGCTCCTGCTCCTTCTGTTTCTTCTTTTCCAGCTTGCGCTCCTTGACGCTTCGCAGCTTGGCCTTGCCAATGCCCCCAGCTTGGCGGATGGATTCCAACAGAGTGGCCCGGCCACTGGAGGGCTCAGCCACTTCCTTGGGAGCTCCCTGAAGTGCGGCTGGGAGGGGAGAGGGTATTAGCAGGAAGGACTGGGTTGTGGGGCAGCCTCGCAGGGCTGCTGCAGTGGGTGGGATGTGCTTTCAGAGCATGCTCGGGCCTAGAAACCAACTTCTGCAACAACTGGAGTTCAGGAGTCTGTGTGCAGGCCCTCCTCATCCCTCCCTCTCTGCCCTGTGATCACGTGCCACCGGCAGTGGGGGCGCGGGGGGCGGTCTGTGAGTTATCCCTGAGCTGACAATGCCTCAACTCAACACGAGCTGGCAGAGGGTTTCTGTGTGATTTCTGAATGGTGGAGACTGGGAGATAAAATGATAAAACTGAAGTTTTGTAATTTCAGGGACACTGAATATTGTGTAGCTATAGTTTTCCATTGTTTTTTTTAGCAGACCTCTTTCTTCCATTGGTTTAACTGGGATTGGGAACCCAAAGCTCCAAGGTTCTGGAGTTCAGAATTCCGCTCTACAATTTGAAAATCATTATTTTAAGAACCTAGCAGAATAAGATATTTGAAATGAGAACTATTCTGAAAATCTAGGATTTATGACCACTTAACACACCTACAAAAGACCCCTCAGGGATCCATAAAGTAGAGGTACCTTCAGAAAGAGCCTCCACCCCCATCTCCTGGCACCATTCCCACCTGTAGGAGACACACTGCTGCCACTGTTGTCCTCTCTGGTGCCTTGGCTTGTTGGGGCCATGGTCTGGGCTGGGGGGATGCTGACCAGTGTTGCAGGGGCTGGGGGAGGCGGAGGTGGTGGCGGTGGTGGTGGAGGTGCTATAAGCACCCCATCTTCTAGGTCTGAAAAGGAATTATGAGAAGGTGTGAGGTGCCAGGGAAGAAGGTGGCAGAGCAGGGAGCTCCTGGGCCCAGCTCCCTCCCAGGGCCCAGCTCCCTCCCAGGGCCCAGCTCACCTGGCTTGAAAGGCTCAGCTACCTCTGTATGGAAGGTGGGCAATTCTGGTATGGGCCCAGGGGCAGAGGGGGCAATACCAGGGCCCAGGTCAGCGCTGTATGTGAGGTCATCTGCGATGCCAGGCAGGTCAGGCAGGTAGGATGGCACATCGATCTCAGGAACCTGGCCTAGGTCCGGCACATAAAAGTAGTTCTCTGGAACCTGCAAGGTCAAGTGGGGCATGTGAGTGGTGACAGGGACCTGTATAGGCAGCCAGCAGGGCCTGATGCACACTTATGAAGCTGGGTGGGACATGGGCTCCATGGAGCCTTCACTGTCTCCCACCTGCTGCTCCAGCTGCTCTCTCTTGCTGATGGACAAGGGGGCATCAAACAGCTTCTCCTCTGCCTCTGCCCCCAGCATCACATGGGTCTTTGTGACAGCACCAGCCAGAGGGTCCAGGAGGACATACTTCTTGTACCTGTAGGGATGGAGTGGGGACAGACAGCTCACTGTCTGTCCTAGGCCCGAGGTCTGCACCTACAGCTCCTACTTCCTTGGGGCACAGTTATGTGCTGGGATCCCTCAGCCTCCCGAGCCAAACCCATGGTCAGCTCCTGGCTCCCAGCCTCATGCTACGGCCAGCTGGAGTCTGCTGCCCCCAGGGATCCTGCTAAGCCAGGCAGGCCGCCCCCCAGCCCTGCCACCATCTGACCATACAGGTTCTCAGTGGTGTTGAAGAGCAGCAAGGAGCTGACAGAGCTGATATTGCTCGGAAGGGCCCCAAGCCCCTCCTCGGCAGCGTCTTCAGGCTGTGGCTTGGTGTTCACACACACGGGGAAGTACTGTAGCTTCTCCTGGGAAGGGCCGAGGTGAGAGAGGGGTGGAGATGGTGGTGCCAGCCAAGGTGACCCACCCCATCCAAGTCAGCATTGTCTTGGGGGATAGAGCCCAGGTTGGGCCCTAAGCCCCTCCCCAGCAGTGGCATCCCAGTGTATGTGGAGGTGGGGTGGACCTCACACCTGCAGGGCCCGCCCATCCAGAGGCCGGTGCTTGCTCTGGATCCTGTGCCGGGGGCGTCTCTGCAGGCTAGGGTCCTGGGCGCCTGTGAAGATGGAGCTGTGTTCCTGCAGGCGCTCTGGGGCTGGGTACTTGGCGCTGGAGAACACCTGTGGACGTGGGCCCCAGGCAGGAGGAAAGTCTGAGGTCATTGGACAGCAGGAACAGGGACGTGGGCAACCTCAGACATGAGAGGGAGCCACTGCCCACCAGCCATGGACACGGGCACATGGGTTACCTTGATGGCCTTCTTGCAGCCCTTGATCTTCTCAATCTTGGCCTGGGCCAAGGAGACCCTCTCCCCAATGGCCTGCAGCTGGCTCCGGCTCAGCTCTACTCTCTGGGAGATCCTGCCATGGAAAAGATCCCAGAGGCTTGGACTGCTCTCCAATCCTTGCAGCCACCTGGTTGGGTAGGTTTTCTGGCACACCTCTCCTCTGACAGCCTACCTTGTGAGCCAGAGCCTTGGCCACAGGCTCTTATGTCAGTGCTACCTGCTTCTCATGGCTGATCTTGCTGCTGCCCAGGGAAACTCTACAAGGAAAATCTGACCTGGAGGGCCTGAGTTAACTGTACTGAGTCCTCGGAGCTCTTGGAGGTGATGGGTCCATCAAGCAGGTGCACACAATGAGGATAGTGACTGCTTATACACGCATACTAGCTGTTTACAGTTGGCAAAGCATTGCCAGAACCTTCACGACCACATGAAGGACACAAAGCTGGCCTCTGCGGACGAGGATACTGACATTCAGAGAAGCCAAGAGACTGGCAAAGCTCGATCTAAATGCCATCATCTGAATTCAGACCCTAGACCTGCGGATGATGCCCCTGCAAGTGACAAATGGTGCACAGAGTCTGTGTGGTCTGGCTCCTCACCTGCCCCCACTTGCTCCAGATGAGGGCACCAACCACCTCCTATTCCATGTACATGCCAAACACATTTGTTTCCTGGCCTCTGCATCCAATGCAACACCTTGGTGCAGACACACAGGTGGCCCCTGCACATCACTTAGTCTGCTCCTCAGGGAGGCCCTTCTGATCCGGAATCCACAGACGCGCCTGTCAGCCCCTATACTTGCTGTGCTTTTGCCCATGATGCATCTCTGGCCTGTGTATGTGTGTGCTCTTGTCTAGGGGGTCAGGGCTGGTTTTGTTCCCTGCTGATTCTTAGAGCCTGGGTCAGTGCCTGGCATACGCTAGGGCCTTACTCTCAGGAATAACTGAGGTCCAGACACCTTTTGCTTAATGGCCCAAGGCTCACTGATGCTTTTCCACATTGTTTTGCCACAGCAAGGTTTTCATTGCAAAGTGAACTCTGACTTGGTGCTGTCCTCCCATTTGTCCCATAGCTCCCCTACTCCAAAGAGCCCCAGCCCTTTGCCATGACAGCCGTGCTCCACATCCAGAGCAGTCACATCAGCATGACCCACGAGAGTGAGTGTGTGAGAGGCACAAGAACAAGGGAGCAGGGGCTTCAGTGTAAATCATGGGGAAAGGCAGGAGGGTAAGGTGGGGTGGCAGAGGAGCCCCTCTGTTTCCGGGGTCAGAGACCCCAGGACCAGGGACCTCTGGGATCTCCCTAAGGGTTGAAATGCATGGTCAGGAATCTGGCCCAACCTGGCCACTCCCATCAACTCTGGAAGGTCTTGGTTTCCAGAAAACCTACCCAACCAGCCAATTTCATAATCCAAGAGTCTCCATGCCCTGATGAAGCTGTCCTGATTTCTCCTGGCTTCTCATGTGTGGGGAGCACAGAGAGGGGATAGGGCTGAACTATACAGGCCCCAGAGTAGCTTTGTTTTCCCTATAGCCATCCAGGTAGGGCACAGGAGGATACCGCCCCTTCTTATGAGAGGAAGCAGCCTGGGTACCATGGCTCCCAAAGGGAGAGGTCTTCATCTGCTGTAAGGGCTACTTGAGCACAGGCTGTTTTAATGCAACCCAGTTCCCAAGGCAGGCACATTCTGCCCCTGGGTGCTACCACAATCTTTCCTGGTCACCTACATGCTCCACTTGAGTTCCAGGGGGAGAAGGGAGGACACTGGGATTAGAGATGGACAGAAGCTGCACTGGTCCAGTTCTGCCATCCAGGAGAGAGGGGCTGATGGCTAGAAGAGTCAGACAGCAAAATGAATAAGCCCTGGCATATTTTTCAAGTGGATTATTAAACAGAGGGTCTGTAAGCACTTAGAAAACAAAGATGTGAGTCCCAGGGGCCAGCACTGTGATCGGTTCCTAGCTTTCCTACTTAGGACAGGGTTATTAGGCTAGTGTGTCAGGAGAAAACACAAACACAATGCACTGCGATTCAGGTGAGATTTTTGACAGTTCCTAACAAAACCCTGTGGAAAAGATGGCACTATGGGGGCGGGAGGTGAGTACATATGGGACAAATCAGACCAGACGGACCTCAGCCCCCTGTTAAAGAGGGGACTGATCTCAGTCCTGCATGTGGGGCACTAGCAGGGTGTGTCCACTTCACCCAACGTCTAATTAGGAAGCTGGGGACATCAGATGGGAGGGTCCAATGGCTTACAAGACATAACCGAGACTTGAATAAAACTGAAAGCCAGGAGGGGCAGCCATCCATGAGATGGAATTCTTGAAAAATCAATGTGGAGATGCTTTAGATTTAAACAGCTACAGGCACAAATATAGAAGGTAGAGAGAGTTTCATTTAGCAGCAGTTCAGGCAAAGAAAGACCTGGGAGTTTCAAGGAAGGATAAGTTTGGGAGGGGCTAAAAGCAAGAGAAGCAGCTTCTAAATGCAAGAAATGGTGTCTCAGGGCTCCCTGCTCCTTGTTCTTCTTCCTCCATCCTTCCTTTTGCATGCTCTCCTGGAGGCTCAGAGGAGCAGTGAGAGCCAGGCCCTCCAGTCTCAGTACCCCTGGATACTGGATCCACAGTGTGAGAGGACTCTGACCTTCCCTGCAGACTGCTGTGCCTCTAGCCCTGGGATGGTACCTGACAGGTAACAAATGTGGCCTAAGCAGAAAGTGACAAATGAACAAACATCTAGAGGAGAGTGATGAGGATGGTGATGAGTGAAAAACTCATGTCATTTGAACAAAACTTAAAGATGTTCTGGCTGAAACGGAGATGATTTTGCAATTACAACCATCCCCTTCAAATATCAAAATGGCTGTCAGGTAGAAGAGTGACTGGAAACATATTCTCTGTCATCCCAGAGGGCTGCACTAGGACCAGTGGGTGGGGTTATAAGGAATGAGATCTCAGTTCTCAAACGGAAACTTTCTAGTAAACAGCCGAGTGGCTTTGCAAAGCAATCACACTCCAGCTGCACAACCACCTGTCAGAGTGTGTCAGGGGAGGCCTGCCTATGGCACGGGACAGACATGACTCTGGGGGTCTTTCCTTACCTGAGACCCTATAGGACTAAGTGCTGACTTGCTTGTGGACAAGGCTCCTGGACAGTCTAAATCTCTTACAGGCACACACCATGATGGCATGAGATCGTACAGACCCAGGATGAGAAGAGGTTTCAATGGGTTTGCTGTCTCAATGGACTGGCAGTGGTAGTCTGGAAGGCTGTGTTAGGAAGGGCACGTTGGTGGCTGGGATGTTGATAAACGTCTACTGTGAGGGGAGCGTGTTTGCCATTATAAGTCCAGACACTCCTGGCTTGGTGGCCTACTAGTAAATTAAGTCAGTTTCCAAGTCATCACTGAAGCCATTCCTGTGGCACATCTGCCCAGACCTGAGAAAGGAAGCCAAGTTTGCCAATGACAGGACACAACTGGCCCCTCAGCCTGCTCAGAGCTTGGCCTTCACTCCCAGTCCATCCCTCTCTTGCTTCTTTTTCTCCCCACCCCTCATGTTCAATAAATAACTTGAGTTCATTCAGTTCATGAAGCACAGTGCTGGGCTGTGGGGGCCACAGATGAATCAAAAATACACAACTACCCTCAAAGGGACTCAGGTCTATCGAGGAGGTAAGAAGTAAACATTGATAACCACAGTATCCCACATACCTGGGTCCCACATCTAATTTGCAGCACTTTAACCTTGGAGTTGCTAAATGATCTATGCCTCAACTTCTTCAGCTGAAAACAGTATACCCTTGACTTCATGGAATTACTGTAGAGGTCCCAATGATCAGACCCTGCGTAGTATTTCTGTCCTAACAGACACAGCCCAGGACTCAGTAAACAATTTCACTGCTATTGCCCATAAAATTGAGAGGGATGGGGGCTACAGGTGCTCAGAGGAAATATAGAACTTCTCCACAGGTGGATGAAGGTAGGGATGGGGAAGTTTCATGCAAGAGGTAGCCTTGAACAGACATGGAGAAGGGTATTCCAGGCAGAGAAAACAGGCGCTTTCAAAGAGTACACCACAGAGGACAGTGTCAAGAAACGGCAAGCTCCTCTGGCCACTGTGTGAGGTGTTCAAGGAGGCCCGTGGGGACCACTTTCCTTCCAGCATGGCAGAGGGGTGGCCAGGATGGGGTTTGGGCTTCCTGCCCCACCATCTTTAAAGACAACCTCCTCCCACTCCCTGTGAGAATATTTCCTATGAAGCTAGGCAGGCCCCAGCCCCAGGAGGGCCACCACTGGCCCATCACAACCAGGGTGCCAGGCCCTAGGGGCCGCAGGGGAGGAGGGAGCATCCCTCCCCAACCCAGGATCACCGCATCTCCTCCCCTCACCTGTCATGACTTGAAGGATGCAGACCCTCAACCTGGGCTTTTGCCTTCACTTTTACCTCAGTACCCTCTGCAAAATTAAGAATGATCAGCTGCTGCATCATCAGCTGACTGACTCCTGGGTGTCTTTGGTGGCCACTATGGGAAGGGAGGAAGGAGGGAGTAAGGACAGGGGAATACATAGGAGAGGCTAAAAGAAGGGAGAAAATGAAGGAAGGAAGAAGAGGAGAGATGGACAGACAGCCTCATAGAGACCATTACCCTTTTCCTGGGAGGAAGGAGCTGGAAAGTGGCTGTTGCTTCAGGGTTGTAGTGGCTGGGTCAGGCCAGGGAGGGCAGATGGCAGTATCCATCGAGTTATCTAGCTTCCCTTCTCTAGGCCACTCCAACCTCTCCTGCCTTGTCATTCATGTCATGTGCAGCAGGAAACATCTCTGGGCAAGTGTTTGGAGGCCTAGCCACTGCCAGGTGAAGTTGGAGCAGATACAGGGTCTGAAATCTTATAGGTAGGAGGAGGTGGCAGGGAGGGGCTGGCAAGAGCAGCTCCAGGAGACACTCGTCCTACTCTCCTGTCTGCCTGGCTCCACACAGTGGTAGAGTGGAAGGAGCCCAGGTTGCAATGGCAAACTGCCATGAGCTCACCCACCTGTGCCACTGGGCATGGGATCCAGAGGTCCAGGGACCAGGCCTTGGCCTACAAGGGGTTGCTGTGGGGAGTACCTCTGCTTTACCCACCTGTCCCTTCTTTGCAAGAGGCTTCCAAGCAGGAAGAGCATGTTTGAGGGGGTAGATTCTATGCTGCTCACATCCCACCAAAAAAGCCCATGAAAAATGAAAAGCCCATGAGCTTGTCAACTGCTGCAGGGTGGGGGGACAGGGGACAAGGATGATTGTAAGCCTCCCTGCCTCATGCCCCCATCACTCACTCCTCTTCTCCTCCATCCTTACCCCAGTGTGTCACACGTTCTGTCACTGTTTCTTTTTAATGTCTCATCCAGCCCTACCCACATGCATGGCTCTTGAACTATGGGTTAATACCTTTCATGTCCTGACTACAGCAACAGTGTCCACAACTTCTCGGGGACCTGGAAACTGCCTTCCCCTTCTTGTCCATGTTGTGACAGCTGCCTGATGAGCTCTCTCAGAACTCTCTGTCTCATCATCTCCCTCCTGCAAGGACCTACTGTGGCTGCCTAAGAATCAAGCTCAAAGTCCTATCCTATTATAAGGCCCCTCCACGGGCCTTCACTTACAACTTTTCACTCCTTACCAGGCTGCCCTTCCCTGCCCCAGAGCACTCCTGCAGCACTGTGGAGGACACAGGAAATGTAGGACACATACCCCAGAAGGCAGCAAGGCCCACAGGCACATCAAACTCACCTGTTGACACCTTGTTCTGTAATATAGGAACTGAGAGTAAGGGACAGGTGGCATGTCTATGCTCCCCGTGCAGAAGCAGCCCCCCTTAGGCCAGCCTCCCCTTGCTGCCCATGATTCTCCATGTTCCAGGCCACATCCAGGCTTCTCTCTCAGTCTGTGGCTCTCATGTCCAGATGAGTGACACACCCAATTTCCCATCCCTGGTCTCCTCCAGGAGCCCCTGGTCCTGTGTGCTGGGTGAGCAGTTTTCTCCAGCACCTCCTTCCTCCTTATTCAAGTAACAGCTCCATTTCCTCAGGGGAACCCATGTCTCCTTCAGACTCAGTCCCTTGTGCTTCAGTGGAAGCTATGCCCAGGGCTCAGGACTGAGGCAGCGACCCAAGTCTAAGCCAATCAGGGAGTCACATCCTCCTGCCACTACGAATTGATTCTGGGTAGACAGGAGAACCACACCAAGCCACATAGGGTGATTGTAACTTCTAGGGGAATGTTTGAGCATTCATTCCTCAAGCCCTGACCCTGACTTCATGAGCTCTGGCCTACTGGCTGTCACCTTCCACCTCTAGCTCAAGGCCTGTCGGAGAAGGGAGCCAACACAAAAGAACCAAGGTGAAGTGGAGCCTGCACCCACACTCAGCTAAGTCATTGCTCCCTTCCCCAGGAGATGGCCTTTCCTCAGCCCATCCCAGGACACGAGGACATACCACTATCCACAGGGTGGCAAATACTGGGATTGGAAAGGAAACTGTTCCAACAGTCAATGATGGCTGGGTGGCCATTATTTGGGTCTGATGGATCTTTTTTTTTTTCTAGGCAAGAGCTTTAATGAACTGAATAGTTATTAGCATCAGAAACCAATGTAGGAGATACAAAATTATTATCTTATGTCAGAAAATTTCTCACGCTGGCAATAGCATAGGTCCTGCTGAATTCCAAGACTGTCATATTACCTCTACCCTGTGAGGGACTCTGGCGAACATGGTAGTATCTCAGCATAAAGTTCCTTTTCCCTGACAACTGTAGGGAAGGTGAAATGAAGGGAGTGTACCCAAAAGGAAAGGGGTGAGTCTGGGGATCCTGTGCAAACAGCACTCAAAGGGGTCCCTGAGCCCAGGGCTCAGAACTTCAGGGGAATGACAGGTCAGTACTTTGGCTGCTTTCTGTCTCAGTGCTTGTCAAAGCTCAGCTGCACAGCAGCCTCCATGGCCTGAATCTTGGCAGCGCTGTCTCCATACAAGCACTTCATCTCGACCTTGTGCCACTTGCTACGCCTCTCAGTTGGGGGTTCAAATGACCTGTGGGGGTTGTAGCATAGGTCATGGTCGGCATTCACATAGTCATCCAGGCACTGTGCATCCAGCTGCTGCCGCCGCCGTCGCTCTTCTCTGTGCCTCTCGGTCTCTGCAAAGTACTGGCGGAGCTCCTCCGTGATTTCCTTGTTGCTCAGGTCACATTCTACCGCCTCATCTGATTCAGTCTCTACCTCCTCATCTTTGGAAGAAGTTTGGTCCTCTCTTGAGGATACCTGGAACCTCCTGCTAACGTGTCGCTGCTTCCTAGACCTGAAAAATGTGAACTTCAGTGGTAGTCCTGCTGGGCTAAGTGATGGTCACTGAAAGACTGAGGATCTCTAGCCTCATTATCACAAGAGCTTGTGGAAGAAACTGGAGAAGGGAAATGCTGTGAAAAACTGAAATAGAATTGCATGGCCTTTCTGTAGGCATCCTGGTGGTTTTGCATCCAAGCCATTGCTTGATGATAATGTTGCCAGTCCCTTGCATATGCTGGGTGAGAATACCAAGACTCAGAAGCTTTTGATGTTGATGCCTGTGCTGCCATCCTTCTTGTTAAAGTCCAAATGGGCACTGAATCTCCCCTGGGAGTGTCTTACTCTTTGAAGGCACAAACCTTCATGCACTGAACCACAACCTCTAATGGGCTGGCAGAGCTTGTGGGCACATAGCTTGTAGATCCTGGGTGGTGGATGAGAAGGTGCCTAATTTTCATGGGAAAGACAGAGGGGAAGAGTAGGGAGGGGATACTGCAGGAGGTATTAGACGGGTCTGATGATCTTAAAGGTCTATGTCCATTGAACATATTCAGCTCAAAAATTAGCACAATGGGGGCATCTAGCACTTGTTTATAACTTCTGATAGCAGGGTGATGAATGACCACCACGGGCAGCCAGTGGGCAAAGATGATATCAGCAGGAAAGAGCTGACATTTCCTGAATGCTTACTGGGTACCAGGCATGGTTTCATTCCTTTGCATATTTTAATTCATCTAATCTGTACCATAAGCCTATGAGGAACATACTGTTCTTACCACAATTTTACAGATGATAGCATTGAGGCTTTTGACTTACCCAAATACAGATCAAGCAAATGGGGCAGCTGGAAGTGTTCTGCTCCAGAGTGAGCCCTGGGCCACTCAGTACCTCTTGGTTACGGGGATATTGTGGACAGGTTTGGGGAAGGCCAGGGGTGTCAGAGGGCACAGAAGCAGCAAAAGAGCAGGAGAGCCAGGAGGATCTGGTGTTTGTACCAAGCCTAGCTGGAGGCAATGCCCCCCCCCACAACTGGGGAGGCTTTGGGGAGAAGCATGAGGGAGAAGGGGACTTTAGGTCTGGCATCCCACCAGGGGTGGGGGGGGTGATTTAGACCCTGAAAGGAACCTGAGTCACACTTCACACTGGATGGGAGGAAAGGCCCCAGTGTGTGAGGCACAGGGTGGGCACCCAGGAGACCAAGCTTCATTTCAGGTTGTTTCTGGCCCTACAGAGACAGGATCTGCACACCACACTCAACCTGGGACCTCTGCAAGGAAACAGCATACGCTGTGTACTCATCCACACTGAATGAGCACTGAGTGTGCTGGGGCAGTGCTGGAGACAGAGGCTACAGCTCAGAGCCACCAAGGGTGCCTGAGGCTCCACCTATTCCACCAACCTCCCCTTGTTCTGGGCATATCCACTTCCTTTCATGCCTCTTCTCGACCTACCCTCTCACCCCTCAGACCTTACCATAAATGTTAGTTACTCACACACACTTCCCCTGATCTCTCTAGACCAAGTCAGGTCCCTATCCAAGACCTACAGCACATGTACCCTACACAGACAGATGGTAATAGCCCCATAGAATCTGAACCTTGGCTCTGCCATGTGGCCAAGTCTCTTAGCCTTTCTGTACCTCAGTTTCTTCATCTATAAACTGGAAGTAACACAGGATGTCTTCATAGACTATAGCAAGTGTTAAATGAATTAATGCATGTGGGTCAATGGTGGTACATACCTAATTTATATAAATATTAGTAATCACAAAAATACTATCAACAGGTCTTATAACTATAATTACATAACTCATCATGCAATTGGTTACTTAAGTTTTTATCTCTTGCCAACTATATACTCTAGTAGGACAGGGATGCTGTGTCATTCCTGCTGTATCTAGAGAGATTAGCACAGTGCTTGTGCACATGCAGTATCTAGTAAATATTTGCTGGCTGCAGGAATAAGTGAAGGAACAATGCCCTTTGGTGGGAAGATGAACATGAGCTGGGAGAGCAGAGCCACCACTGGGGCCTGTGGGACCCACAGGAAGCCAGGAGGCCAAGGCAGGGAGTAGGCAGTGAGGAGAAAAGGCTTCCATGCTAGACTCCTGCCCTGGACCCCTCCTGCCTAGGGAAGCCAGTTGGGTCCTCATGAGCAAGAATCACCAAAGAGGCTGCTCCAAGAGGATGTATTCCTGGGACTAGAGAAGAGGACTGCTGGGTCAGGGTGGAGCTATCTGATTAGGTGGGGGCAGGTGGCAGCACCCACCTGCTAAAGATGTCTGTGGAGACTTTCTGGAGGTACTGCAGGGCATCTGCCACTTGCTGGATGGCCTCTTCTCGCCGAAGGTCTGGCTGGATGAGGGGCACGGCATAGGTCTGAACTGCTAAGCAGTGCTGGGTCCTCCCAGGAGTCATGGTGCCTGTGTGTGGGAACAAGAGCATCAGGACCACCCAAGTCACCCTACTCAGCCAGCATAGCCTTTATTCCAACTCCCTTCCCGGGAGGGGGGACACTTGGTAGGAGGTCAGGAGTTCCCAGGAGGCAGGATTCAGCTGCTGCCTAAGGCAGAAAGCAGGCAGGATCAGGGACTGGGGAGTTGGTAGGGGCAACAGGGAGTTCAGAGAAGGGGAATGTTTTTGATTTTGGCCTAGATGGTACATGGGACCTGGGACCTGCGAGTAACTCTTTCCATACATTATCTCAGTTCAACTCCCCACACTTAGATAAACAAGAAAGAAATCCTGGCTGCAAGGCTAAAAAGAGGATAGATGCAAAGGGATGGATGGAGGAGGGAGAGAGGGAATTGCCTGAATCTAACAACATGTTACTCAGATCTGGAAAAGCACAGACAATGTACTCACTTGGGCTCTTCCCACTTGAACCACTCAGAACTTGAGGCCTGCTCTTGAGATAGACTAAGCAGTGGCTAGTGACTCTAGGTACAGGAGTGTCCATTCTCTGCTCACCTAGGCTAGAGCAAAGGGAACCAGGAGGAAGAAGATGCATGTGATGGCAAAGGACAGGAAGGAAAAGCATTCCTTGAATTGCAAGGTGGGGGATTTTTATTAGATTTAATGAACTCCTCTCTCTGGTGCCCCTAAGGCAGCAACCACACTGCAGATGGCACTGATGTGATTGGCAAGAGATGTGCTAAGTTCCTATAATCAGGTCTAATCATAGCACCTCACTGAAAGACAGTGAGGATGAATTCCCTGCTAGGGACCACACCTGAATTTGTTTGTGCAGGCGCATTTGAGAAAGGATCATATAGGCACAAATCTATTAAACAAGAAAATAGCAAGTTTTTTAAGAAGAGAATGGGCCAGACACATGCCTGTAATCCCAGCATTTTAGGAGTCTAAGGTAGAAGGAATGCTTGAGGCCAGGAGTTTGAGCCCAACCTGGGCAAAACAGCAAGAAAATACAAGAAAAATTAGCTGAACATGGTGGCACATGCCTGTAGTCCCAGCTACTTAGGAGGTTGAGGCAAGGGGTTCAGGAGTTGAGCCCAGGAGTTTGAGGCTGCAGTGACTATGATGATGCCACTGCACTCTAGGTTGGACAACAGAGCAAGACCCTGTGTCCATTAAAAAAAAAGAGAGGCCAGACATGGTGGCTCATGCCTGTAATCCTAGTATATCTGGGAGGCCGAGGCCAGTGGATTGCCTAAGCTCAGAAGTTTGAGACCAGCCTAAGCCAGAGTGAGACCTCATCTCTAAAAATAGCCAGGTGTTATGGCAGGGGCCTATAGACCCAGCTACTTGGAAAACTGAGGCAAGAGAATTGCTTAAGCCCAGGAGTTTGAATTGCTGTGAGCTGTGATGCCATGGTACTCTACCAAGGGTGACAAAGTGAGACTCTGTCTCAAAATAAATAAATAAATAAATAAATAAATATAAAAGAATTAAGAGCCCTAGTATAGCTGATTAGTGGTATTAGATGATATGTTCTGATTACCTATTAGGTACAGGAGTGATCACAACAAAGATGTTAAGACACCACATGAGCCAAGAAGATTCCTCAGAAACAATGAAACCCCATGTGATAGACACTATAATCTAGCCACAAATACAGTGCAAAGGAATGATAAATCCCTTTTGGGATTAGGGGAGTCAGAAGAACCTCTTAGCAGAATCTGTACCTTTCTGCTAGGCCTAGGGAGTGGGCGCAAAGAGAGCATCTCAGGTAAAAGGAACAGCTTGAACAAAGGTGTGTAGGGGAATGGCAAGTGGTCTTGAATGTAAGGGTACAATCATCTTTGGGGAAGTATTAAGAAAAAGAATGATAAAGACAGGCCAAGATTGCAAAAAAACACTGAATAACAAGGCTAGGAATTTGGAGTGGAGCCAGGAATGAAATCTTTAGATGTGTGCTATCCAATATGTAGCCACCAGTTACATGTGGCTATTGAGTACTTAAAATGTGGCTAGTCCCAATGGAGATGTATGGTAAATATAAAATACACACCAAATTTCAAAGACTTAGTAGGAAAAAGAATATAAAATATCTTATTAAAATTGTTATATTAATTACACACTGATTATAACCATATTTTAGATATACTGGATCAAAGAAAATGTATTTCTAATTTTACGTGTTCCTTTTTACTTTTACACCTTTCTTTTTCTTTCTTATAAGGAGTCAGTCTCCTGGAATTCCACACTTGATCTTAGCCAAAAGGCCAAGAAGCCATCAGTTTTCTGTGATTCTAAAGAAACAAGTCTTGGGAAATAGGAGCAAGATGGCAGACCAGAAGGATCATTCAGGTGAGCTCTCCTAGAATGACTGAGGAAAAGGAGAAAACCCAGCCATACCTGGTGCAGCCATACCTGGTAAGATCCCTTACCCAGACCTTACCCAGAATCATAGCTCAGGGAGGACAGAAAGGAGGTGGTGATCTAGATACAGCATATCATCCGGAGCAGTGGAAATCTGATGAATTAAGCAGGTGATTGCAACCGGCTGGGATCAACTGGCTGCCTACATAGGTCAGGGATGGAAGAAGACTTTTCAGAGTTTTCAGTTGTTGGAGAAGGTGTGCATTGAGTGGAAAGCTTGGAAGAGTAGCAGCCTCTAACAGTATATAGCAACCAGATTTGAATGCCAGTTGGAGTGGATTTGCCATAGGTTTGGTGGATGGTGAGGCAGCCACACTGAGAAGGTCTCCGCGGCCAGGGGGCTGCCATGGTGGGAAGTTCACAAGAAGGTCTTAGCAGGGGTCTAAAGCATGCCTGTTTTAATTCCACCTGCAAGGAAGAGAACTCCACTCTCTGGACAGGCCGAAGGACTCTCGCACCCCATGGGAACTGAAGTCAGGGGGCTCTCTGAGACCTGCCCCTGAAGGATTCTTGTGAGTGTAAAGATCCCAACCCAGTAGGGTCTGAATGCTGAGGAAAGAATCAGACAATAACCAAAGGCAACTAAGTTTGGTATAAGAAACATAGAGGTTGCTGGCTGAGGTGTCACCTAAAGAAACAACAGTGCCACCTGGTGTCCGGGGACATATTGCAACATACTGTCATCAAGAGCAAGGACTTCTTTTGTTTCTGTTTGAAATAAAGGAGGCAGTGAGAAGGAAAAAGGGAGACAAGGAGGTGAACAAGAAAATAGAACACATGAGGAGGAAACAATAGAAAATTTCAGGCAACATGAGAAACCAAAACAGAGGAACTCCTTCAAGGAACCATGAGGCAGCTACAGCAGAAGACTCTACCTATAAAGAATTAATGGACTTGACAGAAAGGGAATTTAAAATATGGATGATAAAGACAATAAAAGGAATGGATAAGCAAGTGGAAAGACATAACCAAAGTCAGACAAGAGATATATAGAATATAGAAAGGATATGGTGGAGCTTAAGGAAATAAAGGAGACAATCAGGGAATGTAAAGATGCAATAGAAAATACCAAAAATAGGTTAGACCATGGAGGAAAAAGAACCTCAGAGATATAGAATAAGGTTTTTGAATTAACCTAGGTAGTTAAAGAAGAAGAAAAGAAGAGAGAAAGCAGAATAGGTGCTGAGATAACTATGAGACTCCATAAAGCATTCAAACATACAAACAATAGGGATTCCTAAAGGGGAAGAAGACTGTCCCAAAGGAATGGAAGCCCTACTGAAGACTATCACAAATGAAAACTTCCCAAGTTTTACTAAAGATCCTGACACACTCCTTTCAGATGGATATCAAACTCAGGGTCATCTCAACTCAAAGAGAACACACTGTAATGAGAATGTGTTCTCCAAACACATAATGAACCTGTCCAAAGTCAACATGAAAGAAAAAATTCTGCAAGCAGCCAGGACTAAGCACCAACAGACCTACAGAAGCAGAGACATTAGGATGACAGCAGACTTTTCAACTGAAACCTTCCAAGCCAGAAAAGCATGGTCATCCACCTTCAAAATTCTTTTTGAGACAGAGTCTCACTTTGTTACCCTTGGTAGAGTGCCCTGGCTCACAGCAACCTCAAACTCTTGGGCTTAAGTGATTCTCTTGCCTCAGCCTCCCTAGTAGCTGAGATTACAGGTGCCCGCCAAAACACCTGGCTATTTTGTAGAGATGGGGTCTCGCTCTTGCTCAGTCTGGTCTCAGATTCATGAGCTCAGGCCTCAGTCACCCAAGTTTTAGGATTACAGGCATGAGCCACCACGCCCAGCTACCTTCAACATTCTTTTTTTATTTTTTTGAGACAGAGTGTCACTATGTCACCATGGGTAGAGTGCTGTGGCACCACAGCTCACAGCAACCTCAAACGCTTGGGTTTAAGTGATTCTCCTGCCTCAACCTCCCAAGTTGCTGGGACTACAGGTGCCCACCACAACACCTGTCTATTTTTTCATTGTAGTTGTTGTTTGGCAGGCCTGGGCTGGATTCAAACCCACCAGCTCTGGTGTATGTGATTGGTGCCCTAGCCACTGAGGTACAAGTGCCAAGCCACCTTCAACATTCTTAAACAGAACGATTTTCATCCCAGAATTCTGTATCCTGCTAAACAAACCTTTAAAATTGATGAGAAATCAATTTTTTTGCAATATACAAGCACTGAAGAAATTCACCACTAGACTAGCTCTACAGGAAATACTTAGACCTATTCTCAACACTGATCACTACAATGGACCACCAGGAAAATAAACACCCAGAAGTTAAAGGTCAAAACTTAGCTTCCACAATAGTGCAAAGGATAAAACTACACAACAGACTTTTACAAAATAAGGTGAACAGAACTCTGCCACTCTTATCAATTTGCTCAATAAATGTCAGTGGACTGAATTCACCACTGAAGAGGCATAGGTTGGCTGATTGGATATAAAAGCACAAACCATCCATATGCTGTCTCCAGGAGACACACCTAGCCTTGAAGGACAAATCAAGACTCAGAGTTAATAACTGGAAAACAGTATTTCAAGAAAATGGAAGTCATAAGAAAGGAGGGACTGCAATCTTATTTTCAGATACAAGCATATTTAAAGCAACTAAAGTTAAGAAAGTCAAAGATGGACACTTTATATGGATCAAAGGAACAATATGACAAGAAGACATTTCAATTTTAAATATTTATGCACCCAACTTAAATTCTCCCAGATTTAAGCAGACCTTGATGGGTCTGAGCAATATGATATCCGATAACACAATAGCTGGGGACTTTAACACATCTCTGACAGAACTGGACAGATCATTTAAACAGAAACTAAACAAAGATACAAAAGACTTAAATGTAAGCCTAAATGGGATTAATAAACATATACAGAACACACCATCCCAAAGCTAAAGAATATACACTTTTCTTGTCAGCCCTGGTATGTACTCCAAAAATCAACCACATCCTAGGATACAAATCAAACCTCAGCAAAATTAAAAGAATAGAAATTATACTTTTATCCTCTCAGACCACAAGGCAATAAAGGTGGAACTCAACTCCAACAAAAATATTCATCCCCACAGAAAGAATTAGAAATTAAACAACCTTATGCTGAATGATAGTCGGATTCAGGAAGAGTTGAAAGAGGAAATCGTTAATTCCTCAAACATAACAACAGTGAAGACACAAGTTACCAAAACGTGTGGGAGACAGCAAAAGCAGTCTTAAGAGGGAAATTTATTGCATTAGATGCCTACATTCAAAAAACAGAAAGAGATCGCACTAACAAACTCCTGAACTATCTTACAAAATTGGAAAAAGAAGAACAATCTAATCCCAAATCCAGCAGAAGAAAAGCAATAACCAAAATTAAATCAGAGATTAATGAAACTGAAAACAAAACATTCAGAAAATTAATGATACAAGTTGGTTTTTTAAAAAAATAAATAAAATCAATAAACTTTTGGCCAGATTAACTAAAAACAAAAAACTAAAATCTCTAATAACCTCAATCAGAAATGATAAAGGGGAAATAATGACAGATGCCACAGAGATACAAGAGATCATCTCTGAGTACTACAAGAAATTCTATGCCCAGAAATTTGACACTGTGGAGGAAATAGATCAATAACTGGAATTACACCCTCTCCTTAGACTTAATCAAGAAGAAATAGATCTCTTGAACAGACTGATTTCAAAAACTAAGATTCAAGAAACAATAAAAAATCTCCCAACCAAAAAAAATAAAAAGCCCTGGTCCAGATGGCTTCACACCACAATTCTATCAAACCTTCAAAGAAGAACTTATACCCATATCACAGAAATTATTCCAAAAAATTGAGAAGGAAGGAATCTTCTCCCAACATGTTCTATGAAGCAAACATCACCCTGATACCCAAACAAGGAAAAGACTCAACTAAAAAGGAGAGCTCCAGACCAATTTCACTAATGAATATAGATGCAAAAATTCTCAATAGAATTGAGAATTATGTAGCCAATAGATTACAGCTACATATTAAAAAGATCATTCATCACAATCAAGTAGATTTCATCTCAGGAATGCAAGGTTAGGTTTAACATATGCAAGTCCATAAATATAATTCACTATATCAACAGAAGCAAAAACAAAGACCAAAAGATCCCCTCAATAGATGCAGAAAAAGCATTTGATAAAATTCAGCATCCTTTTCTAATTAGAACACTTAAGAATTTAGTTACAGGTGGCACATTTCTTAATCTGATTGAAGCCATCTACAACAAACACACAGCTAATATTATACTGAATGGAGTAAAACTGAAAGCTTTTCCACTTAGAACTGGAACCAAACAAGGTTGTCCCCTATTGCCACTGCTATTCAACTTAGTGCTGGAAGTTCTAGCCAATACAGTTAGGCAAGAGAAGGAAATAAAGGGCATACAAATGGGTGCACAGGAGGTCAAACTCTTGCTCTTTGCTGATGATATGACCTTACACTTAGAGAACCCCAAAGACTCAACCACAAGACTCCTGGAAGTGATAAAAAAAAATACAGCAATGTCTCAGGATATAAAATCAATGTCTACAAATTAGTGGCTTTTGTATATGCCAATAACAGCCAAGATGAGAAGCTAATCCAGGACACAATTCCCTTCATAGTAGCTTCAAAAAAAAAAACGAAATACCTAAGAATATGCCTAACAAACAAGGTAAAGGACCTCTACAAAGAAAATTACAAAACCTAAGAAAAGAAACAGCAGAAGATATTAACAAATGGAAGAACATACCATGCTCATGGCTGGGAAGAATCAACATACTTAAAATATCTATATTTTTCCAAAGCAATCTACAGATTCAATGCAATCCCCATTAAAATAACATTATCATACTTTCAAAATTTGGAAAAAATAATTCTTCATTTTGTATGGAACCAGAAGAAACTTTGCATAGTCAAGGAAATTCTTAGTAATAAAAACAAAGCCAGAAGTATCACCCTATCATACTTACAGCTATACTACAAGGCCATAGTGATCAAAACAGGATGGTATTGACACAAAAATAGAGACATTGACATTTGGAACCAAATAGAAAACCATGAGATGAAATTAACCTCTTACAGCCACCTGATCTTTGATAAACCAAACAAGAACATACACTGGGGAAGAGAATCCCTATTCAATAAATGGTGCTGGGAAATTGGATAACCACATGTAAAAGACTGAAACTGGACCCACACCTCTCGCCACTTACAAAAAATGATTCAAGATGGATAAAAGATTTAAATCTAAGGCAAGAAACAATAAAAATCCTCAAAGAAAGTGTGGGGAAAACACTTGAAGATATCACCTTGGGGAAAGATTTTATGAAGACTTCCGTGGCAATTGCAACAACAAAAATAAACAAATGGGACTTAATTAAAAAGCTTCTGTACAGCTAAGGAAATAAACACCAAAGCAAACAGACAACTTTTAGAATGGGAAAAGGTATTTGCATGTTATGAACTGGACAAAAACTTGATAACTAGGATCTACGGAGAACTCAAATTAATCAACAAAAAAGATCCAACAATCTCATATATCGATGGGCAAGAGACATGAATAGAAC
>NW_003852441.1:12668237-12669617 GCF_000181295.1 Otolemur garnettii | reverse complement strand
TGTTGACCAGTTGATGGAAGTATTTCAGATTGCATGTGAAAACCCCACACTGTACCCCAGAAGTGCATTAATGTACATAGTTACCGTTCAATAAAAAAAAGAAAAAAAAAAAAAAGAAACCATCATGAGAGTGGAAAAGCAAGACTCCAATGTATTCTATTCTAATATGAAGGCAGATGAATTTACACAAGGGGGTGGAAGGTAGGAGAATGAGCAAGTGGGGAGAGGAGAGGAGGGAGGGGGAGGGGGGACACAGTGTATGGCATATCTCTTAGGGATGGGACACAATTATAAGAGGGACTTTAACAAATGCAATCAGAGTAACATAGTTCTTTGTACCCTCAATGAATCCCAAACAATAAAAATACATACATACATAAAGGAATGAGTCTCTGTTCTCCTTTTCAGGCAGGAGAGATCCTAGAAAGGATTCTGGCCTAATCATCAAAGTTAATCATAACCTTATTGTCTCTTCCTCATTTCTGACAGGTCTTAAGTGGTTATCATGAAGATAATCTTTATTGTCCCTCTGTCGATAGTATTTTCTTATGCTATGATACTACCAGTGCAATTAGCTTATAATACTAATTACTAATAATTACTATTAGCTACTGGTCATGATACCTACATATATTAGAACTATTCTAACTCCTCAAAAATCACCTCATTTAATTCTTTTTTAAAAAATTCTTAATATATCAATCTATCATCATCCCCTATTTTATTTTATTTGCAGCTTTTGGCCGGGGCTCTGTTTGAACTAGCCACCCCTGGTATATGGGGCTGGCGCCCTACACCTTGAGCCATAGACACCAACCATCAGCCACAATTTAAGATAAGGAAATGAAATTGGAAAGACCAAATAACATTTTTGTCAATATCAAAACACTAGCTTTGGATCAAGCACAGTCTTGAACCTATGTTGTCTCAATTCTGAGCTTGTGTTATTTATCAGTTTGTTTTATTGTTTTCATACTTTAAAAAAGCAAATCTTAAGAGTTCAAAATTTTTGTTGTCACTTCTGTTGTAAGACACCTGATTATTGACACTCTCTGTCCTTACTTAAATCTAGATTACATGTAGTTTTTGATCTTAAGGGGAGAACAAAGGGTTCTGACACTGAGCCCCTACTGTGTGGTAAACACTTTCATTACCTTAGCATACATCACCTCAATTGTTTATCTTTTATTATCTATTTTTTATTTTTATGAATGAGAAAACCCAGGCCAAAGACATGACTTAACAGCTATCTTTTGAAAAGCCTGCTGTACTCATCTAAAAAGATGGATAACCTCGTATTTAGTGGAAAGACACAATAAATATTTGAAGATACGTGGGATTTGGGCGCCAGTCCCATATGCCGGAGGTGGTGGGTTCAAA
>NW_003852441.1:12663693-12667966 GCF_000181295.1 Otolemur garnettii | reverse complement strand
CAGAGTCTTACTCTGTCGCCCTGGGTAGAATGCCGTAGAGTTATAGTTCACAACAACCTCCAACTCTTGGGTTTAAAAGATTCTCTTGCCTCAGCCTCTCAAGTAGCTGCGACTACAGGCGTAAGCCACCGCGGCCCAGCCATAAATACATATTCTTTAATAATGGTGCTTTTCTTGCATCTATGCCATGTTCATGAAGATTTTTTTTCAGATCCTTTTAACTGACAAATAAAAATTATACATTTATGGTGTATCGCACGATAGTTCTATAGGACAATTCTGCCTTAGAGAATCTATAAGAACTACGTAAGCTCCGAGGAAAATGAACTGTGTACCACACCGCGGTTTATAATTTCAAGTCCACGGAACCCTTCCTGCAAACTATTCTCTGACACCCCGCGCCAGGATCCCTACCCCAAGTTAAAAACCTCAACTACAGACCACCAGGAAGGAACCAAGCAGTGCTCAAGGAGTGTGGGGTCAACTAAAAGGGACAGCGGCCCGCTCGGTACCGACGGGAACTGCAAAAGGACAGTGCAAAGATTCGGCTCAGCCCAGTTCCCAGCACCGGGACCCAGAGAGAGGGAGGAAAGGCCCCCCAGCGTCTTGGGCGGCGGATAAGGGAAGGAGCGGGGCCTGCAGCCCGCGAGGGAAGGAGCGGGGCCTGCAGTCTCCACGCCACCCGGCCTCGGCCTCCCCGCGCGGGAAGTTTGGGGGTCGCGGTGACAGGTGTGGCCGCGGGGAGGACAGTCTCGAGTAGAACGCAGTCGCGTCTTTTGGCTGGCAGCGAGGGCCCAGACACAGGCGGAAGCAAAGTCTGACGCGAGGCCCGCTGGCGCTCACTTGTCCTGGTCCCCAAGCCGGGCTGGTCAGAGCCGGGCCTCCCGGCCAGGAAGAAACACTGCCGCTGCCCGGGACTCCCTCATTCCCCGCAGCCCCACCCGAACCCCGGGGCGCCTCGCTAGCCCCAAGCCCCACCTGCAGCCGGCCCCGGAGCCACTCTTCTGTGCGCGCCCGCACGCGCGCGCCCGCCGCCGCGCTGCCGCGCCTCCCGCGCCGCCGGGTCCTAGCGCCGGACGCTCCTACGTTACTGACGTCTCCGGCGCGGCCGCGGGCCCCTGGCACCCAGGATTGTCCCCAGGCTCGGCGAGTAGCCACCCGGATCAGAATCCTAACCCCCACTCCGAGTTGCCAACGTCCACGCTACGCCGATCTCTGGTCTTCTGAGCTCCAGGCCTCCTCCGCCCCCGCGTCCTCAGAGCTGCAGATCCCTGTCCCCACGCCCTTGCCCCTCTTCGCATCCCGTTAGGCTCACACCCCGATGTCCGCCGCCCTTGGCTCTTTCGCAGATGCCCAGGCGCAGGACACGCAGCTCAGGTCCAGGGCCGGCCTCCCTTCCCGCCGCACACAGGATTTCCTCTAACACAGCTTCCTGCCTTTGCCTCTGTGGGCGTCTCTAGCTGTCCGCTGAGTTCCTGGCCGCCTCCCCCCACCCCCCTTTAAAAGTAAGATCTAGAAACTAGACGCAGAAGGACAGACATCCTTGATTCCACTAACATGAGGCACCTAGAACAGCCAAATTTGCCGAGACAGAGCATAGTCGGTGGCCGCTGGAAAGGGACGCGGGCGGGAGCTGGGCAGGGAGTGTTTCGTGGGCACAGAGTTTCAGTTTGAGAGGATGAGACAGTTCTGGAGATGAATGCCCATCGGGGGTGCAACCGCAATGCGAAGGGACTTCAAGCCACTAAGTGCACATTCAAAATGGACTTGCTCGATTTCATGTTATGTATATTTCAAATCACATACCACAAAAGCCTGGTAAGAAGAAAGAAAAAAGGGCTTAAAAAGTTAAATATATAAAAGGAAGCATCAGTGCAGAGATGCAGTAGGTCCTCCTGGAATCCACTGGTTTGCCTCAGATTGCCTGGACCTTCTCTTTAGGGTTGCCAGCGGAGATACAGGATGCCCAGTTAATTTGAATTTCAGATAAACAACAATAATATTTTAGCATAAGCATGTTCCAGACTAAGTGTGGAGATGACATATGGCATACTTATTAGTAAAAAAAATAAAATTCGTGCTTGGCGCTTGTAGCTCAGAGGCTAGTGCGCCGGCCACATACACTCGGGGCTGGTGGGTTTGAAGTGGCCCCGGGCCTGCTAAATGACAAGGAGAACTACAACAAAAAAATAGCTGGGTGTTGTGGCAGGCACCTGTAGTTCCAGCTACTTGGGAGGCTGAAGCCAGAGAATCGCTTACACCCAAGAGTTTGAGGTTGCTTTGAGCTGTGATGTCATAGCACTCTACCCAGGGCAACAGCTTGAGACTCTGTCTCAAAAAAATAAATAAAATAAAATAAAATAAAATAAAATTCGTTGTTTAAAATTCAAAGTTAACTAGGCATTTTATTTTTTATTTGCTAGATCTGGCTACTTTGTTCTCTTCCTCTCCTACTTTCCTAGTTTTGTCCTCCTTCCTTGCCCTCTCTGCTGGGGGAGTTAGATTGAGTTGTAACAAGAACATTTCATTGTCTCATGGCTGCAGCATCTGGTCCCCACAAATGGTGAGCAAGAGATGGGTTCCACCTATATTGCAGACTGAATGTCTGTATCCTCCCCAAATTCATTTGTGGATACCTAACCCCCAATTGATGGTGTTCAGTGATGATCAGTTTGAGAGATAATTAGGTTAGATGAGGTCAACAAGGTAGAGCCCTCATGATGGTTTGTAAGAAAGAAGATCTCTCCCTCCCACCCCCGCTCCCAACCTCTGCCTCCCCACCATAGGAGAACACAAAGATAAGGCAGCCTTCTGCAAAACAGGAAGGGAGCTCTCAGCAGGAATGGAATCAGCTGTCACCTTGATCATGGAGACAGAAATGAAAGCAGATGTGGTTCCCAGGGGAGGGGAGAATGGGAAGTGGTTGCTTAATGGGTACAAGGCTTTATTCTGGGGTGATGAAAAGGAGAACTACGTAGAGATAGTTGTTGCACAACACTGTAAATGTACTACATGCCACTGATTCTTCACTTTAACATGATCAATTTTATGTGAATTTCACCTTTTAAAAAATGCTCAGCGCATAAGAAGTACTGTATAAATACTAGTTGCTATTACAATACCATGGGTTCCTTGACTTCCCCAATGGGAGGGCCAAGGCTTTGTCTTATACTTTCATGTGGACATTTACTCAATGAATCATACAAAGTGAGAGCTTGGAAAGATCTCAAAAACCATAGAGCTGATGCTCCACTGATAGAGGAGATGGGGGTAGCAAAGCCACTGGACTCTTTTGTGTCCTCCAAGGACATTTTTTCCTTTCTTCAGGTCCAGAGTGAGGAAGATAAAAATAGTTTCTCATGTCACTGTTTGTTTAGCACACATTTATTTATTTAATTTTTTTTGGAGACAGTTTTATTTTGTCACCCTCGGTAGAGTACTCTGGCATTATAGCTCATGGAAGCCTCAAACTTTTGGGCTCAAGCGATCCTCTTGCTTCAGCCTCCCAAGTAGCTGGGACGACATGCACCCGTCACAATGCCTAGCTATTTTTTTTTTTTTTTTGAGACAGAGTCTCAAGCTGTCACCCTGGGTAAAATGGTGTGGCGTCATAGCTCATAGCAACCTCCAACTTGGGCTCAAGCAATTCTCTTGCCTCAGTTTTTCTTTCTTTCTTTTTTTAGTAGAAATGGAGTCTCCCTCTAGCTTAGGCTGGTCTCAAACTTCTGAGTTTAAGCAATCCACCCACCTTGGCCTCCCAGAGTGGCAGGATTACAGGCATGAGCCACTTGGCCTGAACTCTCAGCACACATTTATCATGTGCTCTCCCTATGCCTTCAAACAAGTCAGGGAAGCAGATGCTTAAAACAGATGATGACCAGTGACAGGTATTTTGAGAGAAGCAGTGGTGAAGAGGTTGGGGTGCCCAGGAGCATGCCATAAAGGAAATCATTCAGGAAAGATTACTTTCAGTGGTGCCAAATAGAAACCTGACTGCAGGACTTAAACATTGGGAGTTCACATTTTCCATGTAATAGGAGAAAGGAGGTAGGCATAACAGTGGCTTCATGGTGCCTTTTGGAAACTAGAGCTTTCTACTCTGCTTGAGCACTTGGTTTTTATCCTAATGATTGTAACATCTGTGCCCTAATTCCAGGTACTGAGGAAGGCTTTTAAAAACAGGAATACAGTAAGAGAAGAAAAAGAATAAACCAACCCACAGTTCTAAAAAGTGATTATGTATATGTGTGTGCACTTATCTGCATTCTTGGGA
>NW_003852441.1:12659816-12663610 GCF_000181295.1 Otolemur garnettii | reverse complement strand
TGTGTGCACTTATCTGCATTCTTGGGAAAAAGGATTCAGAGGGTTAGCCATGGTTAAATATAAATGTTGGAATTTGTGAATATTTTCTTTTTTTTTCAAATCATAATATTTTAGTGTTTCTAACATTAACACACATTCCTACTATAATTCAAAACAAAAACATTTTGGAAAGTCCACGGGGCCCCAGTGGAAGCAATAGTTTTCCCCCATTTCTGGTGCACATGCTAACTTTCCCACAGAACAGAGCCCAGACCATGGAGGGACTCACACAGAGTTGGGGTAAAGGCACAAGCTTGCACTTCTCTCCCCAAGCCTTTCTAATTTGAGGCCTGGTCTCAGGTCCACCTCTCTAATCAGGTCAAGGCTGAGACAGGAGTGACCTGTTCTTCATACCATGGGTGTGCTTGGCCTTTAGCAGAAGATCAAGGAGGGCTGCCCTGCTGAAGAGAGGAGGGGGGAAATGCCAGGAGCCCCCACCTTACCTATGAAAGTGACTGAAGCTAACCTGAAGAAGGCCTGCGGGTTCTTCAGGAACATAAAGCTCTGGGACAGCAACTCCCCCAGGATCTGGTGTTTGCCTGGGTAGGCCTGTGGAGCCAAAGAAGGGTGGTGCTGACCAGGAGAGGGGTCATCCTTTAGGGCACGCTACTGAAGACCTAAGCAGCCACATCGCCATTTGTGCATGACATCAGCAGTCTATCTGCAGGCAGCTGCTTCTGCTAGAACCTACACACTCAGACCCCTAATCCCTCCCAGCCCAGCAGCAGCACAGACTCAGCAGTTCATAAGAACTCAGAAGTTCATAAAGAGAATTTTGCTCCTGGGTACCAGCAGAAGGGACAACATGCCTGATGTGGAGCCAGGAGACCCAGATTTGAATACTGGCCCTGGCCCTGACCCTTCCTAGCTTCGCTGTCTTCTTATGTAGAGTTGTGGGAAGACCTGCCCCCCTCCCTCCTTTAACCATAAGGCATCCAAGGGGTAATGGCTATCACAGTGCTTTGTAAAGTGCTCTACCTACATAAGGGATCCCCAATATCAGAACTACTTGTGTCAGTCCCTAACCTACTTGCTTAGCCCTTAAATGTTTACTTTTTGGCAAGGATCTTTTAAAATCTCTGGACTATTCTTGATTGCATAGGAGCCACGGACTGCTAATTCCTGCCTGTATCTCTTCATATGACTTTAACCAGAAGACCTCTGTCTATGGCCATGCAGTAACACGGCATGACCCCCCCTCCTCTGAGGCTAGGATTGGGATAGCAGGAAGAACAAATACAGAGAACTGTGGCCTGATGTCTGAAGTGAGGGTTCTCAAAGTTGGCCAACGCTCAATAACGAGAATCAAGAAAATGAAGGAAACTCTCCTCACTACCCTTAAATCCAGATACGTTTGTCCTGCAATGTCCTCACTGTATCCTCTTCGTCACTTACCACAACACTTTTCACACTGTGTTGCAACCATCACCTCAATTATCTCTCTATTCCTTCATCCCCATCCCTGAACTGGGCCATAACCTTTGGGGGGAAGGAACTCATCACAGTATCCACTACTGTTGATAATATGTACCAATGGAAAACTTCAGAAGTGATCCCACAGGAAGGAGATTAAACATCATGAGACCCAACAGGAAGCCACTGTCACAGAACCAGTGAAAAGTATTTAAGGATCTGGATGAGAGGGATCCAGTGGGAATGAAATGGAGGGCTCTTGTGGATAAAAAGACTTCGAATTGAACCACTAACTCCTTCTGACTTTAACTCAGCTTCCTATTGGCAGGAAGTTTCTCTGATGTTCTGGATTTCTGAGCTTTTTGCCCAAGTAGAAATATAGTTGTCCCTCAGTATAGGGTAGGGAGTAGTTCCAGGAACCTCCCCTGGGAATACCAAAGTCCATGAATGATCAGTTTGTCATATAAAATGCTGTAGTATTTGGATACAGCCTATGCATATATAAATCATCTCCACATAACTTTTGTTTGTTTTGTTTTTGAAACAGTCTCACTCTATCACCCTGGGTAGAGTGCAGTGGCATCATCACAGCTGACAGCAACCTCAAACTCTTGGGCTTGAGTATCCTCTTGCCTCAGCCTCCTGAATAGCTGGGACTACAGGTGTCCACCACAATGCTTGGTTAACCGTTTTTCTATTTTTAGTAGGGAAAGGGTGTCTCTTTTGCTCAGGCTGGTCTTGAACTCCTTAAGCAATCTGCCCACTTCAATCTCCTGTAGTGCTAGGATTACAGGGATGAGTCACTTTACCTGGCCTCAAGATAATTTATAATCCCTGATACAATGTTATACATCCATCTCCTCACATAGTTACTTTTCTTCTTTTTGCAGCATGAGCATCTGAAAATCTACTTAGTTGGCAAATATATTTCCAGTATGAAATATATTAATATAGCCCTCATGTTGTACATTAGAGATCACTAGACTTATTTATCCTACATAACTGCAACATTGTGCCCTTTGACATACATCTCCCCATCCCTATATCTCCCCACCTCTGATAATCATTGTTTTACTCTGTTCCTATGGATTTGACTTTTGCTTGGATTGTGCATGTGAAAGATAGCTTTACTAATAACCTATCTAACAGAGAAAAAATATACTATCAAACAAAAAGTAAGAGAAATAAGCTCACAGCACAACTGTCCTTTGTTTTGTTTAATTACACACCTGTGTCCTATCTTGTTATCTCTAAGAATTCACTTTCTCAGCCTTGAAGTTCCCTAAGGAGACAGTAGGGGTGTGAGATCTCTGCCTTCGCTCTTGCCAGACAGATTACAAGGACTCTGAAAAAGTCAGCCTCACAGAGAAGAGAGAAAATAAGAACAACTGCCACAGCTTTGCCACTGCTTCTGTTATCAGTTTGCTAAAGCAGAGGGGGGAAAAAGCTGTTTTTACCCTTTAAAAATTCTCTCTCTCTTCTCTCTCTCTCTTCTCTCTCTCCTTTCTTTCTCAGAAAACTAAAATAAACTTTTTATTTCTTTATATTCTACTCCTGGTGTGAGAAATCTTTCTCCAGCCTGTACCATGAGCTCCTCAAGGGTCCCACCATGCTAACAACATGTAAGTGAGATTGTGTAGTATTTTCCTTTCTCTGTTCTGGCTTATTTCACTTGGTATAATGTGCTCTAGGTTCACCCATGTTGTTGCAAGTGGCAGGATATCCTTCTTTTCAAAGGCTGAATAATGTTGTATGGCAGTTCTATTTTTAATTTTTTGAGGAACCTCCATATTGTTCTCCATAATAGCTACACCAATTTACATTCTCACCAACAGTGTATAGGGATTCCTTTTTCTCTATACCCTCATCAACACTTAACTTTTTTGAAAACAGATGTCCTAATAGGTGCGAGGAGATAGTTCATTGTAGTTATTATTATTATTATTATTAAATCATAGTTGTGTACATTAATACTATCATGGGGTACAGTGTGTTGTTTCCATATGTAATTCGAAATACTTTCATCCAATTGGCCAACATAGCCTTCATGCCATTCTCATAGTTGTTGTGTTAAAACATTTATATTCCACATTTGGAAAGATTCACATGTACCCTTATAGGATAAATCATAAGCGTGATCCCAGCAATCACCCTCCCTCCATCCATCCTCCCCCCTCTCCTCCCCTCCCTCTCCCCTTTCCCCATATTCTTGGGCTAAAATTGGGTTATAGCTTTCCTATGATAGCTAAAAATTAGTTTCAGAATAGGGTTGAGTACATTGGATATTTTTTCTTACATTCTTGAGATACTTTGCTAAGAAGAATATTTTCCAGCTCCATCCA
>NW_003852441.1:12650677-12658010 GCF_000181295.1 Otolemur garnettii | reverse complement strand
TCTTAAGTGTTCTGATCATGAAGGGATGCTGGATATTATCAAAAGCTTTTTCTGCATCAATTGAGAGAATCATATGGTCTTTGTTTTTTGATTTGTTTATGTGGTGAATTATGTTTATATATTTACGTATGTTGAACCAGCCTTGAGATCCTGGGATAAAAGCCATTTGGTCATGGTGTATAATTTGTTTGATGTGTTGCTAGATTCTGTTTGCCAGGATCTTGTTGAATATTTTTGTGTCAATATTTATTAGTGATATTGGTCTATAATTTTCTTTTCTTGTTGGGTCTTTTCCTGGTTTGGGGATCAAGGTGATGTTTGCTTCATAGAATGTGTAGGGTAGTATTCTGTCTTTTTCTATATTTTGGAAAAGGTTAAGTAGTATAGGTATTAGTTCCTCTTTCAAAGATTGGTAGAATTCTGACATGAAGCCATCTGGTCCCAGGCTTTTCTTTTTAGGGAGATTTTGTATAATTGATGCTATTTCAGAGGTTGCTATAGGGCTGTTCAACATTTCCACTTGGTTCTGACTAAGTCTTGGAAGGTGGCGTGCTTCCAAGTATTGGCCAATTGCCTTCAGATTTTCATATTTCTGAGAGTAAAGTTTCTTGTAGTATTAATGAAAGATTTCTTGAATTTCTGAGGGGTCTGTTGTAATTTCATCTTTACCATTTCTGATTGATGATATTAGAGATTTAACTCTTTTTTTCTTGGTTAGGTTGGCCAAGGGTTTATCCATTTTATAGACCTTTTTAAAAAACCAACTTTTTGATTTGTTAATCTGTTGTATAATCCTTTTGTTTTCAATTTCATTTAATTCTGCTCTAATTTTAGTTATTTCTTTTCTTCTGCTGGGTTTCAGATTGGGGTGTTCTTCCTTTTCCAGTTGCTTCAGATGTCCCATTAAGTTGTTAACTTCCTCTCTTTCCATTTTCTTGAGGAAGGCTTGCAGTGCGATAAACTTCCCTCTTAGGACTGCCTTCGCAGTATCCCAGAGGTTCTGGTAACTCGTCTCTTCATTATTGTTTTGTTCCAAAAAGTTGGTAATTTCCTTCTTGATCTCATCTCTGACCCAACTATCATTGAGCATAAGGTTATTTAGCTTCCACGTTTTTGTTTGGGTCTGCAGATTCCTGTTGTTACTGAGTTCAACTTTTATTCCATGGTGGTCTGAGAAGATGCAAGGAATAATTTCTATTCTTTTAAGTTTGCTGAGGTTAGACTTGTGACCTAAGATGTGGTCTATTTTGGACTATGTTCTGTGGGCTGATGAGAAAAATGTGTATTCAGTTTTATTAGGGGGAAATGTTCTGTAGGTGTCCGTTAAATCCAAATGCTGAAGGGTTAAGTTTAAATCCAAAATTTCTTTGCTCAGTTTCTTGTTGGAGGATCTATCCAGGACTGCCAAAGGAATCTTAAAATCTCCGAGTATGATGGAGCTAGGAGTAATCAGGTTGCTCATGTCTGTTAGAGTGTCTCTTATAAATTGAGGTGCATTCTGGTTGGGTGCATAAATATTGATAATTGAAATCTCATCATATTGAGTATTACCCTTAACAAATATAAAGTAACCATCCTTATTCTTTCTCACTTTTTTTGGTTTAAAGCCTATTGTATCTGTAAATAAAACTGCAACACCTGCTTTTTTCTGCTTTCCATTAGCCTGGAATATACATGACCACCCCTTCACCCTGAATCTACGCTTGTCTTTCAAAGTAAGGTGAGATTCTTGTCTATACCAGATATCTGGCCTGAGTTTTTGTATCCAGTCAGCCAGACTGTGCCTCTTTAGAGGGCAATTTAAGCCATTCACATTGATTGAGAATATTGATAAGCCTAGTATAATTTGAGGTATTGAGTTTTTCAAAAGTCCAGTGGACATCTTTAATCCTTATGCATCTAGCTCCTTTCAGAATTTTCTCTTTCATGTTAACTTAATGAAGTTGATTATGATATGCCTGGGGGATGTCTTGTTTGGGTTGAGTTATGCTGGGGTTCTGAAACTCTCTGCTATCTGAATTTCAAAATCTCTTGGCATGTCTGGAAAGTTCTCTTTCATAATTTCATGAAGAAGAGCCTCTGTGTTTTGTGAAGCAACTTAGTTGCCTTCAGGGTTTCCTATAAGGTGAATATTAGTTTTCTTTGAATTATCCCAGAGCTCTCTGAGTGAGTGATCCGTTTTTGCTCTCCATTTGCCTTTATTTTTGCATGCTTGGGCACATTCAAAATCTTTGTCTTCAGTGTCAGAGATCCTTTCTTCTTCCTGCTCCATTTTCTGACTGAGGGATTCAACCGTACGTTTAGATCTTTGAGGGCTGCAACCTCTTGCTTCAGTGTGTCATAGTCTTTGGTCATTTTATCTTTGAAATCATTGAATTCTCGAGACAGCTTTTGAATAATTTGAAATTCTAGTTCCCTCCTTTCCTCCATTTTCTGACATCTCAGCCATCTGTTTATGGAAGAAATCTTCAATTGCATCTGCCCCATCCTTCCTTGGTGGGGGGGGTTGATCTACTCTGGTTGTTCTGGTTACCAGAGATTTTCTGCTGATTCCGCCCCATGCTGAATTTGCACCTTGTGAAGACTGTCCCTAAAACTGTTCTGCCAGTGGCTTCTTCTGGTTGTCTAGAGAGACAGGGCATGTCTACCTGGAAAAGCTTCAGGTGTGTAAGGCTTATTGTTCCCGCTGCTGTGGTTGTTGCTCTTTGCCTTGGGGTATTACCACTCCAGTGTGGTTCCCTCTCAACTGGCCATCCTCTCACAGTTCTCAGACCAGGCCTGGAATGCCAGAGCCGGGGGTGGGGGGGTGGGGGAGCAACCTGCAGGCAGCCACAGGGGGATGTGCTGGCTGGATGAATCAGTCCTTGGTGTGTGCCACTGGGGAGCCCCCAAGGAGTGAGGACAGCAACAGGCAGGCAGCCACACAGGGGATGCACTAGCTGGATGGATAAGTCTTCAGTGTGCACTGCCAGGGAGCCCCCAAGGAGTGGGGCTAGCAACGGGTTGGTAGCCACGTGGGCGATGCACTGGCTGGGTGGATCAGTCCTCGGTGCATGCCACCAGGGAGGGCCTGGAGAGCCCCCAGGGAGTGGGGACAGCAGCTAGCAGGCAGCTGGGGGGGGAGACTCGCTGGCTGGCGGTTTCAGTCCTGGGCCTGCACCTGCGGTGAGCCCCCGGAAAGCCGGGCAGGCCGCTGGGTGTGGGACGCACTGGCTGGTGGGATCAGTCCATGTGGAGCATGCATGGTTCAAGCAGTTCTCCTCGTGCAGGACTGGGAGCAGGGCCTGGTCCGTCAGGGATAGGGGGATGTGGCTCTCCAGTCTCCTCTCACTGTCTCTCCAGGCAAGGGGGGAAGAGTGGACTGGAAATTCAAAATGGCAGTGCAAATGCCAGTTCCACTTTTCTGCCTGGGAGAGGGTGTTTGGGGTCTCAGCCCCAGGGGAGTAGACCCCACTGTCAGTAGCTCTCACTCTTGGCATGAGATGATAGGTCCTCAGTTTATCGATCACCTGTAGGAGACTCAGAGGAGCAGTTGAAGAGGAAACAAAGTAAAAGCACAACTTTCTTGGGGGAGGGGAGGGACACTTTTCCTTTGGGGTGTATTATGTACCTATAGATTGCTTTCTAGGAGTTGCTGCTTGCCTCAGCAGAGGTGTCCTGCTGGTATCACTCTTCTCTCTTGGCTGGGCTCCCAGTCTTCGACTTTTTGGGCATTTTCTGGACTTTATCCTTCCCTCTGGATGAGAGCTTCTGTCGGAGGTTGATACCTGTTGGTCATCTTGCCCCTCCCCCTCATTGTAGTTTTGATTTGCATTTCCCTAATGGTTGGTGATGCTAAACATCTTTCATATACCTATTGGCCATTTTTATATCTTTTTCAAAAAAATATTTGTTCTGGTCCTTTGCCCATTTTAATTGAATTATTTGTGATTTTGCTATTGAGCTGTGTGAGTTATTATATTTTCTACCTTTTATCAGATATATGGTTTACATATATTTTCTGCCAAGTCATAAGCTGTCTTTTCATTTTGTTGATTGTTTCTCTTGATTTGCTGAAGCTTTTTAGTTTGGTATAGTACTACTCATTTATTTTTGCTTTTGTTACCTTTTGGTTTCAAATACAAAAAATCATTTCCAATACTAAGTTAAGAACTTTTATGGTTTTAGGTCTTAAGTTAGGCCTTTAATCCATTGTGAGCTATCTTTTGTGTGTGATGGAAAGCAAGGGTTTAGTATCATTTTTTTTTGCAAGTGGATATCTACTTTTTATAGCACTGTGTATTGAAAAGATTATCCTTACCCCTTGTATATTTTTTGGCACTCTTGGCAAATATTAGTTAACTTTATATACTTAGACTTATTTCAAGCCTCTCTATTCAGCTTCATTTGTCTGTGTGTCTGTTTTCATGGCATACTGTTTTGATTACCACAGCTTTGTAATAGAATTTGAAATCAGGAAGTATGATATATTCAACTCTATTCTTCTTTCTTAGGTTTGCTTTCCTTATTTGTGATTCCATACAAATTCTTAATAGACCAGAGATTCATGCTGTAATTTGCACAGTAACCACTAGAATATCTTTTAAAATATAAAATGAATAAGCTAAATGACAATAACATGGAATAATAATAAATAAAATTATTTATCACAATAAGTAAAATAAGTAATTGGTTAAGCCGAAAGAAAAGGGAAAGAACACAACAAATGGACCAAAGAAGCAGCAAATAAGATGGTAGATTTAAACACTAATATGGAATTCCATTGGATGTTAATAAACACAATACTGCACTTAAAAGACAATAGTTTCGGCTCGGCGCCTATAGCTCAACTGGCTAGGGCGCCAGCCATGTACACCTAAGGTGGCGGGTTCAAATCCCCAGCCCGGACCCGCCAAACAACAATGACGGCAGCAACGAAAAAAATAGCCGGGCGTTGTGGCGGGCGCCTGTGGTCCCAGCTACTTGGGAGGCGGAGGCAGGAGACTCGCTTGAGCCTAGGAGTTGGAGGTTGCTATGAGCTGTAATGCCATGGCACTCTACCCAGGGGGACAGCTTGAGGCTCTGTCTCAAAAAAAAAAAAAAGACAATAGTTTCAGGGGCTGAGGCAAGATGGCCAACTGGAGCCAGCTTTACACAGAGGTTCCCATACAGAAGGAGAGTTAAAGGACAGAAGTTTAGCAACTAAGCTGATAGTTTGGAGCTGAACCAAGAGCGAATGCACATCAACCCTGCTGAGGCAAACTGCAACCCCAAGGAAACAAACAATAGCCGAGACTTCAACCTAGAGTTACTGATTCACTGGGATTGGACAGAGACAAGCTGAAAATAAGACAGAGCCACTTATCCCCACCACACCAAGTAAGTCCCCAGTGTCTCAGGCCATCGCACTGTACAGGTCCTTTGCAAAGCTCTAGGAGAAAAGGTACAGATGCCAGTCCCAGATCTTGGGCAAAGGACTGGTTAATTTCTACTCAAGGAGCCCCTAACCCAATTTCACCTTACCTGCTCATCTAGCCAAATGGTGTAAAATAATCATGGGGCAGAATCAACTGAAGAACTCCAGCAACATGAATAAATGAGAGTAGATCAACTCCCCCAAGGAACGACATGGTGGACACACCAGAAGATCCCATTCATAAACAAATGGCTGAGATGTCAGAAATAGAATTCAGAATTTGGATTGCAAATGAGATTAATAGAATGAAGGTAAAGTTGTAATTAGAAATTCAAGGAGCATTTCAAAAGTTGTCTCAAGAATTCAATGAATTCAAAGACAAAATCACCAAAGATTTTGACACATTGAGACAAGAACTTGCAGCCCTCAAAGATCTGAGAAATACAGTAGTATCCCTCAGTAACAGAATGGAGCAGGCAGAAGAAAGGATTTCTGACATTGAAGACAATGCTTTTGAATGCTCCCAGAAGCTCAAAGAGGAAGAGAAATGGAGAGCAAAACCAGATCATTCTCTCAGAGAGCTCTGGGATAATTTGAAGAAAACTAATATTCACCTTATAGGAATTCCTGAAGGTGACGAGGTTGCCATGAAAGCCCAGATACTCTACTCCAGGTGTCCTCAGACTATGGCCAGCAGGCCACATGCAGCCTGCCTAGGACATTTATCTGACCTTCCAGGTGTTTTTGCCACCGCTTCCTGTCCTGCTTAGCCGCTGACTCATTCCAGGGCCCACAGTCCAGCCCTCCAATGGTCTGAGGGACAGTGAACTGGCCCTCTGTTTAAAAACTTTGAGGACCCCTGTTCTACTCCATGAGATAATCAAGGAGAACTTCCCAGACATGCCAAGAGATTCTGAAATTCAGATAGCACACAGTTTCAGAACCCCGGCATGACTCAACTCAAATAAGGGATCTCTCAGAAACATTATAATTAACTTTACCAAAGTTAATATGAAGGAGAAAATTCTGAAAGGAGCCAGACGTAAGAAAACCATAACTTACAAGGGGAAGAATATTAGAATGACTGCAGGTCTCATTGCTGAAACATTTCAGGCCAGAAGAGAGTGGTCATCGACTTTTAATCTAAAACAAAATAACTTTCAATCCAGGATCCTATATCCAGCTAAACTGAGTTTCATTTATGATGGAGAAACTAAATACTTTAATGACATTCACATGTTGAAGAAATTTGCCATAACTAAACCAGCTCTCCAGGGTATTCTCAGACCTTTCCTCCATAATGACCAGCACAATCCTCTACCACAAAAGTAAACCCACTCAGAAATTTTTGATCAAATTCCAACTTCCACAGTGGCAAAATGATTAAAAATGTCCACTGGACTTTTGAAAAACTTGATACCCAAAATTGTACCAGGCTTATCAATATTTTCAATTAGTGTGAATGGTTTAAATTGTCCTGTAAAGAGACACAGTTTGGCTGACTGGATAGAAAAACTCAGGCCAGATATCTGCTGTGTACAAGAATCTCATCTTACCTTAAAAGATAAGTATAGACTCAGGGTGAAGGGATGGTCATATACATTCCAGGCAAATGGAAATCAGAAAAAAGCAGCTGTTGCAATTTTATTTGCAGATACAATAGGCTTTCAACCAACAAAAGTAAGGAAAGATAAGGATGGTCGCTTCATACTTGTTAAGGATAACACTCAAGGCTCAGTGCCTGTGGCTCAAGTGGCTAAGGTGCCAGCCACATGCACCTAAGGTGGAGGGTTCGAATCCAGCCCAGGCCTGCCAAAACAACAATGACGGCTCCAACCAAAAAATAGCTGGGCATTGTGGTGGGCACCTGTGGTCCCAGCTACTTGGGAGGCTGAGGCAGGAGACTTGCTTGAGCCCAGGAGTTGGAGGTGCTGTGAG
>NW_003852441.1:12648881-12650471 GCF_000181295.1 Otolemur garnettii | reverse complement strand
GGAGATTTTAATACTCCTTTGGCAGTGTTGGAGACATCCTATAATAAGAAACTCAGCAAAGAAATTTTAGACTTAAACTTAACCATTCAACATTTGGATTTAACAGACATCTACAGAACATTTCATCCTAACAAAATTGAATACATATTCTTCTTATCAGCCCACAGAACGTCTTCCAAAATTGATCACATCTTAGGTCACAAGTCTAACTTCAGCAAGTTTAAAAGAATAGAAATTATTCCTTGCCTCTTCTTGGACCATCATGGAATAAAAGTTGAACTCAGTAACAACAGGAATCTGCATACTCATAGAAAAACATGGAAACTAAGTAACCTTATGCTGAACGATAGCTGGGTCATAGAGAAGATTAAGAAGGAAATTATCAAATTTTTGGAACAAACTGATAATGAAGACATGAATTATCAGAACCTCTGGGATACCATAAAGGCAGTCCTAACAGAGAAATTTAGAGCACTGCAAGCCTTCCTCAAGACAATGGAAAGAGAAGAAGTTAACAACTTAATGGGACATCTCAAGCAACTAGAAAAGTGAGAACATTCCAATCCCAAACCCAGCAGAAGAAAAGACACAACCAAAATTAGAGCAGAAATATTGATGCAAAATGAAATTGAAAACAAAAGGATTGGAGGCAGAGCAAGATGGCAGAGGGGATGCAACCCTGGGTCAACTCTCCTCGCGGTTTCAGGTGAGAGTGGGGGGGGGGGCTAGATCTTTCCACACGTGGAGTGCTGGCATGGACAAGCAGCACAGGGTGTGCAGCAAGGAGGTGGATTGCTGGATTGGAAGTGTAGCCCAGGACTACAGTGTCTGCCAGAAAAAAAACTCAGGGCAGCAGCTGAAACAATGCCAACTGCAACCAGTGGTGCCAGGTCTGTGGCTGGCACCCTGAGAGGCAGAAACCAATCCTTCCCCCACGAAGGACTTCTGTGCCCAATACATGGGGAGTTAGGGTGTTTCAAGGAGAGAATGGTGAGGTGTGGACTCCCGAGCAGAATTTGGCAGCCAGAAAGGGGAGCCATTTGGACCCGGTTTGGGGCATCAGGGATCCAGGCAATCGGACAGAAATTTGAGAATTTGATGGATCCGCTCAGGAACTGATCTATCCTGTAATTTTGGAAGTCTGTGTGGAGCTGCACTGACGCAGTGACCCACAGGGGGAATCAGTTCCCTTCCTACAAACACCAAAAAGTCTTTTATGCACGCCTCCATGGGAACCAGAGGTAACCAGCTACTCCCCCTGCAGAAACAGACTGAAAGCGGCTGGCACCAAAAAGCACCCAGCACTTTTCCCAGGGACCATAACAATTTTCTGTTCAAGGAGAAACTAGGAGTTGAGTGGAAAATCTGGTGAAGTGTGGACTTGTGTGCTGAGTTTGGAGGACAGAGGGGAGTGGGTGGCCAGCCAGGAACCAGATGTAATGTAAAACTCCAAATATGGCATCTCCATAATATCCCTCCCAGGAGCGTGGAGAGCCCAATCTCACCTGCAGCCAGTCATCCGGCATCTGAAGCTGGTCCAGGACACCCTACTAAGGAGAATCTGTGCAACCTGCCAGCAAAGACCCCCCC
>NW_003852441.1:12646601-12648631 GCF_000181295.1 Otolemur garnettii | reverse complement strand
TGTTTGTTTGTTTTGCTTTTTGTTTTTTCTATCATTTTATGACCACCATTTTTGTGGTTATCTTTTATTACTACTATCTTTTTGTTTGTTGGTTGGTTGGTTTGTCTTTCTTTTCTTGTCTGTTTGTTTACTTGTTTCTGATTGTCTGGGCATTGGTGTGCTTGTGTTTCTGGTAGCATTTTAGTTTGTTTATTTGTCAGCTTGGTTTCAACGTGTTTTGTACTTTGCTAAATCCTCGGGTTGGCTATATTCCCTAACTCCAATTATCACATTCAATAAGAATATGGAGGAACAGGGGATGAGAGCTGACTGGAGCTAGCTTTCAACATAAACTCCAGTTCAGGGGGAGAGACAACCGCCAGAAGAACCCAATGAAGCTGAAGGTGGGGGTCAAGCTGAGAGAAGAGATAGATAAATGCACATCTTCCCCACCAAGGCAAACCACAACTTCAAGAAAATAAATTTCAGGTTTAGATTGAGCCCAGGTGGAATATTCTCCAGCTCCCATTGTGCCTGAGGCAGATAGGCTTCAACTATCTCTGCTGGCTGGTGACAAAGAGTGGTCACTGAGTAGAGGAAGCATTGACTTTACTTGGACTCTGGTAGGCACAAAACCCTGACTCACTCATCTATTGGACAGGACTGGGTTACAGAGTCTGGGTTAACAGAGACTGGTAGTGGGGTTACCAGAGACTGAGGTTACCAGAGTCTGGTGGTGAAGGGCAAGTAAGGAGGGGAAAGAGACATCAGCCTCCTTACTCCAAATCGTCTACTGAACGGGCCTTTCTGATTTCTCAGAGCATTAGAGTGAGCCACACTTGAGCTACCAGTAGACTCCTATTATCTGGTTGCTGGAGACCTTGTGATCTTTCCAACCAGAGAATGGGTACTGATTGGGTCAATAGGTTTGGATCTCTTGACTTGGGCAAATTAACTGGTAGTTGAGGGAGAATCTCTGATGCTGTCTGGATTTTCTCAGGCCTAAATTGTCCTCAGGTGGAACATTCTCCAGCTGTAACTGAGTGCTTGAGACAGTCAGGCCTCAGCTCCCTTTGCTGGTGGGGGTCAAAGAGCTGTAACTGAGTGGACCTGGCGTTGACTCTACTTTGATTCTGGCAGACACAAAGCCCTGACACATTCACTTATTGGGCAACTGGGTCACAGCCCTGTGGGGTCTCCAGTGACTGGTTGTGATGAAGGTACAAGGTGGGGAAGGAGGCATCAACCTTCCTAGAATAATTTATTTGCTGAGTAGGTCCTTCTGACCCCACAGAACACCAGAGGAAGTCATACCTAAGTGCCAGAAGACCCCTGTTGTACAGTTGCCAGAGACCTCTTAAACTCCCCCACTTGAGACTGGTGTTGACTAGGACACTTGATTTAGATCTCTTGAACTGGGCCCATCACCTGAAAACTATCTAAAACAATACCCCAGGGGTGTGGCTGAGGGAAGGTGTGGTTTTCTTTTCCCAACTATTGTATGCAAGGGGAGGGGTGACTTAATCGCTGATATTTCTCCACAGCTGAAATATATTTTTTATATTTTTTATTAGATCATAATTGTGTACATTAATTCTATCATAGGATACAGTGTGTTGCTTCCATATACAGTTTGAAAAACTCTCATCCAACTAGCTAAAATAGCCATCATGTCTTTCTCATAATTGTTGTGTTAAGACATTTATATTCGACCTTTAGACAATTCACATGTACCCTAATAGGATAAATCATAGGGGTGATCTCCACAATATCATTCTCCTCACCCATCCTCCCCCCTCCCCTCCCCTCCTCTCCGTCTCCCCGTAGTCTTGGACTCCATTTGGATTATAGCGTTCCTAAGATAGCTAACAATTAGTTTCATAATAGTATTGAGTACATTGGATACTTTTTCTTCCATTCTTGAGATACTTTGCTAAGAAGGACAATTTCTAGCTCCATCCATGTAAACATGAAGGAGGCAAAGTCTCCATCTTTCTTTGTGGCTATATAGTATTCCATGGTGTACATATACCACAATTTATTGATCCATT
>NW_003852441.1:12637803-12638956 GCF_000181295.1 Otolemur garnettii | reverse complement strand
ATCCCCAAACCAGGAAAAGACCCAAGAAGAAAAGAAAATTATAGACCAATATCACTAATGAATATTGATGCAAAAATATTCAACAAGATCCTAGCAAACAGAATCCAGCAATACATCAAACAAATTATACACCATGACCAAGTGGGTTTTATCCCAGGGGCTCAAGGCTGGTTCAATATATGTAAATCTATAAATATAATTCATCACATAAACAAAATAAAAAATGAAGACCATATGATTCTCTCAATTGATGCAGAAAAATCTTTTGATAATATCCAGCATTTTTTCATGATCAGAACACTTAAGAAAATTGGTGTAGAAGAGACATTTCTTAAACTGATAAGATTGGTGGAGAGAGAATAATTGGCGGGACCACATCTACAGTGCATCTTACAAGGGTACATGTGAAATTTACTAGGTGTAGAATATAAATGTCTTAACACAATAACTAAGAAAATGCTTTGAAGGCTAGGTTAACCAGTTTGATGAAAACATTTCAAATTGTATATAAAACCAGCACATTGTACCCCATGATTGCATTATTATACACAGCAATTATTTAATTAAAAAAAAAGAAAATTGGTATAGAAGGGACATTTCTTAAACTGATAGAGGCCACCTACAGCAAACCCACAGCCAATATTTTATTGAATGAAGTTAAATTGAAATCAGATCAGGAACCAGGCAAGGTTGCCCATTGTCTCCACTGCTTTTTAACATGGTAATGGAAGTCTTAGCAATTGCAATTAGGCAGGAAAAGGAGATCAAGGGAATCCATATAGGGTCAGAGGAGATCAAACCTTCACTCTTCGCAGATGATATGATTGTATATCTGGAAAACACCAGGAATTCTACTACAAAACTCTGAGAAGTGATCAAGGAATACAGCAGCATGTCAGGTTACAAAATCAACACTCATAAATCTGTAGCCCTTATACATACCAACAATAGTCAAGCTGAATAAACAGTCACGGACTCTATTTCCTTTCATGGTAGTGCCAAAGAACATGAAATATTTGAGAGTTTACCTAAACAAAGGATGTGAAAGAAATAGCTGAAGATGAATGGCTGGGAAGAATCAACATTGTTAAAATGTCCATATTACCCAAAGCAATATACAATTTTAATGCAATCCCTATTAAAGCTCCACTGT
>NW_003852441.1:12624354-12635575 GCF_000181295.1 Otolemur garnettii | reverse complement strand
GGGCCCAGGCTGGGGATTCGAACCTGCCACCTTAGGTGTATGTGGCTGGCGCCTTAGCCACTTGAGCCACAGGCACCGAGCCAAGTTGTGACAATTATTACATTTGTATGTACTATGGAACATATCTTCAAAATATATAAAGCAAAACCCAATAGAATTAAAACTCTAAAACCAAATGTACCTAATAGCATATCTAAAGATATATAAAGCAAAATTATCAGATAAACTTTAAACCAACAACAGTAAAAAAATAGACAAAGATGGTCATTACATAATGATAAAGGGATCAATGCAACAAGAATATATAACAATCCTAAATATATATTCACCTAAGGCAGGAGCTGCCAGATTCATAAAACAAATACTACTAAATGTCAGGAAAGAAATAAACAGCAATATAATAATAGTGGGAAACTTCAATACTGTACCAACAGATTTAGACAGATCACCAAGGCAGAAAAATCAACAAAGAAACACTGAATGTAAATGGGACTATACAACAAATGGCCCTGCTAGACATTTACAGAATATTCTCCCACAAACCTGCAGAATAAACATATATCAAGCACATGAAACATTTTCTTTTCTTCTCTTTTCTTTTTGAGACAGAGTCTTACTATGTCACCCTCAGTAGAGTGCCATGGCATCACAGCTCACGGCAACCTCAAATGCTTGGGCTCAAGCAATTCTCTTGCCTCAACCTCCCAAGTAACTGGGACTACAGGTGCCTGCCACAATGCCTGGCTAACATGAAACATTTTCTAAGACAAATCATGTATTAGGCCACAAAACAAGTCTCAGAAAATTAAAAAAGAAAAAAGGAAATCTTACCATGTATCTTCTCAGATTACAGTGGAACAAAACTAGAAATCAATTCCAATAGGAATTGCCAAATCACAGAAACACATAGAAATTAAATGACTTGCTTCTGAATGATCCTTGGGTCAATGATGAAATCAAGATTGACAAGAAAAAAACTTTCAAATTGAATGACAAATGCAACAAATGTTACCATAATCCTTGGGATACAGGAAAGACAGTTCTAAGAGAAAAGTTCACAGAACATCAAAAGCTAGCAAAAGATAAGAAATTACAAAGACTAGACCAAAACTAAAAGAACTTGAAACAAACAAAAAATTTAAAACCTCTATAAAACCAAAAGTTGGTTCTTTGAGATGATAAACAAAAGTGACAGACTACTAGCTAGATTAACCAAGAATAGAAGAGAAAGTTTTCAAATAAGTTTAATCAAAAATTGTTCCCCCCACATACAAAAAATCATTCCAAAAATAATATGAAAACTTCTATGCACACAAACTATAAAACCTAGAGGAAATGGATAAATTTTGGAAACACACAACTTCCTAACCTTGAATCAGAAAGAAATAGAAATCCCGAACACCAATAATTAGTAACAAGACTGAAACAGTAATACAAAAATCTCCTAACAACAATGACAACAAAAAAGCCCAGAACCAGATAGATTCACAGCTGAGTTCCACCAGATCTACAAAGAAGAATTGTCACTTATCTTACTGAAAATGTTATATAATATTGGCAAGGAAAGAATCCTCCCTAACATATTCTATGACACTAGTATTACCATGATACCAAAACCAGGAAAGGATATAACAATGACAACAAAACTACAGAGCAATATACCTCATGAACATAGATTTAAAAAAAAACCCAGAAAAATACTAGCAAACCAAGTTTAACAGCACATCAAAAAGATAATTTACCATAATTAAGTTGGTTTCATTCCAGGGATTCAAAGATGGTTCAACATATGCAAATCAATATATGTGACCTACCACATAAACAGAATTAAAAACAAAAGACATATGATCATCTCAATAGATGTAAGAAAAACATTTGATAAAATTCAGTACCCCTTTATGATAAAAACTCAAAAGAACTAGGCATAGACGAAACATATCTCAAAATAATAAAAGCCATATATGACAAACTCACAGCCAACATCATACTGAATGACCAAAAGTTCAAAACATTCCCCCTAAGAATTAGAAAAAGAGAAGTTTGCCCATTGTCACCACTTCTATCCAAGATAGTACTGAAGTCCTAGTCAGAGTATTCAGGCAAGAGAAAGAAATAAAAAGTATCCAAATCAGAAAAGCGAAGGCCAAACTATCCCTGTTTGCCAATGATATGATCTTATACCAAGAAAATCCAAAGACTCCTAGAATTATTAAATTTAGTAAAGTCTCTGATTATAAAATGAATTCATGCAAATCAGTAGCATTTCTATGCAAGATTAACAGCTGAGAGTCAAACCAAGAACTCAATACCATTTACAATAGTTGCAAAGAAAATAAAATACCTAGGAATATATTTAACCAAGGAAGAGAAAGATCTCTATGAGGAGAATGACAAAATGCTGATGAAAAATATCATAGATGACAAAAATAAGTGGAAAGACATCCCATGGTCATGAATTAGAAGAATCACTACAGTTGAAGATCCATACTGTCTAGCACAACTTACAGATTCAGTGCAATTCCCATCAAAATACCAATGTTTTTCACAGAACACACACACACACAAAAAAAATCCTAAATTTTATATGGAATAAAAAAAGAGCCCAAATGACCAAGACAATCCTAACTGAAAGAGAAAAACTTTAGGCATTTTAACTGATTTCAAATTATACAAGTCTATAATAATCAAAACAGCCTAGTACTGATATAAAGACAGATACACAGATCAATGGAACAAACTAGAGAACCCAGAAATAAAATCATATACCTATAACCAACTGATAGTCAACAAAACAAATAAAAGCATACCTATTCAATATATGGTGCTGGGAAAAATTACAGTAGAATGAAACTAGATCCTGTCTCTCAACATACACAAAAATAAATTCAAGTGGAATTGAAGACTTATATGTAGGACCTAAAATCATAAAAATTTTAGGAAAAAAAACATAAGAAAAATCCTTCTGGACATTGGCCTAGGCAAATAATTTATGACTAAGACCTGAAAAGTAGATACAGCTATAACAAAAATTTTAAAATGGAATTTAATTAAACTAAAAAGTTTCTGTCCAACAACAGGGTAAACAGAAAACCAAAAGAATGGGAGAAAATGTTTGAAAACTATATATCTAACAGAGGACTAATACCCAGAATCTACAAAAGACTCAGACAAATGAGCAAGAAAAGAAAAAATAACCAGCTTAAAAAGTGGGAAAATAGGCTCAGTGCCTGTGGCTCAAGCGGCTAAGGCACCAGCCACATACACCTGAGCTGGCAGGTTTGAATCCAGCCCGGCCCGCCAAACAAAAATGACGGCTGCAACCAAAAAATAGCCGGGCATTGTGGCGGGCTCCTGTGGTCCCAGCTACTTGGGAGGCTGAGGCAGGAGACTCGCTTGAGCCCAGGAGTTGGAGGTTGCTGTGAGCTCTGATGCCATGGCACTCTACCCAGGGTGACAGCTTGAGGCTCTGTCTCAAAAAAAAAAGTGGGAAAATAATATGAACAGATATTTTGCAAAAGAAGATACACAAATGGCTAAAATAACATGAAGAAATGCTCAACATCATTAATTATCATGGGAATTCAAATTAACAAGGCAATGTGATAACACCTTCCCATGTCAGAAAGGTTATCATTAATAAGTGCATCCACACCAACATCTATTGTTTTTTTGATCTATTAATGGCATATCTCCATTTGATCCATCGATTCCACTACTAGGTATCTACCCAAAGGAAAATAAGTCATTATACATATAAAAAATACACCTGCACATAAATGTGTATTGCACCACAATTCATAATTGCAGAGATATGGGATCAACCTAAGTGCCCATCAAACAATAAGAGGATAAAGACAATGTCAGTACTACTCAATCATAACAAAGAATGAAATAATGTCTTTTGCAGCAACTTGGATGGAACAGGAGATCACTATCTTATAAAGTGAAATACTCTAGGAAATGAAGAACAAATGCCACATGTTCTCACTTATGAGTGGGAGTTGATTTATGGGTATATATGGTCAAAAACTAGTTTAACCTCTCAGCTACTCGGGAGGCTGAGGCAACAGAATTGCCTAAGCCCAAGAGCTGGAGGTTGCTGTGAACTATGACGCCACAGCACTCTACCAAGGGTGAAAAAATGAGACTCTGTCTCTTAAACAAACAAACAAACAAAAAACTAGTTTAACTGATATTGGAAACTAACAAAGAGGGAAGGATATGGTGAGGAATAAAAAATTACCTGTCGAGTACCTTGTACATTGTTCTGCTGAACAGGACTTTAAGAGCCCTGACTTTATTCTTATATAATTCATTCATGTAACAAAAAACTGTTGTATCCTCTAAACCTATTCAAATTTTAACAATTAACTCGTTAATTTTTTGTTTGTTTATTTTGTTTTAGAGACAGAGTTGCCCCGGGTAGAGTGCCATGGTGTCACAGCTGACAGCAATCTCCAACTCTTAGGCTTAAGCGATTCTCTTGCCTCAGCCTCCCAAGTAGCTGGGACTACAGGTGCCTGCCACAATGTCTGGCTATTTTTTGTTGTTGTTGTTGTTGCAGTTGACATTGTTGTTTAGCTGGCCCGGGCTGGGTTCAAGCCTTGGTGTATGTGGCTGACGCTGTAACCACCGTGCTAAGGGCACCAAGCCTAACTAATCAATTTTTTAAAAGAAGGAAAAATTATGTAATTGAACAATATGCATAACAGAGTGAAAGCTCAGACCTTGGAGAATACACCAGCATCAGACCAATTTATTTCATAATGGTAACTTGGGAGGAACAGAAATAGATACTGGATATTCTCATATTATTCTCCTAGAAATTGGTTAATCACAGCATAGAAAATAAAGCAGGCTAAACCCTGGGAGGCTTAAAAGAAGAAGGTAAAGGTTTGTAGGAAAATACTTTCTCTACTTTCTACATCCTAGGGCTCCAAGGAAGAAAGAGAACAGCTTGGGCTCAGTGAACCTGAACAGGGACCACTCCCGACAGCCCAGGTAAAAGATACAAAAACTCAAAGCAGCACAGACTTTGATAACTATGATCACTGAGAAAATCCCTCAGGATTTAAGAATTATCAAACATCAAGAAGCTTTAGTTTCTCCACGTTTCAGTGGAGAAGTGAAGGCAGAAGCCAACATGGGTTGTACATCTCTCTTGGCCTTTAGCCTTTGATTGTCTAAGATGGAAAGAGGAATCTGAGAAAATAAGGCCCTGTCCTCTGGGTCAGCACTGGGACAATGAGACCTGGGGTTCCTGGTAAGCAGAGTAGAAACAAATATTAGGGCTAGGAAGAAGGGTGGGGTGAACATGGACACTGTCAGATGGGGAGCTCCTCAATATTTCCCAACAGGCAATATTTTCTCTTATTCCTATTTGCACCCATTCTCACTCCCTTTCCTCCTGTTACAAAGAAGGAGTCTAGCTGTTCATCCAAGACCAATTCTTCCACCTGCCATCTGAATTTCACCCTCCCCCCACTGTCTCATTGTTCCTTCATCTTTCTTTCTCTGTCTTCCACATGTGCAATGTTTTCATTCTCTACTAGTTCACTGCCATCCAGACACCTTCAAAGCTACTCCACTGCCAAACAATGTTCTCCCTCCACCTCTCACTTCTTGCTGCATTCTAATCCTTCTTTTCTACTGAGCATGTTGTGCACAACATCAATATGATCTCCACATGTTCATTCTGCTTGACATTCAGTCCTTCATTCTTTGGACCTACATCACATACCGTGTTCAAAAATTCAGGTAAGAAGAATTTACATTCAAAAGCAACTGTCTCTTGCCAACACCCCACCCCAGTTTCTACCTTAACGGTGCATATCTTGCAATTAGTTCTCATGTGCATTTTGGTTTATATGTGTTCCCTTTTCATTGCTTGCAATTTATTTATTGGTGACAACAAGTTGCTTATTTCCCATCCTGAGTTTGCTGATTATTTCCTATAGGTGTTACTTAACATGTCTTTTATCCTCTGTATTTTCTATATATTATTAGTAATAGCTAACAGATCTGTTAGTAACAGATTTGGTGAGCATTGTCAGCAATATTTCATAGCAAAACTGACTTCATAAGTGGTTGTAAATATTTCCATCAGAAGAAACATAATCTTTAGCAGTCTCTCCTTTGCGACTTTAGCCTCTGCAGATGACCGTTTCCAAGATTTATTATTTTCTTATGGATTGCAAACTTGGTACTCTAATTCTGTACTTCATATATCATTCATCAGCTGGAATATTTCTAAGAAGTGACATTGCACATAAGGTTGTTTGGATTAGAGACTGGCAAGAATGATGAATTGGAAGTGGCTTAGGATGGCTTTAACAACTGGTTTCTTGCTGACTTGGGCAAGTATAGGGTATACAAGATGTATAAAAATCTAAGCATAGAAGTCTAATAGAATAGAATAGCTATTGTATCATGTTCCTTTTCCTTTGGAGGCTTGATGGATATGCAGTGCTCAATGAGTCAGCACAGTGAAGAACAAAAGGCTACTGTAGTATTAGTTTCATAGAATAGTAGGGCATGCTCTGTCAGGACTCAGGACCTAACCTTATTAGTATGTAAAGAAAGCCTTACAATACCACAGTTACATAGCCTCCTTTTGCTTGTATTTGTTTACTACTGTGCCCAGTAGTGGTGGCATACTAGACCCTGGTGAAGAATTTTGGTTTTACTTTATATTCTATAGGTAGCTATTAGAAGTGTTCAGCAACTAATACAAACCTCCATGTTGGGAGAGAAAATCTGCCAGAAGCTCTGCGTGCCCATAATCCTGCCTTCTGTTTATGCCAGGAATGCAAATCCCTGACTATTCTTTACTAGAGCTATTTCTCAGGGTTGTTTTTGCAAGCAACAGCTATGAAAAGTGAGGTAATCTTCCCCAGAGACAAAGAACTAATCTGAACTTGGTTTCTATAAAAGTGGTGATCCCCCAAAGTATAGTGGTTTTCTCCTATAATGCAACCCACTATACAAGTAGTCATCCATTTAGACCCACCTGCATCACACTCATGGGACTTGGAAGGAAAGCTGGAACTGCTGGGAACATGAAATTCTGGCTCTTGTTTTTTCAGGGAGGAATAATGTCCTTTGTCTCTGAAATAGGAGTCTTGTGTCTCTTGAAAGCCTCCTTGAAATGGTAACAGGCTAACTGACTTGCTTTTAAGTATAGGAAAATCTTAGAACCTTCATAGTTCTTGACACTGCACCCACCTAACTGGCCAAAATTGATAAAAAGAAAACTCCCTGTGCTGGTGAGGATGCATAAAAAAAGAGGACCCACACCATGTATAGATATCAACACAAGATGAATTACAGATTTAAATGTAAGTTCTGAAACTAAAAAAACAATGGAAGAAAGCCTAGGTAAAACTTTTCTGGGCATTGTTCTTGGGCAAAGAATCCATGATTAAGATCTCAAATGCACAGAAAACAAAAACAGATAAATGGGACATGAAATGCAAAAGTTTTTTTGCATGGCAAAGGAAATAATTAATAGAGTAAATATTTACAAACTATACATGAAACCGTAGAATGCTCTCTAGAATTTACCTAGAACTCAAACAACTCAACAAATACTCAAATTAATCCCATTAAAAAGGGGCTAAGAGCATCAGGAGGGTGAAGCAAGAGAATCCTTCAAGCTCAAGAGTTGGGCTCGGTGCCTGTGGCTCAAGTGGCTAAGGCACCAGCCACATACACCTAAGGTGACAGGTTCAAACCCAGCCTGGGCCAGCCAAACAACAATGATGGCTACAACCAAAAAATAGCCGGGCGTTGTGGTGGGTGCCTGTGGTCCCAGCTACTTGGGAGGCTGAGGCAGGAGACTTGCTTGAGCCCAGGAGTTGGAGGTTGCTGTGAGCTGTGATGCCATGGCACTTTACCCAGGGGGACAGCTTGAGGCTCTGTCTCAAAAAAAAAAAAGCCCAAGGGTTGGAGGTTGCTGTGAGCTGTGATGCCAGGGCACTCTACCGAGGGTGACACAGTGAGACTCTGTCTCAAAAAATATAAAAAATAAAATGAAAAGGGGGCTAAGAACATAAATGGACATTTTCCATAAGAACACAAATAAGTGGCTCCCATAGCTCAGTGCATAGGGTACCAGTCACATACACTGAGGCTGGCGGGTTCAAACCCAGCCCATGCCAGCTAAAACAACAATGACAACTGCAACAACAACAACAAAATAGCTAGGTGTTGTGGTAGGCACCTGTAGTCCCAGCTACTTGGGAGGGTGAGGCAAGAGAATCGCTTAAGCCCAAGAGTTTGAGGCTGCTGTGAGCTATGATGCCACAGCACTCTACGTAGGGTGACAGCTTGAGACTCTGTCTCAAAAAAAAAAAAAAGAACACAAATAAATGGCAAAGAAACATATGAACAATTTTGACATCAGGGGGAGGAAGAAGATGGTGGCCGAGTAACAGCTTCCTTGCAACTGGGCATAGTGAGACTGGGGAGAGAAGACTTCAGGCATCTCTGGCTGGTGGAATCTGCCCAGAAACATCTCCTTGGGGACACAGGGAGTCAGTGAGAGACTTCCAGACCCCATGAGGAGGACAAAAGCAGTGGAACAGGCAAGTGGTTCAGTGAGTTTGAACCTTCGGTCTAACCCCACTGGCAGCTAATTCATCAAAACTCTCGCCAGAGGCATGGCAACTTAAAGAGCAAGAGGAAGTGAGAGGAAAATTAGGGCAAAGAAACAAATAAAAGAAAACACTCATGAGGAAGAATCAGCAGAACAATCCCAGCGACATGAAAAACCAGTCCAGAGTAACCCCCTAAGGGACCATGAGGTAGCTATTACAGAGGATTCCACCTATAAAGAAATGTTAAAAATGACAGAAAGGGAATTTAGAATACAGACTGTGGAATAAAACCCTACATACTGTGTGCTCACCTTAAACTCCAGAAGCAGGCAGACAGACTTTTGTGGACCGCAACTCTGTTGAAGACCCAGTAGCCTTGGTCAACATAGAACAGGGCTTGAAGGTTTGGGCCTAAAAACCGATCTTCAGTGACTCTGGCTATGTGGCTGTTAAGCCTGTGAGGAAAGGGTTAAAAACCTTCCTAGAGAGACATAGCCTAGAGGTTGATGGGCGTGTATTCACTTATCAGACTGCACACCCTCCAGGTTGTGTAGAAACAGGAGCCATAAACCTGTTTTCTGCAATACAACGAGTGCATAGTAAAACTCCAAAGCTTTACTCCCCTCTTGGTAATCTCAAGTCTCTAGATGTACTCCCTTTTGCAGCTTCTTGAGGTTTCAAACTTTGTGTCTTTTTGAAGGTTGAACTAACTTTAGAAAAGTAGTATGAATGCTTTGTTTGTTAATTAATAAAGTGTACGTGACCAGCCAACTATAAAAAGTGGTCGTGAACAAAAAAGCTTTGCTACTTGCCACCAAAAAGCAGGTAGTCTGCTTCTATCATAGTAATAATTCCAAGGGTGAGCTTACACCTGTGGTGAAGATGCCTGTCCCTCCCGAAACCCTCATGCAACAACGGATGATGAAAACAATGAAGGAAACTGCTGATAAAGTGCAAAATAACCAAAAGGAAATCCAAAAACAGAATCAAATAAGAGATGAACGATATGAAGAATATAGAAAGGATATAGCAGAGCTCAAGGAACTGAAGCAGTCAATTAGGGAAATTAAAAATGCAATAGAAAGTATCAACAACGGATTAGAACATGCAGAAGAAAGAATCTCAGAGGTAGAGGATAAAGCTCTTGAGATAACTCAGATAGTTAAAGAGGCAGAAAAACAGAAAGAGAAAGCAGAATGTTCACTGACAGAATTATGGGACTTTATGAAGCGTTCAAACATACGAGTTATAGGTATCCCAGAAAGGGAAGAAGAATGCCCCAGAAGAATGGAAGCCATACTACAGAATATTATAAATGAAAATTTCCCAAATATCACCAAAGATTCTGACACACTCCTCTCAGAGGGATATCAGACCCCAGGTCACCACAACTTCAACGGAGGTTCTCCGACACATTGTGATGAAGCTGTCCAGAGTCTAGACAAAAGAAAGGATTCTTCAAGCTGCCAGGAGTAAGCAACAGTTGATCTACAGGGGCAAATCCATCAGGGTGACTGCAGACTTCTCTAATAAAACTTTTCGAGCAAGAAGACAATGGTCATCTACTTTTAATCTCCTTAAGCAGAACAATTTCCAGCCCAGAGTTCTATATCCTGCTAAGCTAAGCTTTAAAACTGATGGAGAAATCAAATCATTTACTGATATGCAAACATTGAGAAAATGTGTCACAACAAGACCAGCTCTACAGGAAATACTTCAACCTGTTCTACACACTGACCAATGGATCAACAGCAAGGTAAGAACTCAGAAATTAAAGAACAGAACCTAATTTCCACACTGATGCAAAAAATAAAACTAAGCAATGGGCTCTCACAAAATAAGATGAATAGAACACTACCACTACTACCAATAGAACACTACCACCATCAATTATCTCAATAAATGTTAATGGCTTGAATTCCCCAATGAAGAGGCATAGATTGGCTGACTGGATTAAAAAACGAAAACCATCCATTTGCTATCTGCAGGTAACACACGTAGCTTCAAAAGACAAATTAAAACTCTGAGTTAAGGGTTGGAAGACAATTTTTCAGGCAAACAGAATTCAGAAGAAAAGAGCAGTTGCAATCTTATTTTTAGATACATGTAGATTTAAAGCAACTGAAGTAAAAAAAAGACAAAGATAGTCACTTTATATTTGTCAAGGGAAAAATACAACAAGAAGACATTTCAATTCTAAATATTTATGCACCCAACTTAAATGTTCCCAGATTCTTAAAACAGACCTTATTCAGTCTGAGCAATATGATATCCTATAACACCACAATAACAGTGGACTTTAACACTCCTTTACAGAGCTGGACATATCCTCTAAACATAAATTAAACAAACATATAAGGGACTTAAATGAGACCTTAGAACAACTGTGCTTGATAGACATATATAGAACACTCCATCCCAAAGATAAAGAATATACATTCTTCTCATCACTACATGGAACATTCTCCAAAATTGATCATGTCCTAGGACACAAAACAAACCTCAACAGAATCAAAAGAATTGAAATTTTACCTTGTATCTTCTCAGACCATGAGGCATTAAAGGTAGAATTCAACTCCAACAAAAATGTTCAACCCCCACACAAAGGCATGGAAAACAACCTT
>NW_003852441.1:12598472-12622744 GCF_000181295.1 Otolemur garnettii | reverse complement strand
TACTATTCAACATAGTGCTGGAAGTTCTAGCCAATATAATTACACAAGACAAGGAAATAAAGGGCATCCAAATGGGAGCAGAGGAGGTCAAACTCTCCCTCTTTGCCGACAATATAATCTTATACTTAGAGAGCCCTAAGGACTTAACCACAAGACTCCTAGAAGTCATTGAAAAATACAGTAATGTCTCAGGATATAAAATCAATGTCCATAAGTCAGTAGCCTTTGTATACGCCAATAACAGCCAAGATGACAGGCTAATTAAGGACACAACTCCCTTCACTGTAGCCTCAAAGAAAATGAAATACCTAGGACTATACCTAACAAAAGAGGTGGACCTCTATAAAGAAAATTATGAAACCCTAAGAAAGGAAATAGCAGGGGATATTAACAAATGGAAGAACATACCATGCTCATGGCTGGGAAGAATCAACATTGTTAAAATGTCTAGAATTCCCAAGCAATCTACTGATTCAACGCCATCCCTTTTAAAATACCAATGTCATACTTTCAAGATTTGGAAAAAATGATTCTGCATTTTGTATGGAACCAGAAAAAAAACCTGTATAGCTAAGGCAGTTCTTAGTAATAAAAACAAAGCCGGGGGCATCAGCATACCAGATTTTAGGCTGTACTACAAGGCCATAGTGGTCAAGACAGCATGGTACTGGCACAAAAATAGAGACATAGACATTTGGAATTGAATAGAAAACCAGGAAATGAAACTAACATCTTACAACCACCTAATCTTCAATAAACCAAAGAAGAACATACACTGGAGGAAAGACTCCTATTTAATAAATAGTGCTGGGAGAATTGGATATCCACATGTAAAAGACTGAAACTGGACCCACACCTTTCTCCACTGACAAAAATTGATTCAAGATGGATAAAGGACTTAAATTTAAGGCATGAAACAATAAAAGTCTTCAAAGAAAGCTTAGGAAAAACACTGGAAGATATCAGCCAGGGGAAATACTTCATGAAGAAGACTGCTGTGGCAATTGCAACAACAACAAAAATAAGCAACTGGGACTTAATTAAACTGAAAAGCTTCTGTATAGCTAAGGAGACAACAACCAAAGCAAATAGAAAACCTACCCAATGGGAAAGGATATTTGCATATTTTGAATCAGACGAAAACTTGATAACTACTGTGTTTCCCCGAGCATAAAATACTGTCTTATATTTATTTTTTCTCAAGAAGACACACTAGGGCTTATTTTCAGGGGATGTCTTATAATAGGTATTCCAGTCTTCCTTACCGCTCAGCACCGAAATGCATGGCGTGGCTATGCAACATATCTGCATAAATAACTTTTTAACAATGTACAGAAGTCATTTGATGACTTCTGCATAGCCATGCCCATCACTAGGTCTCATTATCGGGGTAGGGCTTATATTTAACAAATACATAGAAATCCTGCTAGAGCTTATTTTTGGGGTATGTTTTATTTTGGGGGAAACACAGTAGGATCTATAGAGAACTCAAATTAATCCACATGAAAAAAGCCAACAATCCTATATGTCAATGGGCAAGAGACATGAATAGAACCTTCTCTAAAGACGACAGATGAATGGCTAGCAAACGCATAAAAAAATGCTCATCATCCCTAATTATTAGAGAAATGCAAATCAAATCCACCCTGAGATACCATCTAACCCCAGCGAGAATGGCCCACATCACAAAATCTCAAAACTGCAGATGCTGGCGTAGATGTGAAGAGAAAGAAACATTTTTACACTGCTGGTGGGACTGCAAACTAATACAACCTTTTTGGAAAGGAAAGACATATGGAGAACTGGGCATCTACCCAGAAGGAAAAAAATCCTTTTATCATAAGGACCCTTGCACTAGACTGTTTATTGCAGCTCAATTTACAATCGCCATAAGGTGGAAACAGCCTAAATGCCCCCCAACAGGAATGGATTAACAAACTGAGGTATATGTACACCATGGAATACTATCCAGCCATTAAAAAAATGGAGACTTTAAATCCTTTGTATTAACCTGAATGGAAGTGGAACACATTATTCTTAGTAAAGCATCACACGAATGGAGAAGCAAGAATCCTGTGTACTCGATTTTGATATGAGGACAATTAATGACACGGTGGGGGAAGGGGAGAGCAGAGAGAGAAAGGAGGGAGGGGTGAGGGAAAGGAAGAGCAGAGAGAGGGAAGGAGGGAGTGGGTAGGATCTTGGTGTGTGCCACACCTTTTGAGGGCAAGACACAATTGTAAGAGGGACGCTACCTAACAAATGCAATCAGTGTTAACTGGTTCCTTACACCCTCCATGAATCCCCAACAATTTAAAAAAAGAAAAATGTTCAACATCACTAATCATCAGAGAAATGCAGATTAAATGCAGACAGTGAGATATCCTACACTAATCACAAAGGCTTTTAGTAAGAAGACAAAAAGTAACAGATGGTAAGAATGTGGAGAAAAGGAACTCTTACATATTGTAAAGGTAAAGGTAAAGTAGTGAAACCTCTATAGAAAACATCATGGAAATTCCTTAAAAACTAAAAGTTCACCATATGATCCAGGAACCCCACTACTGGGTATCTGCCCAAAGAGAAAGAAGTCATATTGAAAACACACCTGTGGCTCGGCACCTGTACCTCAGTGGCTAGGGTGCCAGCCACATACACCAGAGCTGGCAGGTTCAAATCCAGCCCCAGCCTGCCAAATAACAATTTCAAATATAACAACAACAAGAAGAAAAAATAGCCAGGCATTGCGGTGGCTGCCGTAGTCCCAGCTACTTGGGAGGCTGAGGCAAGAGAATTGCTTAAGCCCAAGAGTTTGAGGTTGCTCTGAGCTGTGATGCCACAGAACTCTACCAAGGGGGACATAGTGAAACTGTCTCAAAAAAATAAATAAATAAAAACACACCTGCACCTGAATGTGTATTGTAGCACAATTCACACTTGCAGAGATATAAAATTGACCTAAGCCTACTGAATGATGAGTGGATAAAGACAGTGTGGTATATACATACACCATGGAGTACTACTCAGCCATAACAAGGAAGAAAATAATGCCTTTTTGCAGCAACTTGGGTGAAAGAGGAAATCATTATCTTGAGTGAAATATACCAGGAAATGAAGAACAAATATCTAACGTTGTCACTTATGAGTGGGAGCTAAATGATGGGTATATATGGTCATAAAGTGGTGTAAGGAACATTGAAAGCTAAGAAGGGAGGTGAGGAGGGATGGAGTGAAGGGTGAAAAATTACCCCTCAAGCACAACGTGTTACTGTTTTAACTGGAACTCTAAAACCAAGGACTTTGTTATTTTACAATTCATCCAAATAACAAGAAACATGTGCTCACCCTAAATTAACTGAAATGTTAAAAATAATTTTAAAGTGAAAGAAAAATTATAAAATTGAACAATATGCATACAAGATGAAAGTCAGATATTGGAAAATATACCAGCAACAGATCACTTTATTTCATGATGGTGGTTTGGGTGGTACAGAGATAGACACTGGATAATAACACGTTACTCTCCTAAGAATTGGTTAATCATAGCTTAGAAGATAAAGAAAGCTAAGGGCTGGGGAGATTTAAAAGAAGAAGGTACAGGTTTGTGTAAAAATATTTCCTCTGCTTTTTACGTCCTAGGGCTCCAAGGAAGAAAAAGAACAGCCTGGGCTCAGTGAACCTGAACAGGAACCACTCCCAGCAACCCAGGTAAAAGACACAAAAACCCAAAGAAGCACAGACTTTGACAACCATGATCACTGAGAAAATTCCTCAGGATTTAAGAATTATCAAACCATCAAGAAGCTTTAGGAGAAGTTTCAGTAGAGAAGTGAGGGCAGAAGCCAACATTCATAGGGTCATATGGAGAATGGAACCTCCCTGACTGAGTTCTTGGAAGGAAGAAATGAGATGCATTTCATGTTTTACTACCACCAGAAAACGGAATGCAGCCACTTTTTCTTGGACGGTTGTGCTAGGGTTGAAGCTGTCTCTACTTCCTTCCACTCCAGCTGCTGGAGAAGATGGTTATGGCAACAAATTGATCCTGCTAATAGACCTTCAAAGTCTCTGCCATTACTTTGTGCTGCTCCACAGCAAGTGGTCAAAGGAACTGAATGGCTCTATAAGACAAAATGGAAAGAACTTTTAGTGTCCAATTACAACTTTAATAGCACTGGGGAATGGAGGAGCATGGAGAGAGCAGGGGAGTAAGGGACATAAACAAAGGGAATGAGTGGCCTGAGTAACATGGCCCCTGGGTGTGTGTGTGGTGTGTGTTCATGTTTGTGTGTATCTGAGAATGAAAGTACTGTGTAAGGACAGCAGAGTGGCTCCTGTTGTCAGGATAGCCATAAAATATTTAACAATGTGAATGTCTCCCAGTAAGTGTGACAACCCTTGCTGCTTTATGTGATGATAAAAGCCTTCACCTTCACTTCAAGACCCCAACCTTTAGGAAAACTGTTGTTTGACTGCATGAGCAATAGCATGCTAGAATGGAAAATTTTGTGTTTGGGTCATAAGGAAAGAGCAGAGAATGGTACTAGTAGAGAAGTAATCAAGAAGTCGAAGAAATTGAGTGCAATATAATAGAAAGAGCAGTGATTGAATTAAAATTATAGGGCTTGAAAATAAAGACAGAATATCAGAGACCAGACTTTGGCCCCTCTGCTCCCGAGGTGGGGTGTACATCTTGCTTGGCCTTTAGCCTTTGATTGTCCAAGAAGAAAAGAGGAATCTGGGAAAACAAGGCCCTGCCGTCTGGGTCAGCTCTGGGAGAATGAGACCCGGGGTTCCTGGTAGGCATAGTGGTAATTAGTATCAGGGCCAGGAAGAGGGGTGGGGTGAACATGGACACTGTCAGATGGAGAGCTCCTCGGTATTTCGCAACGGGCACTATTCTCTCTTATTATCTGCATCCATTCTGTCTCCCTTTCCTCCTCTTACAAAGGAGGAATCTAGCTGTTCATCCAAGGCCAAATCTTCCACCTGCATCTGAATTTCACCCTTCCCCCACTGTCTTCTTCCTCCATATTTATGTCTTCTGTATTCTACTTGTGCAATGTTTCACTCTCTACTAGTTCACTGCCATCAGTCATCTTCAAACGTACTCCACTGCCAATGTTCTCCCTCCACCTCTCACTTCTTGCAGCATTCTGGCCCCTCTTTTCTACGGAGCATGTTGGGCATAACATCAATATGATCTCCACATGTTCATTCTGCTTGACAATCAGTCCTTCATTCTTTGTACCTACATCACATACCGTGTTCAAAAATTCAAATAAGAAGAATTTACATTCAAAAGCAACTGTCTCCTGCCAACTCCCTATCCCAAATTCTATCTATACGGTCTCTATCTTACAATTAGCTCTTACATGACTTTTAGTTTTTATGTGTTTCCTATGTCTTGCAATTTATTTGTTGGTGACAAGTTGCTTATTTCCCATCCTGATTTTGCTGGTTATTTCCTACAAGTGTTATTTAATGTGTTCTTTTATTCTGTGCATTTTCTATCGTTAGTAGTAGCTACAGATTTGGTGGGCATTGTCAGCAATGTTTCATGGCAAAACTAACTCCATTGGTGGTTATGAAATATTTCCATCAGGAGAAATATAATCTTTAGCAGCCTCTCCTTTGTGAATTTAGCCAGTATAGGTGAAAATTTCCAAGATTTATTATTTTAGGGATTGCTAAGTTGGTGTTCTAATTCTGTCATTCACATTTCATTCATTAGCTGGGATTTTTTTTTTTTTTTGAGACAGAATCTCACTATGATGCCCTTGGTAGAGCGCTATGACGTCACGGCTCACAGCAACCTCAAACTCTTGGGCCTGAGCGATTCTCTTGCCTCAGCCTCCGGAGTAGCTGAAACTATAGGCACTCACCAAATGCCCAGCTATTTTTTTGTTGTTGTTGCAGTTGTCATTGTTGTTTAGCTGGCCCAGGATGGATTTGAATCTGCCAGCCTCGCTGTATGTGGCTGGTACTGTAAACACTGTGCTACGGGCACTGAGCCTACCTGGAATATTTCTAAGAAGTGGCATTGCACATAAGGATGTTTGGACTGAAAAATTGACTAGAATGATGAATTGGAAGTGGCTTAGTACTGCTTTAACAACTAGTTTCATGCTGATTTGGGCAAGTATAAGGTATATAAGATGTATAAAAATTTATGCATAGAGGTCTAGTAGAGTAGTCTAGCTATGGTATTGTATTCTTTTTCTTTTGGAGGCTTGCTGGATGTGCAGTGCTCAATGAGTCAGCATAGTGAAGAACTACCAGTGAAGAAAAGCTGGAATAACAGCTTCACTGCTATAGCATTAGATTCATAGACTAGTAGGGCATGCTCTGCCAGGACTCAGGACCTCACCTTATTAATATGTACAGAAAGCCTTACAATACCACAGTTACATAGTCTCCTCTTATATTTGTTTACTACTGTGCCCAGCAGGCTTAGTGGTGGCATACTACACCTTGGTGAAGAATTTTGGTTTTACTTTATATTCTATAGGTAGCTATTAGAAGTTTTCAGCAACTAATAGAAGTCTTTATGTTGGGAGAGAAAATCTGCCATGAGCTCTGAGTGCCCATAAACCTGCTTTCTGTGTATGCCAGGAATGCAAGTCCCTGACTATTCTTTACTAGAGCTATTTCTCAGAGTTGTTTTTGCAAGCAACAGCCATGAGAAGTGAGGTAATATTTCCCAGAGACAAAGAACTGATCTGAACTGATCTAAACTTTCATGTTTACTATAAATGTGGTGAGTCCCCAAAGCATGGTCATTTTCTCCTATAATGCAACCCACTATACAAGTAGTCATCCTTTTAGACTCACCTGCATCAGACTCATAGGACTTGAGAGGACAGCTGAACTGCTGGGAACATGAAATTCTGTCTCCTGCTCTTTGGGGAATGTCCTTTCTCTCTGAAATAGGAGTCTTGTGTCTCTTGAAAGCCTCCTTGAAATGGTAATAGGCTATCTGGCTTGTTTTTAAGTAAAGTAAAATCTTAGAACCTTCATAGTTCTTGACACTGCACCCTCCCAATTGGCAAAAAGTAAGAAGTGAGAGCACTCTCACCATAGAAATACCAAAAATCAAGATGGATTCCAGGAGTATTTTTTAACCTTTTTTTAATCTCATGGCACACTTGAACCCTATAGTTAAACTTCTGCTGCACTTAAATCATGTTGATTTAAAAAAAGCAAAAAAAGAATGTATTTACTGTGCTTCGAACTTCTTTTGAAAATAGTTTAATTAATGATCTGTAAAAATTTTTATGGCATACTTAAGATCCTCTCATGAAATACCAGTGTGCCTCAGGACTCTGGTTGAAAATCACTGTATTAAAGACTCGCATCCACGTCCTGAAACTACAAAAATATTGGAAGAAAACTCTAGCGAAAACTCTTTTGGAAATTGCTCTAAGCATAGAATCAGTAAGACGTCAAAAGCACAGGCAACAAAAACAAAAACGGAAAAAATGGGACTTAAAGTACAAAGGTTTTGCGCAGCAAAAGAAATAACAGAGAATGCATTTACCAACTCTACCCAGGACAGTGGACTGATGCCCAGAATTCACAAGGAGCTCAACAAAACCCCCAAATTAACACCATTTGAATGAACACCGTAAATAGGCTTTTCCATAAGAAGTTAGATTTCTATCTATTGATCTGAAGATTTTCCCATCATCTATTGTAAATTCTGGAAAACAAGTTCCAAGACAAAAAAAAATTTAGTGTCGCCCCATTTTTCTAGAAGAAATGACTACATCTATACTGTATAGAAACAATTGTATACACAGAGTAGAGCACATAAGAACATCCAGACTATTGACCCTGTTTCTCTCTTGCCAAATACATGGAAAAAGAAAAAGAGAGAAAAGGAACTTATTTGCTATTTTCCAAGTGGATAAAGATAGAAAGTCATATCATAGTGAACACACTAACTTTTCCCTGAACTGTTGAGTATCCCTCAAAAAGGGGCCTTCTCAGCCCACAAGGACAATCCCAGTGTCCCTTCAGCACGTAGACTGGTGGATGCAGAGAAGGTAGGTAAAGCTGACAGGGGAAGGAGGCGCCGTGGAAAGAAAGAGGATCTGCACCCAAGACCCTTTCTGAAATGTTCAGCGGTGCGTCTTGGTAACAACACAGAAGAGAGAAGTTGAGAGGCCTGGAAAAGAAACCCTGGTGGACCCTCCCTGTCCCCTCTCTCATGCTTTCCCGCGACCACACTTGGCCCCTCCTTCCTCAAAGCACAACTTCTCAGCACCACACAGGGAGGAGCAGCTCTCCTCACAGCCACACCGGGAAGGTCTCAGGTTCGGGTGTGTCTGGGTGGGGACCCAGAAGTTCCCTGGATCCTTCAATGGGCGGGCACGCAGAGTCTGCTTTATTAAGCCCCGGACTAGTCCTGTGGCAACGCGACAAGAGCGGCCTGTAGGCGTTCCCTAGAATCATTAATAGACCCGCTGTTGTCCAGAGGAGCAGATGCTGCCATGGGCCGCTACCTCATCCGCGTGGCCACCGGGGCCTGGCACTTCTCCGGGTCGTACAACCGCGTGCAGCTGTGGCTGGTCGGGGCGCGCGGGGAGGCAGAGCTGGAGCTGCAACTGTGCCCGGCGCGGGGCGAGGTGGAGGAGCCGGGACCCGCGGAGGACTTGACAGGAGGCCAGGGGCAGAATTTGCGACTGCGAGGAGGGGGCGTTGTGGTGGGGAGAGTATCCTGAGCTCAGCCCGCCTTTTCCCTCCCCTGACGCTAGTCCTAGTAACCTCCAACTCCTCCAAATAACCCCAGAACTAGACAAATGGTCAAACGTGCAACTCCTCCAAGAGGTCAGTTAATAGGAGCCACATAGATCACGATGCTGTCATCAATTCAAGTCACTACCGCCACGCTCTACAGGGCCTCCTCCTCCCGCACCCCACGCGCAGAGTCTGAGACCCAAGGGACTTACCTGTTTCTAGAGTGTTGGGGTAGGAACAAGGTGGCGCTGTCTTTGGAGGCCTGGAAACTGAGGCTCCATTAAGGACTCGATCTTCCACCTCCAACCACCCGGTCTCCGCTCCCATCCCCCAGCATACCTCCCTCCCCCAGGTATCCCCTGCTAAGTCTGGATGAACCCCTACAGGAGGAGGAGTTTGATCTTAACGTCACCGAGGACTTGGGGCTCCTGCAGTTCGTGAAGTTGCGCAAACACCACTGGCTGGTGGACGACGCTTGGTTTTGCGACCGCGTCACTGTGCAGGGCCCAGCAGCCGGCACGGAGGCGGCCTTTCCGTGCTACCGCTGGGTGCAGGGCGAGGGCGTCCTGAGCCTGCCGGAGGGCACCGGTGAGTGGGCAGCGTTGGGGGAGAGGGCGCAACTGGGGAACTGGTGCGGTGGGAGGGACATGGGAGGAAAGTCGAGGGGACAGAGGGCAAGCACGGGGTAGGTACCTCTGTAGAAAGCAGGATCATGAAAGGAAATGGAAAGAAAGTGAAGTCTGGAAATGATGCTTAGAATGCAAAAAGTTGTGAATGAGACTGGAAACAAAGAAATAAGTGATTTAAGATTCTCTCTTTCAAGAATGTGAGGACAGGGTATCTGGAGCATGGAAATGGAAAACAAAAGCCAAAGTGAAATTAGGAGATCTTCATGGGACCTGGAACAGGGTAGGGGATCACGTGGACCAGGAGACTGGTGGGTGATCTGTAAGCAGGATATAGGTGAGGGAAACAAATGAGTCTTAATATTTGGGAATTTGTTTGGCTGGAAAAACACAGAAGACAACTGCGTGGGGACAGGGAGTATTGATGGGGGAGGGATGAGGACAGAAAATAAAGAATTTGCTACCTTAGGTAATTAGTAAGAGAGACATTGAAGGCCAAAGAAGGTAAGAATGGACACAAAATATGTGCCTTTGAGGGTCAAGTGAATATAATACAGGTGAGAATAGGAATAGCTCAGTTTAGCAAATTTAATACGATAATAATGTCAGGTGAGATGGAGCCAGGTAAAGGTGGCAACAGGGAACTACTTGTTCCCTTGGACAGGTGAGATGGCAGTTTGAGGGTGGAATTTATGATCTCAGGGAACATATGAGGATGGAGGTAAGGAAGGTCAGGGGATCTAAGGGTACCTAACATGAAATATGCTCATTGGAGGACTGGTGAAGGAGTAGATGGAAGACCAGCACAAGTGAGATTAACAAAAGTAAGAAGTGATAATGTAGGGCAGATGTGAACATGGTAGGTGATTAAAAAAGAAAATGCATAAGGAAGAATAGAGACAGGCTGGGAAATTTGAATTAAGGGTTAGGAAAGGGTGACAAACATGAAATTTCTGTCTCAGGAAAAAAATATGAGGGCTGAGACTGGTGAAAGCAAAAAAAGGTGGCAGAAGGTGATGATTTAATAAAAAAAGACCAGGGAATTAATCAGGAGAGAGATGGAAAAAGAGTACAATGCAATACAATCATGCTGAAGATGGAGCCCAGTGGGAAGCTGCTACCCATGCACACAGAGTTAGTCAACAGATCCTGTCACTTTCTCATTCTCTCCTTCTCCTTCCTATTCCACCCTCCTGGCTCAGACTGCCTGATTCTAGTATGTCCTGCGTTCAACCCAACCTTTATGGCACTTACAGGGCAGCACAGTTTAGGCAGTGGTGGGTGGTCCTCATTCCTTATACTAACATTATTACCTCCTGGAAGGTGATAATTCTGTCAGTCATCTCTTTCCATACCTGTGATGCACAATGGATTGACAAGGCTAACCCTGGAACTACCTCTGCCACAAACAAGCTCCATGACCTGAAGGCAGGCTCTCCTCATTGGACCTTATTTCTCACTTTAAAATGAGAGGACTTGGATCTGATGCTCTGATACTTCCTTCTGCTTTGCCACTTGGACTCTGCTACTGATGCGGGGAAATGGCAATAAGTAGACTGAGTGTATTCAGAATGCTGAACACAGTATTCTCTATACGGTGAGAGGTCAATAAATGCTTCATTTCTGTCTTCTAGCTCCAGCCTCCCAAACCCAGCTCTCCCACTCCAACATTGTTCCTGTCCTCAGATCCCCCCATTTGCCTGGCTCCTGGCAAAAATGTGGGTCCGAAATTCAGATTTTCAGCTGCATGAACTCCGTTGTCACTTGCTGAACACTCATCTGCTGGGTGAAGTCACTGCTGGTGGGAATGTAAACTAGTATGTTCCTTTTGGAAAGACATCTGGAGAACACTTAGAGAACTAAAAATAGACCTGCCATTTGACCCTGCAATTCCTTTGTTGGGTATATTCCCAGATGACCAAAAATCGCATTACAACAAAGATATTTGTATCAGAATGTTTATTGCAGCCCAATTCATAATTGCCAGGTCATGGAAGAAGCCCAAGTGCCCATCGATCCACGAATGGATCAACAAACTGTGGTATATGTACACCATGGAATACTATGCAGCCATTAAGAAGGATGGAGACTTTACATCCTTCATGTTCACATGGATGGAGCTGGAGAATGTTCTTCTGAGCAAAGTATCACAAGAATGGAGGAAAAAATATCCAATGTACACACCCCTATTATGAAACTAATTTAAACCTTTTTATATGAAAGCTATAACCAAATAGCCTAAGAATATGGGGAGGGGGAGGGAGAAGGGAGGGGGGAATGGGTGGAGGGAGGGAGTTTGGAGGGGTTACTTCTGAGGTTTACCTTATAGGGGTACAGGTGAATCTTTCTAAGAGTAGAATGTGAATGTTTTAAAGCAATAACTGAGAAAATGACATGAAGGCTGTGTTGACCAGTTGATGGAAGTATTTCAGATTGCATGTGAAAACCCCACACTGTACCCTAGAAGTGCATTAATGTACATAGTTACCGTTCAATAAAAAAAAAAAAAAAAAAAGAATATTCTACCATGAGTGAAGAGTCCTTAAGCAGCTCAAAGGGCAAAGAGGGTAGCCCAACAGATTACTTAACCTGCTCAAGATAGAAGCAGATAAAGAACCTGCATGAGCATGGTGGTGATAGGTATGAAGGGAAAATGTAAAAACTGTTCACAGGAGGAAATAGTGGTGCCAACAACACCTGTGCACAAGGTCAGATGTCTGAGCTGTTGCAACACCTAGGAGCCCACAGGGTGGATGCTGTTGTAATAATCTAGAGATACCATTTATTACCATTTTTGTCATGTTAGACAGTGTTTACACTGTCCATTACAGTGTTTTTCAACTTCTTTTATTATTTTTTATTTCAGATTAATACAAGGGCACAAATGACTAGGTTACAAGGTTTGCATTTGTTAGGTAAAGTCCCTGTGTAGTTGTGTCCTGTACCCAGGAGGTGTGCCATATACCCTTACATTGTGCCCAATAGGTGGGAGCATGCCCACCCTCCTCCCTCTTCCCCTCTCCTCCCCCACCCCACTCCTCTCCCTCCTTCCAACTTGAATTGAATTGAGTTTTTGTCTTATGTAGGTGTATATTAGATTGCCTATTAGCTTCATATTAGAATTGAATACTTTGGATACTTGCCTTTCCATTCTTGTGATACTTAGAATAATGTGTTTCAACTCCATCGAGGTTAATACAAAAGATGTAAAGTCTCCATCTTTTTATGGCTGAATAGTATTCCATGGTTAATCCCTTTCTGGAAAAAAAATAAAATAAATTAATCTATTCCTGGGTTTATGGGTATTTAGATTGTTAATCTAGAGATATCCTAATTTTATGAACAGTGAGTTCGATATCTGTTACCAGACAGAAGGAACCAAATAAGACTTGTGCTTTCTTTAAAACTGTTTTGAAAATCTTTAGGACACTTTAGATATAACAGGAAGGAGCAAAATTGATACGAACTTATAAACTGGAGAAATTGTCAGATAGTGAAGTCAAGGGAAGTCAATTTGGGGGCAGAGATGAGGTGTTTAGTGTTAGGTACATGGAGTTCGAAATGTTAGCCAGATATATATGTGAGTGCTTACCAGCCAGAACATTAATTGTGTTTCTGCTGAAGGGATCTTCATTCCCCCGCAGATCTGTCTGTTAGCAGATTTAGGTTCTGGGCTAACATAGAAAAGATAGATACTAATAGAATTCATGGAATCATGGGGTTTTGTTTGTTTTTGTTTTATACCTTATGAAACAAAAGGTGACCAACTAAAGATTATGCCTTTGCATGCCATCGTTGGCATAAACAGGTTAAGCCCACTCTCACACCTCAAAATCCCTCCTCATTAGTTCAGCCCCTCTGCACCCAACTCTCCTCACCCTAACCACTTGCTCCCACTGCAAACAGCTGAGTTGTTATCAGGACACATGGGAGGCTAAGGCTGCAAATGTCCCAAAGGTTACCTGGGCAGACTCCCAGTATGGCAAGCCAGGGTCTGAATCCTTGCCTGAGTGCAGGCCAGATAAACTTCATGGTCCTCCCTGTAAATGAAGATGATAGGGTCTCCATTATGGGGATGTTGTGGGATTAAGTAACACAAAAGAACAATGTGACACAGGCTAACTGCTATAAAAATATTAGTTCTTGCTATTATTGTTAATATTATTAGAAGTTGTTTGTCCTCTGGTATCTTCCCTGTTTATGTGGACTTGGGACTTTTCCATCAACTTTCTGAAGTTTCAATGAGCAGCTTTGATAACTCAGATCCAGCCATATCATTTGGGCCCTTCCCTCTGTCCAGTATCAATTCATATGAATACCAAAATTGTGTGAATTCTGCATATCAACTGAGATGAAATGAAGACAAAGTAGTCTAAGACTAAGGAAATAAATGTGAGGCTCACATGGCCTTTTTTTAATAGTCAAAGCAAAGAAGGAGAGGGGGCCCAGCAGTGCATACTTGGGGTGGAAGCAGATTGAATGACAGCTTCTCTACTGATAAAGCAGGTAAATTTACAGGGTGGCCATAAAGTCCGTGTGCAATTTGAACACGAACTTTATGGCCACCCTGTATGTGGCACCTCTAAAATCAACTAAAGATATCCTATCTACTCGTAACTCCCAACCTCAAAGTTTAAAAAATGCAAGAGTGAAATAACTAGAGATTAGAGATGCAGATTTGATATAAGAAGCTAGTGTTAGCTGTAAATATATATAGATGGAAGAAGATATAAACCAAAGGCTGATTTTAAAGGATACTCACAATCATGGTGGGCACCAGGCAATGTTCTAAAAAGTCTCTATATATCATTTACATAAGCATCACCACAGTACATAGAATAAAAGACTCTGATATTGTCCCCTGTTGACAGATAGGATTGGCACTTAGATTATTTATTGCCTTGGACAAATATCAGTTAGTGATGAAGCACAGGCTTAAACCCCCCCCACAGTCTGGCTCCAGAGCCCAACTCTCAGGGAAGTTGGAGAGTAAGTGATCAGAACAGCAGTGAGCAGGCACCATGCTGGGTCCAGGCCCTACAAAGAAAGACCCAAGCATGGCTTCTCCACCCATCACTCATCTCCTCTGTAGCTCCTGATCCCACATTTTCGCTACACCATGGAAATCAACACCCGGGCCCGGACTCAACTCATTTCAGATGGAGGAGAATTGGATAAGGTAAGGGGAAATGGGCCATGGGGGTGCCTTATTCATTTCTCCATGACTTTTGGCTACTTTTAGGACCCAAGATCACTGAAAGTCCTTACCTTTAAACTCATGAACTGTGCCTTTTATAGCCATGTCTTTAAAACTGGAAAAACCTACATCTGACTCCATTATATATTACTACTATGCCACGGTCCTCCAGCCCTGCTTCCATCCCTCAAGACCTGTAGTTTTTCTTGACCCAGGTAACAAGCATAGGTGAAGGGGGCCGTGTGCAGCTGTTCTGTTGGGCAATGGCTCAGCTGACCTACCGCTCCCTCTGTCCTCCTGATGACCTGGTTGACCGAGGCCTGCTGGGAATTCCAAGTGCTCTCTATGCCCACGATGCTTTACAGCTCTGGGAGATCATTGCCCGGTGGGTGAGAGGGAGCTGAGGAATGGAGGGGTGTTGGGAGAGGGGCTCTGGCTTGAGGGCAGCATGGGGCAAAAGCACAATGAAAACAGGAGAGGCAGCCAGGAGGAGCCAAGAGCTCAAGTCTGGGGAGAGACAAGGAAGGGTGAACAGAGAGTGGGTGGGCTCTGAGAGGGAAGAGACAGGAATGGGGCAGAGAACACAGGTTAGGAGAGTTTGGTAGGCAGACTGGGGGTCTGGAAAAATCGGAATTTTGCTAGAAAGCTCCTAGAACTACTCACCTTCACCTCCTTCCATTAGACACTAGAGTTTTTAAGGCACAGAGGATATCCCCAAAGACAAGTGTTATGAGGTTCCTCCCCACATACAGCAGCTGGGCAGATGCCAGGGAGAAAGGAGCAGAGTTCAGAAGCTGGAGCCTTCTACTCTGTGAGCTCACCTCCCTTCTCCGGGCAGGTATGTGGAGGGCATCGTCCACCTCTTCTACCAAAGGGATGATGTCGTGAGGGGGGACCCTGAGCTGCAGGCCTGGTGTCAAGAGATCACCGAGGTGGGGCTGTGCCAGGCCCAGGACCGAGGTAAGATCTGTCCTGGAGACAGGAGCACCTGACCCCAACCCCTCATCACATACCCCTCCCTCCATGCAGGAAAACATCTGAATCCCATTCACACCTCCTGAGACTCAGGACAGTTCTAGAAACTGACGAAGTGTTCTCAGCGACCCTGGTCATTAATTCCACCCCCAGTCACAGATTGCCTCTAACCTGCCACATTGTGGGGCCCAGCCACACCAGAACCACAGCCAGTGAGGGCTTCTGCCCAGTGTCCACTGGGGCTGATGCTTTCTCTTAACAGCCACCCCTCCTTGACTATTCATATCTACCTTCCCTGCTTTGTTCTATCCTTATCACTAACATACTATGTACAATTTTACTTTATTATTTAATGTATCATCTTTCTTCTCTACTAGAATCTGAATTATAAGAGGGCAGGGATTTTGTCTATTTTGTGTAGTAACGTATCCCTCATGCCTAAAGTAATGTATCCCCCTGGTAGATAGTAGGTCTATTTTTTTTTGATAAATGAATGAATGAATATTCATTAATTCTGAGGCACAGGCATCCCAAGATATCAATATTTATTTCCTTGTGTCCTGAGACCCTAATTTCTAAAATTTGGTTTTTCTTTGTAGGTTTTCCTGTCTCTTTCCATTCTCAGGCTGAGCTCTGTCGTTTCCTTACCATGTGCATTTTCACGTGTACTGCCCAACACATGGCCATCACCCAGGGCCAGGTTTGGGCAACAGCAAGCCTGGGGCCGTGAGGGCAAGTGTCTGGGTGGGGGGAATAGTTGAAGAAGGCAGTTGGGAACTCATGTTCCAAAGTCAAAATTCTAAGTGAATTCATATTCCTCTTCTCCCAGTTTGACTGGTATGCCTGGATCCCCAATGGCCCATGCACAATGCAGATGCCCCCACCCACCACTAAGGAAGATGTGACAATGGCCACAGTGATGGGGTCTCTACCTGATGTCTGCAAGGCCTGTCTCGAAATGACTGTCACATGGCTCCTGAGCTGGCCACATCTGGACATAGTGAGAGGGGACCTCTGAAAGGAAAGAGGTAGAGAGAGGGGCTGTATTCTAGGTACCTGTGTATTGGCTTAAGGAGCTAATTCATCCTTTTGGTGTGTCTCAGGTGCCCATAGGGCATCACAAAGAAGAATATTTCTCAGGCTCTGAGCCCAAGGCTGTGCTGAGACAACTTCAAACAGATCTAGACAACCTGGAAAAAGAAATTGTGGCCCGAAATGAGCAGCTAGACCTTCCCTATGAATATCTGAAGCCCAGCTGCATAGAGAACAGTATCACTGTCTGAGCCCACATCTGATCGTCCTTCAAAGACCTTCAATGTAACAACTATAGGCCATAATTACCATTAATACTTTTCTCCTCAGTGACTTGTTTTCTTAAGTTTCAATGGCTATGGGTCTGTTTATCCCTGAGTTTTCCACCTGAGGCTCTCATTAGCCTGAGGCACTGTCTTTTCCTCAAGGATCTGAAAATTGCAACTACATTCCATGAATAAATAAACTACTCTTGTAACTTTTGTCTGACCCTGGAAATTTGCCTTCTTTATTATATAACTTGGGGGGCTGATTTTTTTATATGGTATGATATAGACGTCCAATTCCATTTTTTTTAAATCTAGATAATCAGTTATATCAGCATTGCTTATTGAAACCCATCCTTCCTCACTAATCTATAATGCTAACATAAATAAAGTTGCCATATGCAAATGAGACTATTTGTAACTGTCTATTCTGCTCCATTCATGAATTTATCTTTCCTTGCACAACACTGTTATAATCACTATAGCTTTACACCTAGCACAGCCTGTTAGGTATAAAGTGTGATATGTTTGATAAGACATATTTATCCAATTTAATCTTTAGAGGTGTTTTCATTTTTCTTCGACATATAAGTATAAATATTAGAATTAGTCTAGTTCTGGGAATAAAATCTGTTATGATTTTGGTTGTAATGGCATCCCACCTATATAATACTTTAATCTGGCTCAGCACCTGTAGCTCAAGCAGCTAAGGCGCCAGCCACATACACCAGAGCTGGTGGGTTTGAACCCAGTCTGGGCCTGCCAAACAGTAATGACAACCACAACCAAAAAGTAGCTAGGCAGTGTGGTGGGTGCCTGTAGTCCCAGCTACTTAGGAGGCTGAGGCAAGAGAATGGCTTAAACCCAGGAGTTCAAGGTTGCTGTGAGCTATGATGCCACAGCACTCTACCCAGGGCAATAGCTTAAGGCTCTATCTCAAATAGTAATAATACTTTAATCTTAAGCCTGCCTAGTTTGCATTATTGAGATATATCCAGGTGAGTCACTTTGTGCATTGTGAATGCCATTTACTTTTTTTGTTTATATACTTCTTTTTTCTTTTTGTTTTGTTTTATTTTTGATACAGAGTCTCACTCTGTGCCCTGGGTAGAGTGCTGTGGTATCATAGCTCACAGCAACCTCAAACTCTTGGGCTCAAATGATCCTCCTGCCTCAGCCTCCGGAGTAGCTAGGACTATAGGAACCTGCCACAATGCCTGGCTACTTTTTCTATTTTTAGTAGAGATGGAGTCTTGCTTTTAGTCAGGCAGGTCTAGAACTCCTGAGCTCAAGCAATCCATCTGCCTCAGCTTCCCAAACTGCTAGGATTGAAGGCATGAGCCACCACTCTGGCCAGCTCTCAATTTTGTATATTTCAGCTTATAGCATCAGCATGCTTGGAAAACATAACTTTTATATGTATTGGGAAACCAAAAAATTTGATTTATTGCAATACATGTTACATTGTAGTACTCAGGAACTGAACTCTCAATTTCTTCAAGGTAGCCCTTTATTTACATAATATTTACAATGCATTACATATGATAAGTAATCCAAAAATGATTTAAAGTATACAGGGTGATGTGCATAGGCTATATGCAAATACTGCACTATTTTACATAAAGGACTTTTACACCTATGGATTTTGGTATCCATGAGGGTCCTGGGACCAATCAGTGCAGAAACTGAAAGACAACTGTATTTATCCCAAACAAAGGCTCTAGGTAAAATAGCAACATAGAGAAAATCTTCTTTAATATGACAAAGAATATACATAAGAAGGAAATGAAGATGTTATATCAACTAAAATCATTACACTTAAAATAAGGACCAGGAGAAAGATCACCATTATCACTATTATTATTCCATATTCTTTGGGAGAGTCTAGTTAGTTTGATGGGAAAGAAAATTATTTAAGTTTAGGGAAAAATAATAAAATAATCATTATTAGAGTAGATAATTATATTCTTGGGAAGTTCAAGAGACTTGATCAAAGATTATGAGAACCAATAAGAGACATAATATAAAGTAAATATTTTTAAAAGAATAGTTTGACTGACAATAGCCAATTAGAAATTAATATTAAAAAATAACTCCAGGGTGGCACCTGTGGCTCAGTGGATAGGGCCCTGGACCCATATACTGAGAGTGGCAACTTCGAACCCGGCCCCAGCCAGCTAAAACAACAATGAGAATTGCAATAAAAAAATAGCTGAGCTTTGTGGCAGGTGCCTGTAGTCCCAGCTACTTGGGAGGGTGAGGCAAGAGAATCGCTTAAGCCCAAGAGTTGGAGGTTACTGTGAGCTGTGATGCCACAGCATTCTACTGAGGGTGACAAGGTGAGACTTGTCTCAAAAAACAAATAAAAAATAACTCTATGCCTCTTAGTGAAGCATTAACATAATAAATTTAACAAAGAGATATCGATATGAAGATATCAATACAGTACTTTGAAGGATGTAAAACAAGATCTTAATAAGTGAAGAAACCTTCATTTCCTAGAATAGAAGACTTAATATTGGAACATTATTATGTAGAGGTTTAAAGCATAGGTTCTGGAGTCAGACTATTTGACTCAAAGCTAATTATAGTGTGTATCCACAAAAAAAGGGCAAGGGGATCGTACATTAGTCCACACTTATCTATGGGGGATATGTTCCCAGATAAAAAATGGCTCACCTATAAGCAAAGAGCAATAGTTTGGTCTCCTCTGTCCCTATTTGGATACCCTTGCTATCCTTCTCTGGCATTGGTTAGGAGACTTCTAGAACTATGTTGAATAGTAACGGCTATAGTGGGCATTCTTGTCTGGTTCCAGTTCTAAGTGGGAATGCTTTAAGTTTTTCTCCATTCAATAGGATATTGGCTGAGGGCCTGTCATAGATGGCTTCTATCAGTTTAAGAAAATTGGCATAAAGGAAACATTTCTTAAGTGCTCTATTCAAAAAAGGATGCTTAATTTTGTCAAATGTTTTTTTCTATATCTCTTGAGAGGATCATACTTTGGTTTTACTTCTGTTTATGTGGTGAATTACATTTATGGATTTGCATATGTTGAATCACTCTTGCATCCCAGGAATGAAGCCTACTTGGTCATGATGAATTATTTTTTTTTATGTGTAGCTGAATTCTGTTTGCTAATATTTTGTTGAGTATTTTAGCATCAATTTTCATTAATGAAATTGATCTGTAGTTTTCTTTTTTTGGTATGTCAAAACCTTTCAGCTTTGGTACCAGGGTGAAATTGCTTCATAGGAATTGGGGAGGGTTCCTTATTTCTTAATGTTTTGAAATAGGTACTGTAATAGAGGGGTGAGCTCTTCTTTGAAGATTTGGTAGAAATTCTGGTGTGAAATTGTCTGGTCCAAGACTTTCTTTTGTTGAAAGCTTGTTAATAGTTGTTACAATCTTAGTGCTTGATATTGCTCTATTCAAGAATTCTATTTCTTCCTGTTTGAGTCTAGAGAGGTAGTATCATTCTAGGAATTGGTCCATTTCCTCCATGTTTTCAAATTTCTAAGCATAGAGTTTTTTGTAGTATTCAGTGGCAATCTTTTGTATGTCTGTGGTATCTCTTGTTATATCCCCATTTTTGGATTCTGATTGAGCTTATTGGAGATCTTGATTTTTCTAATTCTAGTTAATGTGGTCAAAGGTTTATTAATCCTTTTTTTTTTTTTTTTTAGAAAACAAACAACTAGGTTACATTATTTGCTTTTGTAAGGTAGAGTCCCTCTTGCAGTTGTGTCCTGCACCCAACAGGAGTGCCAGATAGCTTAACATTATGCCCATTAAGTGCGAGCACACCAATCCTCTTCTCTCCACCTTTCTCCTCCTCCCTCATTCCCCCATCCACCAACTTGAAGTGAATTTTCTCTTCTATAGGTGTGTATTAGATCTTCTCCTGGCTTCAGATTAGTATTGAGTACATTGGCCATTTACTTTTTCATTCTTATGATACTTTATTAGGGAGAATGTGTTTCAACTCCATCCGGGTTAATACAAAAGATGTAAAGTCACCATTGTTTTTGTGGCTGAATAGTATTCCATGGTATACACATACCACAGTTTGTTAATCCATTCCTGGGTGTTGCCATAAAGGTCTCACGGAAAAGCCATGTCGTGAAGAATAAGCACACGCATTGAAATTGTGTTTTAAATAAAGGTGACCATCTGCTTGCTCAGGCAAAATGGCGAGCTTCTTTATTTGCAGTTGGCTTATATAGGTAATTTTGTACATGAGTACAATGCAGCAATGACCTCATTGATCCATTTAAACAGTTTATGACCACCCGCCCTGTAAGTAGCTCCTCCCTGGTAATCTGATAATCCACCCAACATACACCTTTAAGCATAATCCTTTCAACATAACCTGGTTTAACATAACTTAATGAAGAACATGTCAGTTATTACTTTCTTTGTTCTTATCTGATGAAGCCTGAGGCTCTGGGGGAAAGAGACGATTTGAATGTCTATTCTACTAACCATGCCATTTGGAGGCAGTTACTTTGAATCTTTAAGCAAAGCATACAGAAACTTTTGGGGCATACAAGAGTTTGTGTGCAAACCTCTGCTCCTATGTAGGCCTTAAGTCGGGGGGGGGGGTTGCTGGAGACTTTTACAAGGAATTCTCAGGCTGGACTTCTCAAGAGCCTTTCATGAGCCCATGTTTCATCTGTGCCATTAGATGCCTGTATGACATTACCATTCCCAGACCTGTCAGCAAGCGACCTTTGTCACTTACCACAGATCAGGAACCCAGACCCATCAGCAAGCGACCTTCATCACTTACCACAGATCAGGAAAGATTACTGATGGGTATCTGGCCAGTTTTCCAAAGGGCTTTTTCATAGGCCTTATGAAGTCAACTTTAATTCCTTAATGCAGTCTGGAAATGCTATTACAGCCAAAGCCTTGGTCATGTTAGGCCCGCAACTAACCTGGCCACATGGGATTCTGCCTCAGTTTCTTAAGTATGCGTGCACAAAGTCTTTGCACTGCTCTCTCTCAAGGGGCTTTTTTGGCTAGAGGCATATAGGCATTTCGCCTATACCTGGGTTGATGGGCATTTAGGTTGTTTCCACATCTTGGCAATTGTAAATTGATCTGTGATAAACAATCTAGTGTAAATGTCTTTATAATAGAATGATCTTTTTTCTTCTGGGTTGATGCCATTTGATTGTGGGATCAAATGGGAAGTCTAATTTCAGTTCTTTGAAGATTCTCTATATTTCTTTCCAAAGAGGTTGTATTAGTTTGTAGCCTTACCAACAGTATGGAAGTGTTCTCCTCTCTATATATCCATGCCACCACCTGCAACTTTAGGACTTTGAAATGTGAGCTATTCTCACTGGGGTTAGGTGATATTTCAGGGTGGTTTTGATTTGCATTTCTCTGATGATTAGAAACAATGAGCATTTTTTCATATGTTTGTTACCCATTCATCTGTCTTCCTTCCAGAAGCCATAAAAGTTCTGTTAATGGCTCTTGCCTAGTAATAGATGGGATTGTTTCCTCTGTCTTTGTTGTTGATTACTTTGAGTTCTCTATAGATCCTAGTTATCAAGCCCTTGTCAGATTCATAACATACAAATATCTTTTCCCATTCTAAAGTTTGTCTGTTTGCTTTAATTGTTGTGTCCTTAGTGTGCAGAAGCTTTTCAGTTTAAATAAGTCCCATTTGTTTTTGTTGCTGTGATTGCTGATGAAGTCTTCATCATAAAATCTTTCCCCAGGCTGACATCCTCAAAAGTTTTTCTCACAATTTCCTCTAGGATTTTAATCATTTCATGTCTTAGAATTAAAATTTTTATCCATTTTTGTAAGTGATGAAAAGTGCAGGTCTTTCTTACATGGTTAACCAGTCCTCCCAGCACCATTTATTGAATAGGAATTCTTTCCCCAGTGTATCCTTTTGTTTGGTTCATCAAAGATCAGATGGCTATAAGAGATGGTTTCTATTTGGTTCCATATGTCTATGTCTCCATTTTTGTGCTAATATCATGCTGTTTTGATCCCTGTGGACCTGTAATATAACTTGAGGTCTGGTAGAGTGATGTCTCCAGTTTTGCTTTTATTACTAAGAATTGCCTTAGCTACACAGAGTTTGTTCTGGTTCTATACAAAATGTAGACCTATTTTTTTCTACTTCTTCAAAGTATGATGTTGGTATTTGAATGAGGATTGCATTGAATCTGTAGATTGCTTTTGGTAGTATAGACATTTTAACAGTGTTGATTCTTCCAAGCCAAAAGCACGGTATGTTCCTCCATCTGTTAATGTCTTCTGCTATTTCTTTTCTCAGGGTTTCATAATTCTCTTTGTAAAGATCCTTCACCTCTTTTGTTAGGTATATTCCTAGGTATTTCATTTTCTTTGAAGCTACTGTGAAGGGAATTGTATCTTTGATTAGCTTCTCAACATGGCTGTTGTTGGCCTATGCAAAGCTACTGATTTGTGGCCATTGATTTTATACCCTGGGATGTTACTGTGTTTCTTTCTTTTTTTTAACTGAGCAATAATGATAATAATAATGCAAAAAAAGTAACATTCACATTGTCAAATAAGAGTATGTCTATTATAGAATGCTTTGACACTGAGGTTCAGTATGGAGTTATCAGTTAACATCTTCTTATTTTTTTTCCAAAGTCTCAAAAAATAGACAACTAGTATTTATAAATAAAAATAATATAATAAGATAATATCTTAATAAATAAGACAATTAAAAAACAGATCATGCCAAATCTTATAGACATTAGAAAAAGAAGAAATACTTCAAAATCATTCTACTTCATCTGGATACACCTGATATTAAAATTGAAAAAAATATATTATTATAAAGGGGAAATTACAAACATTATTTCACTTATAAATGAGGATGCAATAACCTAAATAACATATTAACAAGTTGAATGAAAAATTAATGTTAAAGTAATGTACTTTGGTCAAAATTAAATTAAATTTTTGTGAGAATTAGTCACTATTTTCTTTCCTCTTCTTTTTTTTTATTTTCCTTTCCCTCACCCCCTCCTCCCTTCTCTGTCTGCTCTCCCCTTCCCCCATGCCCCACCATGTCATTAATTGTCCTCACATCAAAGTTGAATACATAGAATTCATGCTTCTCCATTCCTGTGATGCTTCTTCACTAAGAATAATGTGTGCCACCTCCATCCAGGTTAATACAAATGCTACAAAATCTCCATTTTTTAATGGCTGAATAGTATTCCATGGTGTACATATACCACAGCTTGCCAATCCATTCCTGAGTTAAAGGGCATTTCGGCTGTTTCCACATTTTAGCAATTGTAAATTGAGCTGCAATAAACAGTCTGGTAAAAGTGTCTTTATAATAAAAAAATTTTTTTTCCTTCTGGATAGATGCCCAGTAATGGGATTGCAGGATCAAATGGGAGGTCTAGCTTGAGTTCTTTGAGG
>NW_003852441.1:12583815-12596774 GCF_000181295.1 Otolemur garnettii | reverse complement strand
TTTTGCTTCTGTTGATACAGTGAATAACATTTATGGACTTGTGTATGTTAAACCAGCCTTGCATCCCTGGAATGAAACCTACTTGATCATGATGTATGACTTTTTTGATGATAAATTATAATCTATTGGCTAGGATTTTGTTGAGACTTTTTGCATCTATATTCATTAGTGAAATTGGTCTGAAATTCTCCTTTTTAGTTGGGTCTTTTCCTGATTTTGGTATCAGGGTGATGTTTGTTTGGTAGAACATGTTGGGGAAGATTCCTTCCTCCTCAATTTTTTTGAATAATTTCTGCAGTATAGGAATAAGCTATTCTTTGAAGATTTGATAGAATTCTGATGTGAAGCCATCAGGACCAGGGCATTTTTTTGTTGGGAGATTTTTTATTCTTTCTTTGATCTCAGTGCTTGAAATTTGTCTGTTCAGGAGATCTGTTTCATCTGGGCTAAGTCTAGGGAGAAGGTATGATTCCAAATATTGATCCATTTCCTTCACATTGTCAAATTTCTGGGCATAAAGTTTCTGATAGTATTCAGAGAAAATCTCATATCTCTGTAGCATCATTTGTTATTTCCCCTTTATCACTTCTGATTGAGGTTATTAGAGATTTTACTTTTTTCTTTCCAGTTAGTCTGACCAAAGGTTTATCTATTTTATTTATTTCTTTAAAAAACCAATTCCTTATTTCATTAATTTTCTGAATGATTCTTTTTATTTTCAATTTTATTAATCTCTGACTTAATTTTGGATAGCTTTCCTTGTGCTGGGTTTAGGTCTAGATTGTTCTTTTTCCAATTACATCAGACGGCTTGTGAGTTTGTTGATGTGCTCTCTCTTCGAATGTAGGCTTCTAAAAGTGATAAATTTTCCTCTCAGGACTACTTTTGCAGTATTCCACAGGTATTGGTAGCTTGTGTCTTCATTGTTATTATGCTCAAGGAAGTTAATAATTTCCTTTTTCATTTCTTCCTGCACCCAGCTGTCATTCAGCATAAGGTTGTTTAACTTCCATGCCCTTGCGTGTGGTTGAATGTTTTTGTTGGAGTTGAGTTCCATCTTTAGTGCCTTGGTCTCAGAAGATGCAAGGTAAAATTTCAATTCTTTTGATTTTTTTGAGGTTTGTTTTGTGTCTTAGGATATGATCAACTTTGGAGAATGTTCCATGGGACAATGAGAAGAATGTATATTCTTTATCTTTGGGATGGAGTGTTCTATAAACATCTATCAATCACAGTTGTTCTAGGGTCTCATTTAAATCTTGAATATCTTTGTTTAATTTCTGTTTAGAAGATCTGTCCAGCTTTGAGAGAGGGGTGTTAAAGTCCCCTGTTATCATGATAGGATATTATATTGCTCAGACTAAACAAGGTCTGTTTGAAGAATCTGGGAGCATTTAAGTTGGGTGCATCAATATTTAGAATTGAAATGTCTTCTTGTTGTGTTTTTCTGTGACCTATATGAAGTGACCAGCATTGTATTTTTTGACTTTAGTTGCTTTAAGTCCACATGTATCAGGGTACATGTGAATCTCTCTAAATGTAGAATATAAATGTCTTAACACAATATCTAAGAAAAAGACATGAAGGCTATGTTAACTAGTTGGATGAAAGTATTTCAAATTGTATACAGAAACAGTACACTGTACCCCATGATAGTATTAATGTACACTACTATTTAATTAAAAAAATAAATCCACATGAATCTGAAAATAAGATCACAACCCCTCTTTTCTTCTGAATTCCAGTTGCCTGAAAAATTGTCTTCCAACCCTTAACTGTGAGTTTTAATTTGTCTTTTGATGTGAGGTGTGTTTCCTGCAGACAGCAAGTAGATGGTTTGTGCTTTTTAATCCAATCAGCCAATCTATGCCTCTTCAGTGGGGAATTCAAGCCATTGACATTTATTGAGATTACTGATATGTGCAGTAGCGTTCTATTCATTTTATTTTGTGAAAGTCCATTGCTTAGTTTTGTCTTTTGCATCACTATGGAAACTAGGTTCTGTCCTTTAATTTCTGGGTATTTACTTTGCTGAAGGTCCATTGTGGTGGTCAGTGTGTAGAACAGGTTGAAATATTTCCTGTAAAGCTGGTCTTGTTGTGGCAAATTTCCTCAATGTTTGCATATCAATAAAATATTTGATTTCTCTGTCAATTTTAAAGCTTAGCTTAGTGGGATATAGAATTCTAGGCTGGGAATTGTTCTGTTTAAGTATATTAAAGGTAGATGACCATTGTCTTCTGGATTGAAAAGTTTCATTAGAGAAGTCCACGGTAACCCTGATAAATTTACCCCTATATGTCAGTTGGCATTTACTCCTGGCAACTTGCAAAATCTTTTCTCTTGACTTTAGATAGATTTATGAGAAGCTCTATTTTTGAGTTGAGGCAACCAGGGGTCTAATATCTCTCTGAAAGGAGTATAGCAGAATCTTTGCTGATATTTGAGAAGTTTTCATTTATAATACTCTCTAGAATGGCTTCCATTCCTTTGGGGCATTTTTCTTCCCTTTCTAAGATACCTATAACCTGTACATTTGAACACTTAATAGAGTCCCATAATTCTGTCAGTGAACATTCCACTTTCTCTCTCTGTTTTTCTGCCTCTTTAACTATCTGAGTTATCTCAAGAGCTTTATCCTCTACTTCTGAGATTCTTTCTTCTGCATGTTCTCATCTGTTGTTGATACTTTCTATTGCATCCTTAATTTCCCTAATTGACTGCTTCAGTTTCTTCAGCTCTGCTATATCCTTTCTATATTCTTTGTATCATTCATCTCTTATTTGATTCTGTTTTTGGATTTCCTTTTGGTTATTTTCTATTTCTCAGCAATTTCCTTCGTTGTTTTCTGTAAGGGTTAACAACTATATTACAGCACATTCAAGTGAAAGTGCATCTTAGAAGGAGGGCCTAGCGACCTTGCTGATTAAGAAAAACGATACAAAAGACCAGAGGCGGTTTAACATGTGCACACATTCCAAAGAAATTTACTCATATCACTCTCCACCTTCTTTCTACTTCATCCTCACAATACTAGCCTATCACAAACCAGGACTACATACATAACCAAATCTAGAAGTACCCCTCGTTCCCCCACTAACTAAACCTATAAAACCCCCTACCTATTACAATAAACAGCTTTGGCTCAGTCCCTTTCCCAATGTGTCTGTCTTGTCTTATTTGTCAATCCCCTTTCATACGCTGACTCCCCAAACCGCCGCCGCCCGCCGGACAGGAGGCGGCAGTTTTCATCATCTGTATTTTAAATTCCCCTTATGTCATTTCTAACATTTCTTTATAGGTGGAATCCTCTGTTGTAGGTACCTCAGGGTCCCTTGAAGGGGTTGCTCTGGACTAGTATTTCATGTTGCCAGGATTTTTCTGCTGATTCTTCTTTATGAGTGCTTTCTTATATCTATTTCCTTAGCCTAATTTTCCTTTCACTTCTTCTTGCTCTTTAAGTTACTGTGACTCTGGCCTAAAGTGTTTTTTTTTTTTTTATTAAATCATAGCTGTGTACATTAATGCAATCATGGGGTACAATGTGCAAGTTTTATATACAATTTGAAATAATTTCATCAAACTGGTTAACATAGCAGTTAACAGTTCACAGCATTTTCTTAGTTATTGTGTTAAGGCATTTATATTCTACATTTAGTAAGTTTCACATGTACCCCTAAAGTTTTAATGAGTCCTTTGGTACAGGACCAGAAGGATGAGAAGATTGAAGAGCAAGAAGGGAAAAAAGATTTTAAAAAGAAAGAAAAAAGAGAAAGAAGAGTAAAAGGAAATATTGACAAAAAGAAAAAAGGCACCAAAAGAAGGAGACAGGAGTAATATAGGTGTATAGTAGGGTACTATGACCCAACCTAAATAACCCCCAACCTCTGGAGGTGCTGGGTTGGGTGGTTCCCTTGAGGTCAACATAAGGTTATTGCTAACCTGATCAGACACAGTACCCCACCTCCATCCACCAGGTAGAAAGGAAAGACAAAAATACTGTAAATCAAACTGAAAGAAGCAAGCAAAAATCCTTATGGGATAAAATCGGGAGGGAAAAAAAACAAATAATAGGGGCAAAAACAGTGGCAAAGGCTTGGTATCTGTGGCTCAAGTGGCTAAGGCACCAGCCACATACACCTATGGTGGCGGGTTTGAATCCAGCCCAGGCCTGGTGCATGTGGCTGGTGCCTTAGCTGCTGAGCTACAGGTGCCAAGACTGATGTGATGATTTGATATACAATGTGGAATGTTTAACTCAAATGAATTGACATAACCATCACCTTATTTACTTATTTTTGTGGTGAGACCTTTATAATATAGTCTTAGCTGTTTTGAAATGTACCTTGCATTGTGTACATTAGGTGAGATCCTGCCATATACCCTCCCTCTACTCTCCCTTCCCTTTCCTTTCCCTCTCCCTCTTCTCCTGTTGCCATAAGAGTCTCACAGAAAAGTGATGTCACGGAGAATAAGCATGCTTATTTAAATAGTGCTTTAAATAAAGGTGACCATCTGCTCACTTAGGCAAAATGGCAAGCTTCTTTATTTGCAATTGGTTTATATAGGGAATTTTGTACATGCGCACAATATAGCAATGACCTCATTGATCCATTTAAACATCATGTGACTACCTTATGATTAGCTTTCAATAATCCACTCAACATACACCTTTTGACATAATCCTTCAACATAACCCAATTTAACATAACTTAATGGAGAACCTGTTGTTAGCCATTACTTCTTTGTTCTTATCTGATGAAGCCTGAGGCTATGGAGGAACAAGGTAGATTGATTACCTGCCCTTGCTGACCTTGCTGTTTGGAGGTTGTTACTTTGAATCTTTAAACAAGGCATAAAGAAACTTCTTGGGTATACAGAAATTTGTGTGCAAACCTCCACTCCAATGTGGACTTTAAGTCAGGGGTTTTGGCTGGAACCTTTTATAAGGAATTTTCAGGCTAGACTTCTCAAAAGCCTTTCGCGAGCCCAGGTTTCATCTATGCCATTAGACACCTGTATGCATTGGGTAAATTCCTCTCCTCTTGAGGTCCCCAAGCACATTTCCATTCCCAGACCCATCAGCAAGCAGCCTTCATTACTTACCACAGATCAGGAAAGGTTATTGATGGGTATCTGGCCAGTTTTCCAAAGGGCTTTTTTATTGGCCTTATAAAGTCAACCTTAATTCCTTAATGCAGTCTATTCCAGCCAAAGCCTTGGTCATGTTAGGCTCACAACCAACCTGGCCACATGAGATTCTGCCTTAGTTACTTACAAGTATGCCTGCACAAAGTCTTTTCACTACTTTCTCTCAAATGGCTTTTTTGGCCAGAGGCATATAGGCATTTTGCCTATATTCTCCCCTCTTTCTTTCTGGACTATCTTTGTGTTTTATCATTTGTATGAATGTTTAAGTGTTTATATATTGGTTTCAGACTAGTATTGAGTACATTGGATACTTTTTTCCATTCTTGAGATTCTTCACTAAGAAGAATATGTTCCAGCTCCATCCAGGTAAACATAAAAGGTCTACGGCCATACCACCCTGAACGTGCCCGATCTCATCAAGTAAACATAAAAGATGTAAAGTCTCCCTCTTTTTTGTGGCTACATAGTATTCCATGGTATATAATACCACAATTTGTTTATCCATTCATGGGTTGATGGGCATTTAGGCTGCTTCCATGACTTGGCTATTGTGAATTGGGCTGCAATAAACATTCTGGTCCAAATGTCTTTGTTGTAAAATGACTTTTATTCATCTGGGCAGATACCTAGTAGAGGAATTGCAGGATTGAGTGGTAGGTCTAGTTTTAGTTCCTTGAGTATTCTCCAAACTTCTTTCCAAAAAGGCCATATTAATTTTCAGTCCCACCAGCAGTGCAGAAGTGTTTCTTTCTCTCCACATTCATGCCAACATCTGCAGTTTTGGGATTTTGTAATGTGGGCTAATCTTACTGGAGTTAGGTGATATCTCAAAGTATTTGCATTTCTCTGATGACTAAAGTTGATGAGCATTTTTTTCATGTGTTTGTAGGCCATGCACCTGTCTTCATCAGAGAAGTTTCTGTTCAAGTCTCTTGAACAAATAAATGGGGTTGTTTGTTCTTTTCTTATTCATTAGTTTGAGTTCTCTGTGGATTCTAGTTATCAGACCTTTGTCAGAAACATAACCTGCAAAAATCTTCTCCCCTTCTGAAGGTTGTCTGTTTGCTTTGCTTACTGTGCTCTTGGCTGTGCAAAAGCTGTTTAGTTTGATCAAATCCCAGTAATGTATTTTTGGTGTTGCTTCAATGGCCCGAGGGGTCCTCCTCATAAAATATTCTCCCAGGCCAATTTCTTCAAATGTTTTCCCTGCACTCTCTTCTAGTATTTTTATAGTTTCATGTCTTAAGTTTAAATCTTTTATCCAGTGAGAATCAATAGTATTCCATGGTATACTATACCACAGTTCGTTTATCCATTTGTGGGTTGATGGGGATTTGGGCTGCTTCCATGACTTGGCTATTGTGAACTGGGCTGCAATAAACATTCTGGCACAAATGTCTTTGTTATAAAATGATTTTTCTTCATCTGGTAAACACCTAGTAATAATAGGTGAGGGTCCAGTTTCAATCTTCTACAGCTAGAAGAACTATTACTAGCCAATTCTCCCAGCAACATTTGTTAAATAGGGAATCTTTTCCCCAATGTATGTTTTAGTTAGGCTTATCAAAGATCAAATGATGATATGTGCTTGGGTTCAGCTCTGTATTCTCTATTCTGTTCCATATATCTACTTCTCTATTTTTGTGCCAGTACCATGCTGTTTTGATCACTATAAATTTATAGTATAATCTGAGGTCTGGTAATGTGATGACTCCTGATTTTTTTTTTTTTTTATTTCTAAGTAATGTATTGGCAATTTGAGGGGTTTTTTTCTGATTCCATATAGAACAAAGTACTATTTTTTTCAAGTTCTTTAAAGTATGACATTGGTACTGTGATAGGGATTGTATTAAATCTGTAGATTGCTTTGCGTGGTAGAGACATATTCATAATGTTGATTCTTCCCAGCCATGAGCATGATATATTTTTCCAGTTGTTAACTTCAGCTATTTCTTTCCTCACAGTTTCATAGTTCTCATTATAGAGATCTTTCACTTCCTTTGTTAGATAAATTCCCATGTATTTCATTTTCTTTGGCACTACTGTAGAAGGAATAGAGTCCTTGCCTATATTTTCAGCTTGATTGTTGTTGGCATATATAAAAGCTACTGATTTGTAAGTATTGATTTTGAGACACTGCTATATTCCTTGATCACTTCCAAGAGCTTTGTAGTTCCTAGTGTTTTTCAGGTATAAAATGATGTCATCCACAAAGAGTGAGCATTTGACCTCCTCTGACCCCATTTGAATACCCTTGGTCCCCTTCTCTTGCCTGATTGAAATGGCTAGGACTTCCATTACTATGTTGAATATCAGTGGTAACAATAGACATCCTTGTCTAGTTCCACATCAGAATGGAAATGTTTTCAATTTGACTTCATTCAATATGATATTGTCTGTGGGCTGGCTGTAGATGGCTTCTATCAGTTTAAGAAATGTCCCATCTAAGCCTATTTTGTTAAATGTTTTAATCATGAAAGTATGCTGGATATTATCAAAAGCTTTCTCTTTGGGAGATTTTGTAGACTCATATGGTCTTTATTTGTTATTTTATTTATGTGGTGTATTATATTTATAGATTTACATTTGTTGAACCAACCTTGTAACCTTGGGATAAAACCAACTTGATCGTGGTATATAATTTTTCTGAAGTATTGTTGAATTGTATTTGCTAGGATCTTACTGAATATTTTTGTATCAATATTCATTCATGTTATTGTCTATAATTTTCTTTCTTTGTTGGGTCCTTTCCTGGTTTGGAGATCAAGGTGATATTTGCTTCATAGAATGTATTGGGGGAGAAGTCCTTTTTCTATGTTTCTTAAAAGGTTATGTAATATATGTACTAGTTCTTCTTTGAAGGTTTGGTACAATTATGATGTGAAGCCATCTGTCCCCAGACTTTTCTTTTTTGGGAGACTTTGTATAGTTGATGCTATTTCAGTGCTTGATATAGGTCTATTCAAAATTTCTAATCCTTTCTGGCTGAGTCTAGGAAGGTGGCAAGCTTCCAGCTATTGCTCCATTTCCTACAGATTATATTTTTGAGAATAGAGGTTTTTGTAGTAAACATTGAGGTTTTTTTTTTTTTATTTCTGTGGTATCTGTTGTTATTTCTCCTTTATTGTTTCTGATTTATGTTATTAAGGATTTTACTTTTCTGTTTCTGGTTGGGCTAGCTAAAAGTTTATCAATTTTATTAATCTTTTCAAAGAATCAACTATTCTTTGTTGATCTTCTGAATGATTCTTTTGTTTTCAATTTCATTTAGTTATGCTCTCATTTTGGTTCTTTCTTTTCTTCTGCTGTTTTTGGGATTAGATTGTCCTTCCTTTTCCAGTTGCTTGAGATGACCCATTAGGTTGTTGACTTCCTCTCTTTTTCTTTTCTTGAGTAAGCCTTCTAATGCTATAAATTTCTGTCTCAGGACTGTCTTTACTGTATCCCACAGATTTTGATAATTTGTGTCCTTATCATTTGGTTCCAAAAATTTGGTGATTTCCTTCTTAATCTCATCTTTGACTCAGCGATCATTCAGCCTAGTATTATTGAGTTTCCATTACTATGTTTGAATATGGAGGTTTCTGTTGCTGTTGAGTTCAACTTTTATTCCATGATGGTCTGAGAAGATACAAGGAATAATTTGTATTCATTTAAATTTGTTGAGATTAGACTTGTGTCCTAAGATATGATCAATTTTGAAGGATGATCCATGGGCTGATGAGAAGAATGTGTATTCAGTTTTATTAGGATGCAATATTCTGTAGATGTATGTTAAGTCCATTTGTTCTAGGTTCAAGTTTAAGTCTACTATTTCTTTGTTTAGTTTCTTCTTGGAGGATCTATCTAGAACTGATAAAGGGGTGTTAAAATCTCCAACTATTGGGGTGGCACCTGTGTCTCAAAGGAGTAGGGCACTGGTCCCAAATGCCCTGGCCAAAAACTACCAAAAAAAAAAAATTCCAACTATTATAGTGCAGGAAGATATCAGATTGTTCATATCAATTAGGGTTTTCTTTATAAATTAAGGAGCATTTAGGTAAGGCTTACAAATTTTAATTATTAAAATATCTTCATGTTGATTGTTTCCCTTGACAAGTATGTAATGTCCATCCTTGTCTTTCCTTATCATCGTTGATTTAAATCCTACTATATCTGCAAATAAAATTTCAACCCCTGCTTTTTTCTGATTTCCATTTTCTTTTATTATAGATGTCCACCTTGTATCTTTTTTTATATTTTGAGGTAAGATGAGTCTCTTGTAGGCAACAGATACCTGGCCTGAGTTTTTTTATCCAGTCAGCCAACCTGTGCCTCTTTAGAGGACAATTTAAGCCATTCACATTAATTGAAAGAATTGATAAGTATGGTAGTGTTTTGGCCATCATGTTTTCCATAGGTCAAATGGATATTTTTAATTCTTTCACCATTGTGGAGATTAGGTTTTGTTTGATAAATTCTGCGTGAGTTTACTTTGGTGGTAGACCATTTTGCTGGCCATTATGGAAAATATAATTCAAGTAATATATATAGTTTATTTCCTGGACAGCTGGTTTAGCAAATTTCCTCAACATGTGTATGTCAGTAAAGTATTTGATTTCTCCATCAAAAATGAAACTTGGTTTAGCTGGATATAAGATCCTGAGCTGAAAGTCAATTTATTTTAGGAGATTGAGGATCAATGACGATCCTCTTCCAGCTTGAAGAGTTTTGGCTAAAAGATTTGCAGTCATTCTACTATTACTCCCTTTGTAGATAATGCTTTTCTTACGTCTGGCTGCTTGCAGAATTTTCTCCTTCATATTAACTTTGGCAAAGTTAATCACAATGTGTCTGGGAGATGCTTTATTTGTACTGAGTCATGCTGGGGTTTTGAAACTGTCTACTATCTGAATTTCTGTATCTCTTACAATGCTTGGGAAATTCTCCTCTGTAATATCTTGTAGTAGAATATCTGTGCCTTTAGGACCATCCTCTTCTCCTTCAGGAATTCCTATAAGTTGAATATTTGATCTTTTGGAATGCTCCCACAACTCTCTCAGGGAATCATCTGTTTTTGCTTTCCATTTCTCTGCCTTTTTGAGCAGTTGGGATCTTTCAAAAGCCTTGTCTTCAATTTCAGAGATTTTCTTATGCCTGCTCAACTCTATCACTGAGAGATTCTACTGTATTTTGAAGCTCTTCTAATAACCTTTACATGTCCTTGAGTTCTGCTATCTCTTTTCTTGTTATGTCCATATCCTTGATGATTGTTGTCTCTGAGTTCATTAATTTCTCAAGACAATTTTTGCACAACTCTTTGGATTTCTATTTCCATCTTTTCCTCCATGGTATTAATTTTATTTGCCATTCATATTCTGAATTCTGTTCTGACAATTCAGCCATTTGTCTATGAATGACATCTTCTGTTTTATCTCCTTTGTCATTCCTTGGGGAAGTTGATCTACGCTGGTTATTCATGTTGCCAGAGTTTTTCTGCTGGTTCCACCCCATGATTATTTTCCACAGTTTTGCTAATAAAACTGGTGGTGAGATTGGATTGAGTGCCCCAGGAAGTGGAGTTAACCAGCCTTTTACCAATGAACTGGGGCTGGTGATTATGGCTTTTCCCTACCAGCTTTACAAAGATCCCATTCAGAGCTGCATCCAGAGACTCTGATATCCTGCTTGGTGTAACAGCACTAGCTGGCTCAGTCTTATAGTCAGCCAGCCTCTATCCAATCCCAATGAGTTGCAGTATTAGGCTGAAATCTCAGCTGGGGAGAGATACAAGCAACTGCGGTGCCCTGCCCCTCACCAGCAACAGCTGGAGGAAGATAATCAGTCCCTCCTGCTACAAAACAAGCACCACTTAATCTTGGAAGGTCTCCAGATGGACAGCCCAGGTCAAGGGTTCTGATCTGATTGTCCTGGGCAGTACAATCACTGCTCAACAGGGAGATTTCAAAGGGTCTCCAGCAACCTGATAGTATGGATTCATAGGCAGTTCCATCCTGAAAACCCAAGGGGCTGGAGTCTGGTTCCCTCCAGTGAGCAACATGGTCAGGAAGGTAAACCCCGCCAAAGAGTCAGTCCTGAGGCATTAGCAACTCTGCCCTCTGCCACGTCACTGCTGTCAACCCCACTGGGCTGCAACCTGGTTCCTTCCAGTGAGCAATGGAGTCAGGGAAGTATGCCCACCAGAGTCAGAGAGCAGTCAGCACCTCCTCCCCTGCTGCACACTGCCACTGGCAACCCCAAGGGGCTGAATCCTGGGTTCCCTCCAGTGAGCAAAAGGATCAGGGAAGTGCATTGCCAACATCTGCCCTGGTGTGTGAGTGCCTTTGGGCACCATGCCACAACTGAGTATAGCAGACACGTCTCTCTCTCCCACATGTCCCTGTCTCCTCTGCAGGGGGCAAGCCTTCAATCCTCCAGGTGTTGGGGGAAGGATAAACTGGGAGTTCAGAATTGCAGAGAAAATAATTTATTCAATTTTATGCCAGGCAAGATGATGCCTAGGCTAATGAGTGGGATCTCCCTGGAGAAGGAGGCCTGGTGTTTAGCAGCTCTCTCCCATGGAATAAACTAAGAGGTCTTTTGTTCCCTGCTTACTTATAGAGAGCACACAGCAAGCCTCTGTCTTGGGGGTGGGGTCTCTCACCTTCTTGATGATGGGCTTTGTACATGGAATTTCTTTACTTGGAGTCACAGCTTGCCTCAGCAGAGATTATGTGCACTTATCTATCTTTTTTTTTTTTTTTGAGACAGAGTCCCACTTAGTTGCCCTTGATAGAGTGCTGTAGTGTCACAGCTCACAGCAACCTCCAATTCTTGTGCTTAAGCGATTCTCTTGCCTCAGCCTTCTAAGTAGCTGGGACTACAGGTGCCCACCACAATGTCTGGCTATTTTTGTTGCAGTTGTCACTGCTGCTTTAGCCAGCTGGGGCCAAGTTTGAACCTACCACCCTTGGTATATGGGGCCAGGACCCTACCCACTGAGACACAGGCACCACCCTCTATCTTCTTTCTTAGCTCAGGTCCCCATCTTCATATTTATTAAGTCCATTCTGTCCATTATCTCTCACTCTGGATGGGAGCCTCTGTTGAAAGCTGCCTCTAGTCAGGGATCTTACTTCTTCCCTGCTCTGTTCTGGTTTTTCATGTTGTCAGAATTTTTCTGTTGATTCCTCCTCATTTGTGTTTTCTGTCTTTACTTCCTTCCCCTACTTTCTCCTCTCACTACCTCCTTCCGTTTAAATTACCTTGTCTCTGAGCTTAGGTGCTGAAGTGGTCTTTTGGGGTAAGGCCAAAAGGAATAGTAAGGTAATGAGTGAGAAGGGAGATTGGGAAGAAAACGCCTAAAAGTAGGGAGGTAAAGAATGGAAAGAATTGAAGAAAAGGAAAGGACAAAAAGAGAAAGAGAGTGATAGGAGAAATGGTGTTGTGTAGCATGGTGCTTTGATCCACTCACAACTCTAGGACTTTGGGGGGCCAGCTGGGTGAACCCCTTCAGGTCAGGAGCTCCTTGCCAGCCTGGGCAAAAACAAGACCCCACCTTCACCAAATATAGAAAAAAATCAGCAGGGCGATCTACCTATGCCATCTTTCCAAAGGCTAAAGCTAGAAGGACACTGTAGACTATGAGCTCATGGCCTCCTTGACCCAGACCAAAGCTGTAACCCCCCTCCCCTGTAAGCCCAATGCCATACCCCTCTACCTCAGACAAGAGGGAAAAAAATTAATAACAATAGATAAAGAATATTAAAATACAATTATATAGGATGAGAAAAATGCATATCTTAGTTCTTTTTTTTTTTTTTTTTTTG
>NW_003852441.1:12538401-12583721 GCF_000181295.1 Otolemur garnettii | reverse complement strand
TGTAGGAGAAATTTACATCAGAAAGATGAGAAAAGGAGAAAAATCTCTACTAAAAGAAAAGGAAAAAAGGAGAGAAATAAAAAAGAAGTAATAAAAGGGGCTTAAAAATGATAACAAAAATGGAGGAGATCTTGCTATTAAAGAAACTAAAAATGTTAACCAGTTTCATGAAAATATTTCAAATTGTATAAAAAACCAGCACATTGTACTCCATAATTGCATTAATGTACACAGCTATGATTTAATAAGAAAATAAAAATGAAAAATAAGAATACAATCAAACCAAACAAAAAGTAACAATTACAACACAAAAGAAAATAAAACTAAGGGAAAAAATTGCGAATAGGAGAATAAATGAACAGGGAAAAAATGTGTGTGTATTGCAGATAGATAGATAGATAGATAGATAGATCAATATATTGCCTGGACACCAGGTAGCACTGTGGAGTTAGGAGATGGCAAATACACATGCTAGTTTTGCTGTATAAGACTCTCTGGTTGCAGAGGAGGCCTGATCCTGTCTTCCTAACTTATTTGCCCTCAATCAGGGCCTGGTTGCTTCATCAGCATTCAGTCCCCACAGAATTTGGGTCCTGAAGCTCTCACCAGATTGCTTCTGAGGCACATCAAATAGTGTTCCCTACAACAAAGTGGCCTTCCTGGGTTTGTGGGCACCTTTCAGTTCATCCCAAGGATGGTTGCCCAAGCTCAGCAGACATGCCATAGCTGGCCATGCTCTAGGACCCTGAAGACTGTTCCTCCTGTTCAACCTTCCCACAATGGCAGTGCCCTGCTAGTAGCCAAGATATTGGGAGATCCCCCCCACCTGGTATTCAATTCAGTGTCTAGCTGCTGGACACTGCTCAAGCTCACTCACCTTTCCAACATAGCTCCAGAGAGCAGCTCAGTCCAAAATCAAAGAACTGCAGGACAGTCCTTTTCTGTTCCTAGTCCTCCATGGGAGGGCCAGCCAGCCAGCCTCTGTCTGTACCCAGGCACTTGCTTTCTATGCAGGTCTTCCTCAGCCTCAGACCTCCTCATTGGCTCCTGGAGTCTCCTACTGCCTTATTGTACCCCTGGTCTGAAGTTTCTGGGTAGGTTCCCCCAGCCAAAGGTGACTATCTCCCCTGTCTCACTGTGAGTAAGTGAGATAAGATCTCACTGTAAGAAGATGTCTCTAGTCTGCCATCTTGCTCCACCCTCTCCTAAATCCTTGGTTTATCAATCTTGTTTCCCTTTTCAAAGAACCAATTTTTTGTTTCCTTAATCTTCTGAATAGTTCTTTTGTTCTTGATTTCATTTAGTTCTGCTCTAATTTTAGTAATTTCTTCTCTTCTGCTAGGTTTGGGATTGGATTGCTCTTTGTTTTTCAGTTCCCTGAGATGTGAGATGATTCATTAGGTTGTTGATTTACAGTTTTTCTGTTTTCTGGATGTGGGTATTTACTGTGATAAATTTGTTTCTTAGGACTGCTTTTGCAGTATTGTGGTAACTAAGCCCCCTGCCCTATATTTAGGAAAAGAAACTTCTCTTGAGCCTTTTAGTCCTAGTCCCCATAAGGGTGGGGAGCGGCCCAAAGATAAGGAAGTATGTAGGGAGGGTTTGATGCCAGGGAAAAAGGCTCTTAGTGGAAAGTCCCCAGTTCTTTGGAAACCTTCTGAACTTATGTTGAACTATATACCCCCACTTTGCACCCCTCTGAACTGTATGACTCCCATCTTTTGATTTATGAGTTAATGTACTTTATGACCCCTGAGCTGTGCTGAGCTGTGTTAACCGCAATGATTCAGCTTCTGTACAAGCTTGTTGCTTCAGCAAAGAAACAGTATATAAACTTGAATTTACTACTCGGGGCTACATGTTGGCCACAACATCAGCCCCCTGCAGGTGTATCAAATTATCAACAAATTTCTATTGATTAAGGCATCAGAAGTGGGGTCTGTTTTTATCTCTGCTGTGCAAGAGATTATAACAGTATCCCACAGGTTTTGATAGCTTGTAGCTTCGATGTCATTTTGTTCAAAGAATTTAATGATTTTCTTCTTTATCTCCTCCTTGATCCTACTGTCATTCAGCAAAATGTTGTTTAGTTACCATGACTTTGTGTGGGGATAACGGTTTCTGTTGGAATTAAGTTCTCTTTTTATTCCATTGTGTACATAAATATACAAGGTATAATTTCTATTCTTTCAATTTCATTGAGGTTTGATATGATACAATCCTAGTCAGAGGATATGATCAATTTTGGAGAATGATCCATGAGCTGATGAGAAGAACATACACTTGGTATTATTAGGGTGAAGTGTTCTGCATATGTCTGTTAAGCCCATTTGTTCTAGAGTTGTTTTTAAGTCCATCATTTCTTTGCTTAGTGTCTGATAGGGAGATTGGAATGTTATAATGAATTTACTGTTTAAGTCATAATTATCCACATTGGGGGGGTCCAAAAGTCATAACTTTCACCACTAATGTGAGAAATAAATTCGTGAGAGGAGGCTGGCATCCTTGAAAAGCCCTGTGATTGCTCTTCTCTGTAAGCTGGACCTCACCATGGGAACTGCAGTCACAAGTAATTAGATCCTAGCATGGCAGAGGCCGAGTGGCAGCACTCACTTGCCAAAGGCAAGGTGGGTGTAATTACCACAGTGGACAGCAATCAAAGCAGCAATCAGAATAGTCTGAGTACAGCAGACATATAGCATTGGCTAATCAAAACAGCATGGTACTGGCACAAAAAACAGAGACATAGAACTATAGATCAGAAATGAGAACCCAGAGATGAAACTATCCTCATACTCCCATCTGATCTTTGATAAAGCAGAGTAAAACACATAATGGTGAGGGGGAGGGTCTCTATTCAGTAAATGATGCTGGAAAAACAGGATAGCCACATGTAAAAGATAGAACCAGGATCCACACCTCTTACTCACAAAAATTAATTAATGATGGATGAAGGACTTAAGCCTAAGGCATGAGACTATAAGAATTCTAGAAAAAAGTGTTGGAAAAACTCTTAAAAATATTTGCCTAGGGAAGGAATTTATGAAAAAGTCCCCCAATGACAATCAGAGCAGTAACAAAAATAAATGGGACCTGATCAAATTAGAAGTTTCTGCACAGCCAAGTAAACAATCAATAGAGTAAATAGACAACCCACAGGATGGGAAAAAATATTTGTATGATGTACATCCAATAAAGAACCAATAACTAGAATCTACAAAGAATTAAAATAAATTAGCAAGAAAAAAATCAACCCCATTAAAAAGTGGGCAAAAGACACAAACAGAAACTTCTCAAAGGCAGATAGTCTAATGGCCAACAAACACATGAAAAAATGCTCAATGTCTCTAATCATCAGGGAAATTCAAATCAAAACCACAATGAGATATCACCTAACTGCAACAAGAATGGCTCATATCAAAAAGTCTCAAAGCAACAGATACTAGTTTGGACATGGAAAGAAAGTAACACTCATTCACTGTAGGTGGGACTGCAAATTAGTACAATAACCTCTATGGAAAGCATAATGGAAATATCTCAAAGAACTAAAAGTAGACCTACCCTTTGATTAAGCAATTCCACTACTAGGCATTTACCCAAAAGAGAAAAAGGTGTTTTATCAAAAAGATACCTGCACTTCAAAGTTTATAAACCCACAATTCTCATTGCAAACATGTGGAAACAACCCAAGTGCCCATCAATACATGAGTGGATTAATAAAAAGAGCAACTTACATCTTTTCTAACAACCTAGATGGAACTGGAGACCATTCTTCTAAGTGAGGTATGACAAGAACGGAAAAACTGATACCGGACAAGTGACGCCCCAGCCAACTCAGCCGAGCAGGGCTGGAGAACCTGATGCCTCTGTCTTGGTGGTGTTGGCGGTAGCCAGCAGAGGAACCAGCAAGCCCCAAGAGAGGCTCCAGTAGCCAAAGAAACTGAACACGAGAGGGAAGACACTGGCACCATGCTGTCTCCTCACGTGGACTTCTGGCGATTCCTCCAGTGCATCCCTGATTGGTCCATTTTCAAAACCTACTCATCATTAGTCTGTTTTCAAGACCCAAAAGCTCATTGGACAACTGCCCCTATATAAGCCAGAAACCCTAAGCACAGACCTCGGCAGATCTCAGGAGAAAGAGCAGAAGAGCAAAGAGGTTTGGCTCTGTAACACTTGTATCCTGCTCTATGAGATTTGCCCCTTTTTAAGAGCTGTAAACACTTGGAAGGAGGTTTGCCCCTTTATAAGAGCTTAAACACTTGCAAAGAGGTTCACCCCTTTGTAAGAGCTGTAACACTCATATTATAAAACCTATCTTACTGCTAATCCTACTCTACAAAGAGGTTTGGCTTGTCGTAAGAGCTGTAACACTTATACCTGTTGAATAAAACCTATCCTGTGGTCCATCACTTCATTCTTCAAACTGCTGAGACCAAGAACCTGGAAATTCAGTATCAAAAATCTGGTACCAAAACAAACACCACATGTACACAAAACTAAATTGGAATTAGTCAATTAACAGTTATGTGCACATATGGAAGTAAAACTCAATGGAAATCTAGTTGGGGAGAGGGTAAACTCACACCTAACAGGTGCAATACACATATTCTGGGTGAAGGGCACACTTATAATATCAACTTAATATGTACAAATGCAAATTATGTAACCAAAATGTGTGTACTGTTGCTGTTATTGGGGTTGCATGGTGCTGTATCACAGAGGTTAAGCCTTCATTGAAATGTTATAGAATAAGGAAGGCTACAAGCTCTCTCAGGCCTGTAGCGGGTTAACTTTATTTCACCAAAGCTTATATAGGCAATACTGCATATACACATCAGTAATCAAGCTAAAGACTAAAATTCAAAGACTCAGGCCCTAGCCACTTGGCATCAGGATGTATACTGCTTAACAGATAACACTTTTAACCTTATCTGAAGTTGTTTCTTATGCTAAGTAATTAGAAATAACAAACCATAAAAACCAGAGCTCTGGAAGATCAAATAGATCGAACTCCTGAGGTCAAGCAGATGTAAAGTTTGGCCTTTAACAGATCATTTGGAGGCAGTCATCCATCTTTAGGGAGTAGTCAAGAAATTCCTGAGATATACAGGTACCTGCCTGCAGGCCTGCCCCCAATTCAGCCAAGCCCTTAGTCACTTTATTATGTGACCAGACCTTTAGCTGCTTATGGACTTCTATCCAGGTTTTTTTCCTTCTTAACTCACAAAAGACTTCAAACTTGCCTTCACAAAATGGAACCATTTAAAGGCTTATTTATAGGTTTTTTGCCTATCGTACCCTGTAAACTCTGAAATAAAATATAAATTTTAAATAAACAAATAAACTTGAGGCAGAATTTAAAAACTATATAGATAGGATGAGTTCCATAGGTTTTAAATGCCTAGAAAATAACGGCACGAAGACCAAAATGTCAATGGTGATTTTCTTTGATAAGAGAATCTGCATCATTAAAATTTTCTGAAATAAATATACATTAATTTTAGTATTGGAAAAATAATAAACATAATAAAAAACACAGAAGAAATAAATTCTAGTATTTAATAGCACAGTAAGGTAAATGTAGTTAATAATAATTTATTGTATATTTCAAAGTAGCTAAGAGACAAGATTTGAAATGGTCCAAACACACCCAAAAATGATAAATGTTTGAGGTGATGGGTAGTCTAATCACCTTGATTTGACCATTACACATTGCATGCATGAATCAAAATATCACATGTACCCCATAAATATGTAAATTATTATGTATCAATAAAAATATGCATATATACTAGAAGTCCATAGTAATCAAAGCCGCATGGTACTGGCATAAAAGCAGATACCTAGACCAATGGGATGGAATAGACAGTTTGGAAATAAATCCACACATTAACAGTAAATTGATTTTTGACAAAGATGCCAATACCACACAATAGGGAAAGGAAAGCTCTTTCAATAAATGGTATTGGGCAAAAGTATAATTAAAAAAACTCACTGGTAAAGCAGATACAAAAATGAGAAAGAGAAAAGAATCAAAATATTATCACTATAAACTCCCCACCACCACCAATTTGTAAAAAGAAACAACAAGAGAGAAAAAAAGGAACAATGAATAAACAAACAAAAATCAGAAAACCTTTAAAAAAAAATGACAGGGTGGGCAGTGCTTGTGGCTCAAAGGAGTAGACACTGTCCCCATATACCAGAGATGGGGGGTTCAAACCCAGCCCTGGCAAAAAAAAAAAAAAAAAACAACTTCAAAATGACAGGGGTAAGTCCTTGCCTATCAATGAAACCCTTGGAGTAAATACTTTAAATGCCATAATTAAAAGGTAGACAAAATGAATGGACAAAAAGACAAGTCAACTCAAGATGGATCAAAGATTTACACATAAGCCTTGAAAATATAAAACTAGTAGATGAAAACATAGGGAAAAACTCTTCAGGACATTGGCCTGGGCAAAGATTTTATGGCTAAGACTTTAAAAGCACAGGCAACAAAAACAAAGATAGACAAATGGGGATATATTAAACTTAAAAGCTTCTGCACTGTAAAAGTAACATTCAGCAGACTAAAGGAAAACCCTCTTGAATGGTAGAAAATATATGTAAATTATTCATCTGACAGGGGACTAATATCCAAAATACACAAAGAACTCAACAGAAAAAAATATTCAAATAACCCTGTAATCCCTAAAGTCATATGGAATAACAAAAGACCTTGAATAATCAAGCAACAAACATACAGCCATCACACCTGACTTCAAAGTATACTAAAATACTACAGTAACCCAAACAGCATGGCATTAGTATAAAAACTGATACATAAATAGAGTAGAGAACACAGGAATAAATCTACATGTTTACAGCCAACTGATTTTCAACAAAGACATCAAAAACATGCCTTGGAAAAAGGACAGTCTTTTCAATAAATGGTTCTAAAATAATGGATAACAGAAGAAAGAAACTAGATCTCATCTCTCACCATAAACAAAAATCAATTCATAATGGATTAAAGACTTAAAAGTAAGCCCCCAAACTATAAAAATACTAAAAGAAAACATGGGGGAAATGTTCCAGAACATTGATTTGGGCAAAGATTTTATGGGAGATGAAATTATACACTGTTGGTGGAAATGTAAAGTAATATAACGATTATGGAAAATACTATGAAGTTTTCTCAAAAAACTGCAAACTCAAAAGCACAATAAAAATAAACAAATGGTTAAAGATGATGAGCATTTTTTTCATGTGCCTGTACACTATGCTCCTGTCTTCTTCAGAGAAGTTTCTGTTCAAGTCTCTTGCCCACAATGAAATGAGATCACTTGTTCTTTTCTTATTAATAAGTTCTCTGTGGATTCTGGTTATCAGACCTTTGTCAGAAACATAACCTGCAAATATCCTCTCCCATTCTGAGGGCTGTCTACTTGCTTTACTTACCGTGTTCTTGGCAGTGTAGAAGCTTTTTAGTTTGATCAGATCCCAATAATGTATTTTTGGTATTGCTTCAATTGCCTGGAGGGTTTTCTCTCAATTATATTAAACTGAAAAGCTCTTGCACAGCAAAGGAAATAATAAACAGAGTAAAGAGGTAACCTTCAAGAAAATATTTGCAAATTATTGATCGGACAAGGAACTATATTCAGAATATACAAGAAACTTCAACAACTTAACAGCAAAAACCCAAATGATCCAATGAAAAAGTGGGCCAAAAAACTGAATATGTATTTCTCAAAAGATATACAAATGGCCAACAGGTACATGAAAAAATATTCAGTATCACTAAACATCAGGGAAATGCAAATCAAAGCCACAGTGAGATAACTCTCATATTACCCCAGTTACAATACTGGGAACAATGTTGACAAAAAGCAATCCTTATATACATTGGTAGAAATGTAAAGTAATATAGCCATTATGGAAAGCACTATAGAGGTTTCTCAGAAAACTCCAAAAAGAATTATCATATGATCCAGCAATCCCACTACTCAATGTTTATCCAAAGGAAAGGAAATCAGTATATCAAAGAGATAATAGCATGCCCATGTTTCATAATAGCTAAGATGTGAAGTCAGTCTAAATGTCATCAACAGATAAATGGATAAAGAAAATGTTGTCTATAGGGGAGAGCAGAGAGAGGAAGAAGGAGGGAGGAGTGGGGAAGGGAATAGCAGAGAGAGGGAAGGAGGGAGGGGTGGGGTCTTGGTGTGTGCCACACCTTTGGGGGGCAAGATACGATTGTAAGAGGGACTTTACCTAACAAATGCAACCAGTGGGGAAAAAAAAGAAAAGAAAAGAAAATGTTGTCTAGAGACACAATGGAATACTATCCAGCCATTAAAATAACGAAATCCTGTCATTTCCAACAACATAGATAAGACTAAAAGGACATTATTAAGTTAAATAAGTAAGGCTCAGAAAGATAAATATTGCATGTTCTTACTCATATATGGAAAATAAAAATGATGTTGTCTTCATGAAAGGTGATGTTCAAACTTTAGCAGGCTCATAAACCCAAATTGCTGGGCCCTACCTTTACGGTTTCTGATTCAGCAGTTCTGAGGTAGAGTCTGACAATTTATATTTCTGAAAAGTTCCCAGGATGCTGTTGCTGCTGGTCTTGGAACCATATTTGGTGAGTCACTTCCTTAGTAAAAATTTCATCTTTCCCATGAAGATGTTCCTAGATTATGGAGGCTACAAGGTCTTTTTATTCCTTGAATTCCTTTATAATATTTCCCCCTTTTAATTTTAGTTGACATATAATTGTACATACCTATGGGTTACAGAGTGATATTTTGATACACATATACAATGTATAATGATTAAATCTGGATGATTAGCATATCTGTAACCTCATATTTTTCTTTGTGTTGTGAACTTTCAAAATCCTCTAGTGTAGCTTTTTGAAAGCTATTAAACCATACTCACCCCATAGTGCTACAGACACATAAGAACTCAGTCTTCTTATCTAGCTGTTATTTCATATTTGTTACCCAATATCCATCTTCCTCTTCCCCTGTTCTTCTCAGCCTCTACTATCTATAATCCTACTCTCTACTTTCATGAGGACAACATTCATTTGAACAGTTTTGTGGCTAACTACTGGGTAAAAGTATATAAAGGATAGATATTTAAATAGAGAGTTTTGTGTCCTTTCATCAGATCCTAGATAAATATCATTTAGAAGTCTATGTTTTAAAACTAACACTTGTTTTTAATACATAAAAAAGTAATTATGTTCCCTCTGTGCTTCTGCTACCTATTTTATATAATTATACATTTTAAAGCCCTCAGCTGGTCAACAACAAACTTGTACTTTCATTTCTCGCGATTTTTGATTTGGTGAAATGGAGATGTTGATCTGGGTCTTCACTTCAGCCACTTGTTAGGTGGGTAAGATGTTGCTGAAATAAGGCTTCGCTTTCAGCTTTGCTCTCTGAGCTGCGCAGTGCCTAATGTGGAAATGTTTTTATGTTGCATAAGTAATCTGATTTTCTGTTAAAAAGAGAAAGTGATTTTAAAGACAGTTGTAGATGGTGGCATTGGTATGGAGAGAAGAGAACACTTTTATATTGTTGGTAGGACTACAAACTGATACAGCCTCTTTGGAAAGAAGTATAGAGAATCTTCAAAGAACTCGAATTAGACATTCCCATTTGATCCTATAATCCCATTACTAGGCATCTACCCAGAAGAAAAAGAAATCATTCTATTATGAAGACATTTGCACTAGGTTGTTTATTGCAGCTCAATTTACAATTGCCAAATTGTGGAAAGAACCTAAATGCCCACCAATCTAGGAATGGATTAACCTTAGCTGTGGTATATGTATACCATGGAATACTATACAGCCACTAAAAAGGATAGTGACTTTACTTCTTTTGTATTAACTTGGACAGAGTTGAAATACATTCTTCTTACTAAAGCATCACAAGAATGGAGAAGCAAGAATCCAATGTACTCAATTCTGATGAGGACAATTGATGCTAGTACATATTGGAGGGAGGGGAGAATGAGGGGAGGGAGGAATTGTAGAGAGGGAAGGAGGGAGAGGGTGTGGAGCCACGGTTATGTCTCAACTCAACTCAATGGAAGCCTCAGCAACTGGTTCTGTGGTCCCCTGGCCCCCAGTATCTTGTCCCCCTGGCCACAGGAATCCTGCCCACTCTCCTGCAGGGAGCCCAGCCCTGCCTGGGGCTGGATCCTCACTCCAGCCACTGACCTTGTCTTGGTCTGGCCAAGTAGGTGACAGAGTCTCAGCTCAGAACTTACCTTCTCAGGTGGATAATAGACTCAGATCATACACTCCCAGAGTCTTGGCATTGGTCACTTATAAGTTTTTCTGGAAAGACTGTGACATATAGATGGAAAGGACTTGAAGAATGAGCCTGAGGAGAGAAGGAGGGAATAAGGGAGATTAAAGGAAGAGTTGGATTATGAGTCTGGTCATGATTGGAGGGGAAACTGTTCAAGTTTGAGTAATAGCAAAGCACTGGATGGAAAGAAATTCAGCCAAAAACTGGAAAGAGGGTAATTCGGGCCCAGTTCAGACTATCACAACTGTGGTGGACCAAGGAGACTGATTCAAGGACCTCTTACAATCAGGGATTTGAGGCAGATGAGTGAAGCTCAGGAAGGAGAAGATGAGTTTAAGAGTTAAGGGAGGGAAACAGAATATTTCCCTGGTGCATCACCTCTCCCTCGACTCTCTCTCTGTAATCCTCCTTATCTTCCCCATGAGCTTTCTCAGCAAGTGTCCTCCCCACAGTGTGTTTTTAATTTCCTGCACCTAGCCTTCAAAGCATTCCACCAGCATCTCCAGGGAAAGCCTGGTATAATCACCCTTTCTTTCCTGATGTAATCTGCCAGGCACCTGTGCACACCAGGGGCTTATTCTTTCTTCCAAATCTCTTGACACTACATGAACTGCCCACTCCTATCTTTCACATCGATCTATCTCTCTCTTTTCCTTTTATTCCAGATTCACAACATCTTTAGTCATTCTGCTTAGATTACCTAGAGCTTTGGTCAGTTCCCTCTTAATGCTTCTGAACCGGTGTATAGGTTGGCACTGCTGCAGCCCTCACATTACATTCTCTGCGAATGATTTCCACTGCAGCTGGTGCTACATGGTGGGCGTCTGTAAATAGTAAGATAAACGGTCAAGCTTTGTGATGCCAATCCTTCTCTTTTGGCTGGAGGTCCTAATCTAGAGGTCACCATTTCTTTTCTCCCACTTCCCCTCTCCACAGCAAAGAGCAGCTCCTGTTATTCCACTTATTGCCAATAGAGGGCTCTCTCTTTAAACTATTGACACAGAATTGAGGCGTCAGTAACTGCGGTCCCTGAGTCTCACCTCCAGCCCAGATTTTCCTGTGATAAATTGGCTGAAAGTGAATCAACAATCCCGATTTTTTTTTCCCCGATTATTTTTTTTAAAGGACAGTTAACATTGTTAATTATCAAGGTTTCCCAGAGCACTCCCTCTTTTCTACTCCTGCTGCATAGTTCTTGTTTTTTGTTTGTTTTTACTCTCTACTATATAAATAGTTCTATATCTTTTATTCCTTTATTCCTTCTTAATGTGGTTGAGCTTTGCTCTCATTTTATGGGAAAAAAGCTTAACTGAGGTTTATTTTATTGGTTTAAATTGAATATTTAAACCATCAGGTGAGCTGGCATTCAGCTTCAAGGAAGAGTGGCTCCAAAAGACAAATGGTTTATTTTTCTGATGTAGCAAGTTTGGAGGGAGGGAGGCCATCCCAGGCTGATGTCATGGCTGCTTCTGCCATCGAGATCTGTTTTCCTTTATGGTTCTCATCCTCATGACTACAATGTGGCTTCTAGACCTTCAGATATCATGGCCATATTCCAGGCAGCTAGAAAAGAGTAAAGGATAAAAGGATTTGTGTGGGAAAGGAATTCTCATAGCCCTGACAGAAGTGTAACCATTTTAGAAAATCAGGTCAGAAACCAGCAATCCCCCTCCCTGATTCCTGGAGTTCCTCAAGGCCAGAGTTCTTGGAAACATCCTACCCGTAATCCTGACCTTAAGGATACCCCCACTGACCTGAACTACATAAGAGCCGCAGGCATACTCTGGGCTCACGTTCCCATTTCACCTATACTGATAAGGCTAATGAAAGCCTTTTGTGACTGTGTGGGAGCTGAACTGACACCTGGCCAGCCTCTATTCTTCTTCTCCCCTCTGTTAAAGTCTTTGTCTCTGGACTGGCCTCCTCTCCTTTATTGTGGCCTCACCCTGGTTCTGTGCCAGAACTACTCATCTTTATGGTGTATTGGCCCAGAAAGGAGGCAGTGAGACCAGTCCAGGGACATCACCCCTTGTCTCAGCCCTCCTGACATCCACCACTGCACACTAATTCCTTAGGACTCTGTAAGTTAGAGAAAGGGGTTCCACTGCCACCTCTCTCTCTGAAAATCTTAGTACCAGGTTGGGATTTTCCCCAGGATCTGGGATCAGTGTCCCAATACCCCCCCAACACCTTCTCTCAGGAATGCCTGAGGGACAGGGTTAGGATTCTCTGGACTTTGTCCTCTTGGCTCTACAGGTGACAGGTGACTCAGGGATGCCTGCTTTCCTCACTGGTTGAGCCTCCGCCCCATTATTCCTCCTTACCTCACATGCCATGGCAGTTATTATTCTATCCCCTCCTGAGACATGCCACTGGGCCATCTCCTCCAAACACCTGTGTAGTCTGGGTTTAAAAGAAGACATGAAACCAAAATGACTAAAATTTCTTTGCAACACTGCATGGCCCCCTTATAAACTATGGACAATGAAAGCCAATGGCCTGAAAACAGCACTTTCAACTTAAACACTCTTAAAGCTCTTGAGAATTTTATAAACCTCAAGGGCAAGTGGTCTGAGGTCCCCTACCCTCAAGCTGTCTTTCTCCTTTAGGATCACCCTTCACTTTCCCAAACCTGTACCTCCTTTCAAATTCTCTTTTTTAACAAACAGCTGCCACCTCAACCTTCTATCTCCAACTCAGACTTCAACCCTGCTGACTGTTCTGTTCCCCCATCTTATGCCTCTCCACCTCCTGAACCTTCTGCTCCCATTCAGTCCCCAGCTCCTACACCCCCAACCTCTCTACCTGACTCCCTCTCTCCTCTCTCTCCTGATGCCTTTTTCCCTCCACACATCCATCTTGGGGACAGCCTCTGGAAGCTTTCTTACCTTCATATTAAGTAGCAGGAGCTGAAGGCATTGCCAAATTCCATGTCCCTTTTAACCTAGAAGATCTATTCCAAATTAAAAAGTATGTTGGGTCCTTTCCAAATGATCCTACCCAATTACAAAAAAAAAAAAAAAATCCCAATTTTTAACCCAGCCCTATGACCTTTTGTGGCAGGACATTAACGTGGTACTTTCCTCTACCACCACTCCTGAGGAAAAAACTGAATTTGGGCTGCAGCCACAGCCTTACCAAATATCTAAACTGAAACCTTCATAAAATATACCAAACTTGGGTGGCGCCTGTGGCTCAGTGAGTAGGGCACTGGCCCCATATACCGAGGGTGGTGGGTTCAAACTTGGCTCTGGCCAAACTGCAACAAAAAAATAGCTGAGCATTGTGGTAGGCATCTGTAGTCCCAGCTACTCGGGAGGCTGAGGCAAGAGAATCGCCTAAGCCCAAGAGCTGGAAGTTGCTGTGAGCTGTGATGCCATGGCACTCTACCAAGAGTGACAAAATGAGACTCTGTCTCTAAAATACATACATATATATATATGACATTCTCATATATATATATACATCAACCTTGACCCTGAATCTGAAGCAGGAAGATTATACTTAAACACCCACTTTATCTCTCAATCAGCCTCAATTATAAGAAAAAACTTAAGAAACTCAAGGATGGACTCTAGACTTCCCAAAAGGAATTAGTTCAGCTGGCCTTCAAGGTCTATAAGAACAGAAAGAATGAGGTACCCAAGATGAGGCAGGCTAGGTACCAGATGCTGACCCCTTCAGGCATCCTAAAAACCTGCCTCATTCATCACAGCCTCTATGTCCCTGCTACATGTGTGCCACACTGAGCCCGCCACTGCCCTAACCCTTGGGCTCCACTTAGACGCTACCCAGTCTGTAGTGTCCAAGATCAGTGGAAGGATGAGTGTCCCCAGATTGCAGGGCCTGGAGCCACCCCTTCCAAAACAGTGACTGAGCTGGGATTCAAGCTGCCTGATGTCCTGGAACTAGCAACTGAAGACTGAAGGGGTCCAGGCTCTCAGGCCCCCATAGTTATCTTACTCACAGAGCCCTGGGTTTGTCTTCTGGTTGCCAGTAAGAGAATGTCTTTCTTCCTGGACATGGGGGCCACATGCTCAGTACTGTCTGACTTTTCAGGGCCACTACTCCACTTTTCCATTTCTGTGATTAGGGTTGATGGAATCACTTTACCCCACTTAAAACTTCACCTCTAACCTGTGAGTTAGAATATATGACATTCTCCTATTCTTTCCTAATAATTCCCAAATGCCCCACTCCCCTGCTAGGCTGACACCTACTATCTAGACTCAAAGCCACTTTTACCTTATACTCATCACCCAAAACTGATAATACCTCTCAGCTCCTCAAACTTGTGTTAGTCTTTAAGACTCCTCCCCTATCTACACAGATGTCCTTCCCAGAGGCTTTAGGTTAGGTGAATCCTAAAGTTTGGGACACCTTGGTAAAAATTATTGCTACCTTATCCCTCCCCACCACTAAAACAGGTCTCCTATCCTTTGTCAGCTTGCCTAATCTCTTCCATCTATGGAGCCCCAACGTTCACATTTTAGCTAAGCCACTATATCAGGTAACCACTGGAAACCTTCATGAACCTCTACTCATGAAGCTCTCCTTCTCTCAACCCTTTATAAAATTCAAGTAGGCCTGGGTGGCACCTGTGGCTCAATAGGTATGTCGCTGGCCCCACATGCCAGAGGTAGCAGGTTCAAACCCAGCCCTGGCAAAAAAAAAAAAACAAAAAAAAAACTCAAGCAGGCCCTACTTTAACTTTCATCCATTTTCTAATCCCTCCAAACCCTTTTCCCTCTGTGTTGATAGTTGTCAGGGATTTGCCCTTGACATACTCACCCAAATCAAAAGACCTAATCATCTTCCCACATGGCTTCTTCCCTCCATATTTTGCAGCAGTTTCACTTTTAGTTCAAGAAAACTGCAAATTCACTTTCATCCAGCTCCTCCATGTTTACACCTCCCATTCCCTACATGACTTAACTTTTTAGTTAAAACTGCCCCACTCCCTGACTTTCTCTAACTCTAAGGATGTCTGGATTAAAGGCTGTCCCCTCACCTCTTGGGGCAATCACACTAAAATTAAGGATGCTCTCTCTCTTCTGGTCTGCTTTGAAACTCCTTGTCCTCACTCTACCTTCTTCACAACCTGAACCCCCTCAACCTCATGCTCAACCCACCTAAGCACCTCGTTTTCTTCTATAACATGGCTGGACTTCAATACTCTCAATAGCCTAAAAAAAAGACATGTTTAATTTAAACACTTTTCAGGACTTTAATAATTTTTGCCACTACAATGAAATTTGGTCAAAAGTTCCCTACCTTCAAGTCTTCTTTGTCCTTTAAAAATTTCTATCTATGTCTCCTACTCCTTGTTTGCTTAATAAAGGTGAGTCATTACCCCCCTTATTTACTTCTCTATAATTACTACGCTATAGCTGGTAATTTTAAAAATATATATTTAAATTAAAATGTTTTAAGATAATACAACTGCCATTTCTGTATACTTCTAAATTTTGCTGAATTTAACAGTAAACTTATGTTCTTAATTTTGAGCCTATAAATTCTGAAGTCTAGATGAACAACTGTAATAAAACATAAAGATGTGTTCTCAGCATCTTGGCCAGTAGCTACGAGACAGTCTAGCCCACAGGGCCTCTTCTTCTCTGCTCCAAATTTTCCCTCAGCTATTCTAGAAAAAATTGAATCTTCCAGGCATTCTGTTTTTACACCTGGTAAATTAATTAAGGACACAGATTAGTCCTGTCCTTTGTAGCCATTTCTGATACCAAGTAACCATGTGGGACTTAGGAAGATTAGAAAAATCATCAGGGATAGTGCCTATGTTGTGGTTTCAAAACACTTTTCAATAACTTAAAACCTTAAAGTCATGTTATGTTAAATGAATGATTTATAAGATGTAATATTCAGCTATCCGTGATTATTTGGGAAACTAATTCTTTTCTCTATCAAAGAATAAGATTTTTGCCTTGTAAAATTTTCTGATTATCAGGCTAGGTACAGTGATTCATGCCTGTAATCCAAGCACTCTGTAAGGCTAAGGCAGGTGGATTGTTAGAGCTCAAAAGTTAGAGATCAGCCTGAGCTAGAGCAAGACCCCACCTCTAAAAATATCTTTGGCTTTGTGGCAGGTACCTTTAGTCCTAGCTACTTGGGAGGCTGAAGCAAAAGGATCACTTGAGCCCAAGAGTTTGAGGTTTCTGTGAGCTATGATGCCATGACACTCTACTAAGGGCATCAAAGTGAGACTCTATCTCAAAAATAAAAATCTAGGCTTGGTGCCTGTGGCTCAAGTGGCTAAGGCACCAGCCACATACACCTAAGGTGGCGGGTTCGAATCCAGCCCTGGCCCACTAAACAATAATGACAGCTGCAACCAAAAAATAGCCGGGCGTTGTGGCGGGCGCCTGTGGTCCCAGCTACTTGGGAGGCTGAGGCAGGGGACTCGCTTGAGCCCAGGAGTTGGAGGTTGCTGTGAGCTGAGATGCCACAGCACTCTACCCAGGGGGACAGCTTGAGGCTCCTGTCTCAAAAAAAAATAAAAAAATAAAAATAAAAATCTAGTTATCAGTTTGGCTAAGTGAATAATTTACTTTATAGTAAACTGTAATCCTGTTCTATGAAAGATGTTTTTTTTCTGTTTTTTTTTAATTATTAAATCATAGCAGTGTACATTAATACTATCATGGGGTACAGTATATTGTTTCTGTATACAATTTGAAATACTTTCATCCAACTGGTTAACATAGCCTTCATGTTTTTTTCTTAGTTATTGTGTTAAGACATTTATATTCTACATTTAGAGAGATTTACATGTATCCTTATAGGATGAATCATAGGCGTGATCCCACCAATCACCCTCCCCTCCCTCAACCCCTCCCCTCTCTCTCCTCATATTCCTGGGTTAAAATTGGGTTATAGCTTTCCTATGAAAGCTATAAATTAGTTTCATAGTAGGGTTGAGTATATTGGATACTTCTTCTTCCATTCTTGATTCCATACTTTGCTAAAAAGAATATTTTCCAGCTCCATCCATGTAAACATGAAAGAGGGAAAATCTCTATCTTTCTTAATGGCTGCATAGTATTCTATGGTGTACATATACCACAATTTATTGATCCATTCATAGATCAATGGGCTCTTGGGCTCCTTCCATGACCTAGCAATTATGAATTGGACTGCAATGAACATTCTGATACAAATATCTTTATTGTAGTGTGATTTTTGGTCTTCTGGATATATACCTAATAGAGGAATTATAGGACTGAATGGCAGGTCTATTTTTAGTTCTATTTTTTGAAAGACGTTTTTGATAAGAAAGGTTGAACAGAAAGGAGAATAGTGATATATAAGAAAGGATCTTCTATGATAAACTTTTGACCTGAAATAGAATGACTGGTTATTTAAAAGCAAAAGTGAAAATAAAACAGAAAGTTTAGCATGTTTGTAGATTATCTGTGCAAGTTAAATAGAACTCATAAGAAGTAATTTATGGGGCTTGGCACCTGTAGCTCAAGCAGCTGAGGTGCCAATCACATACACCAGAGATGGCAGGTTTGAATCCAGCCTGGGCCTATCAAACAATAATAACAACTACGGCCAAAAAGTGGCTGGGCATTTTTGCAGGTGCCTGTAGTCCCAGCTATTTGGGAGACAAGAGAATCGCTTAAGCGCAGGAGTTGGAGGTTGCTGTGAGCTGTGATGCCACAGCACTCTACCCAGGGTGACAGCATGAGGCTCTGTTTTGGGAAAAAAAAAAAAAGAGGGAATTTATAAAGGAATTTACATGTGATCTAGTTGACCATGATTTATAAAATTTGGTTAAAACAACAAAGTTTTCTTAAAATATTATTTCACTCTTGATGAAATTACATGATCTATTTCCCTTTACTTAAAAAAAAAAAAATCACACTACGGGAGGTTTTTATTTTTGTTTTTATCTTTTTAGTAACTGGCCTGAAAAAAAACTAAACTTCAAAAACATTAAGATTTATATCCACATAACCTCCTCCATTGCCTTTAAAATCTTTAGAAATTCAGTCTTTTTTACCCCAGTTAGCTTTTTAAATACTAAGACCACCAAAATTCTGAAGGAGATATATTAGGCTTATTTAAAATGTTAAAATTATACAAAAAACAAAATATATTTTTGCCTACCCACCAACTGGACAGGCACCTGTACTCTTGCCTGTCTCTATCTCCTAATATAAACATATTCCTCCCATTTAGCCTCTACCTGTTCCAACAAAAACACATCAGGCTCAAAAGAGCCTTATCTAAAAATACATCAGGCTCAAAAGAGCCCTATCTAATCCTACTCCTCACCACCCTAAGGAGCTACAGGGATCAATACATGGGGTCTTCTCTACATTTTTTAAATACAAGACCAAATAGATTACCAAGCAGTCATGAGCCTCCAAAACAAACATGATTTTGAGAGAGGATACCTGGAAAAAGTAAAGTCTAAGAGAACAGAGGTCTTCTCAAGGAGACCGCAAGGATACACCTGCAAGGTCTTCCCCATGGTGACTCAGCTCTTAGGAATTTGTAAACTTAACTTCATGGGACCTGGAGACTGATGCTTACTTGTGTTTCTATAAAAGCCAGAGCCCACTTCTCCAGCTTGACTCAAACTGAACAATGAGTTACCTATGAGCTGGAACTTTTTGACTAGGGATAAAAAGAAGACTGAGCCAGTCAGAGTGTGAATCCATTTTTGAATTCTTTTGTGCTATTACTCCACTGACTGCAATAAAACTCTTCCTCTTTTAAACATAGTGTTTGGGTGTTCTTTCTCTCCATTGGGCCTTGTCTTCCTGCAACATTTCTGGTTCCCTGACCTGGAAGCAAGCCCACCTGAGTAGAGACCAGGCTCAGACACACCTGGTTGTTGCTGCCAACCCTCTAGACACACACAGGGGGGCCTTGATCAGCCTGTGGGCAATGCAAAGCTGGGCATGCCAGGGATGGGTTTCGCATCCCTGTGTGGAGTCCTTGACTGGGCAGAGAAAGGACCCCCTTGGGGGTCTTCGAGGAGTCAGACACTGGGAGGAACTAGCACATGGAAACTGGCACCTACATTGGGAGACTTCTGAGGCAATGTAGGACTGGTTGGGGCCCAATAAATTTGGTTGGAATAGGGGTCTGATCAACTCCTAGGCATTAGATTGCCCATAGGACTGGTGGAGAGGTGTATAAGAGAGTGTGGGTGTGGTGTGACTGAGACAGACACTGAGGCTGGAGTTCCAACTTCCCCTCACAGGGCTGAGGGGAGTACTGGTTTCATACCACAGAGGCCTCATACAGCTAAGTGGCAGTTCAAGTGAGAAATCAAGGCTGCCCAGGTTAGGAAATAAGTTGGAATTATGTGTGTGTGTGAGTGCTTGAAGACTGACTGAAATGGGTAAGAATAGGCAGGGCTCTGGCCCTCCTCTTCACAGGGAGAAATGATTGTGTGACTGGCCCCTACCCCATCTGTGACCCTATTTTTACCCCATCTGTGATATGTTTGTGGTTTGCCTAAAGCTAGGAAATGGGAAACATGCAGGGGAAGCACACACCCCATTGGGAACTAAGCTAAAGCATTTTAAGAAAGGATTTATAGAAGACTATGAGATAACTATGTCTCCAGGGAGACTGAGAACTTTGTGTGAGCGGAATGACTCAACTGCCCTGTTATTCATGCAATTGTGGTATCCTTTGAGATAAAATTAGTTTTTAACCTTTTATTAAAGTTCAAATGTTCAAAGATTATAAAACTGCCTCCTCTGTAATATTTTTATATTTGCTAGATTTGACTGTGAGATTATGTTCTTGATTTTAAGCCTCTGAATTCTGATGTCTAGAGAGGTAGCTACCATGAGGTCTAAAGGCATGTTCCCCATACTTAGGCCAGTTGCTGCAGGGCACAGTCTAGGCCACATGGCCCCTTCTTCTCTGTTCCAACTTTGTCCCCTGGCCATTCTGAGAGAAACTGGATTCCTGCTTTCCGTCTTGAACTCTGCACCTGGTAAAGGAATTAAGGACATAGGTTCTGTCCTTTGTGGCCATCTTTGGTGCCATGTGGCCATGTAAGACTTGGAGGGGGCAATGAAAAGACATCACAAATGGTGCATATGTTGTGGTTTCAGAACATTTTTTGGGAACTTAAAACCTTAAAATCATGTTATATTCCATGAAATGTCTCTCATTTGTAAAATGTAATAATTTGATTGTTTGGATTGTTTGGAAAACTGAGTCTTTGTCAAAGAATAAGATTCTTGCTTTTTAAACCTTCTAATTATCAAGTGAATAATTAACTTCATAGTAAATGGTGATCCTGATTTGTGAAAAGTGGTTTTTAGAGAGTAAGAAAAGTTAGACAGAAAGGAAAATGGCATTGTGTAAGAAAGGATCTTGTGTGATAAATTTTGTACTGAAACAGAATGGTTAGTTAAAAAAATGAAAGGCAGGGCAAACCAGAAGGTTTAGAATGTTTATAAATTGTCCATGTAGGTTGAATAAGGTTTATAAAAGGAAATTTGTGAAGAAATTTGCATGTGATCCAGTTGACTATGTATTGCCTTTAGAATCCTTTAACTTGTAATCCTGTTGGAACAAATGTTTTAAGCCTTTGATATTTGACAAATCTTCCGAAATGGAAACTCTAAATTTGGTCTTTTTGCAATATTAAGACCACTAAAAGTCTGAGAAAGACATATTAGGCTTATTTGGTATGTTAAAAATGTATAGAAAATATTGTCAAATATGAAATGGTGGTTAATTTTCTATGGGGTATGTTTATATGTATGTTCTAATGTTATAAAATATTGGTCTGTCTTAGTGTATGTGTCAGTAATAATTTTAGTTCATCTCAGAAAGTGTTTTTGTAATTGGCTAAGTCCAAAGTTTGTCCTTCAAGGAAAGTAGTAGAAAAGAATGGCAAGTACTTTCTTGAATTCAAATTTCCAATGACTTTGGAGATTAAATACTACTGGACTAGAAGCAAACATCAAGGACTTTAATTAGAAAGCTAATATGTCCATGAGTATTGCTAATCTAACTTCAAACAGAACAGAAATCAGTTATATGGAACTGAGCTGATTTGTTATGGCTTTTTGTTTGAAACATTGCTGATTCTTTCTGTGTTCTGTTTTCCAGAAGTCAAGAAAATCATTTTCTATCTTTTAAGCTATTTGTTCCTTTTGTCAACGTATGTATCTATGAGCAAAACTCAAAACATTTCTCTCTCTCTCTGATTTCTCTGGAATTTGAAAACCATTTGTAAATATTCTTAATTTCTGACAATACAGTTATTTTGCATAAGGTCAGTAAGAATCTGTTTTGTTCTATAGGACATGGTGAGAGGTAGGCACTAGTTATTTTACCAAGGCTTTGATTGGAATAGCATTTTCAGAGGTGTCTAGACTGTTTTAAGGAATTAAGGTTGACTTTATAAGGTCAACAAAAAAGCCCATTGGAAAGACTGACCAGATACCTCATCAATAACATTTCCTGATCTGTGGTGAGTAAAGAGTGACACTTTGTAACAGGTCTGGGAATCACAATTTGCTTTGGGACCTCAAGAGAAGAGGAATTTACCCAATGCATACAGACATCTAATGGCATAGATGAAACCTGGGCTCATAAAAGGATTTCAAGTCTAACCTGAGATTCCTTATAAAAGGTTCCAGCAAAGTCATTTTTAAAAGGAAGAAAAGCCTAGATGGCTAATAATTATTCTTGCTGCACTTTATGCAAATAATCAGACCCAGTATACTGAAAGTACAGTTTATTTGGCAATTAAATTAGTTCTGCTATAATTTGTTTTTAGTAAGATGAGAAATTAGAGAGAAAAATGATTCAAAAGGAATTAGATTCCAGTCTTGTCTGCAATGCCAGCTCATAAAATAAGACATGGCTGTTTAACTAAACTGATGTGTTAAGCAAGACTAAGAGACTGGCCAAAGAATATAGAATTATATACAGTAGTTATATTTACTCTGAAGTCTTAAGGCTAAACAAAGGTCACCTGTTGGCTACACTAGAAAAATTTATGCAGTATTAAACACCATCTGCTGTGTCTATATAGATACCTTAGGAAAAGTTGGAACCTGAATATTCACTTCAATTGCCCAGAATTTTGAATCAGATGTATAGGGACTCTTAAAAGTAGGTATTATCTTAAGAACTGTTCTCAGACTGTAAAATGTTCTCATTGTGTGAACCTTAGCCTTGAAATCCAGAACTTGTAGATATTTGTAGGACTGCTAAATGGTTTCATTCTCTTATTCTGAACCCAAATTCGACTTTGTCCCTATCAGTGAGGTAAAGCCAAAAAGCCACAAACATATGAAAGGTGGCTGAGGTCATGCAGAAGCCTGATGAAAGCCCTGGGGATTTCTATGAAAGACTGTGTAAAACATACAGACTGGCTCAGCACCTGTAGCTCAGTGACTAGGGTGCCAGCTGCATACACTGGAGCTGGCGGGTTTGAACCCAGCCCAGGCCTGCCAAACAATAATGACATTTACAACAACAAAATAGCGAGGAGTTGTGGTAGGCACCTGTAGTCCTAGCTACTTGGGAGGCTAAGGCAAGAGAATTGCTTAAGCCTAAGAGTTTGAGGTTGCTGTGAGTTATGACCATGGCACTCTACCAAGGGTGACAGTGAGACTCTGTCTCAAAAAAAAGAAAGAAAGAAAGAAAGAAAGAAAGAAAGAAAGAAAGAAAGAAAGAAAGAAAGAAAGAAAAGAAAGAAGAAAAAAACCCAAAACATACCGACTGCCCAAAACATTGTATGAAGCCACAAAGAGGGGAGAAAAAGGGCCAATTGAGGGCCAAATCCAACCAACCTAAAGCCTTCAAGAGGCTGAAGGAAAACCTGTGAGCGCCCTGGTGCTAGGCCTCTCTGACCTGGCCAAGCTATTTGAACTGTACGTATCAGAAAGAAATAGAACAGCTGAGGGAATGCTCACCCAAAATGTAGCATCCTGGGCAAGACCAGTTGCTTATCTCTTTAAGCAACTTGATGGAGTCTCGAAAGGATGGCCCCTGTACCTAAGAACACTTGCTGGCACTACCATGCTGGTGCAAGAGGCTAATAAGTTGACTTTGGGACAAAACTCAACAGTCCGGGTACCATATGCAGTGGTCACTCTTATGAACACCAAGGGCACCAGTGGTTGACCAACTCATGCCTCACCAAATATCAAAGCTTACTGTGTAAAAATCCGAGGTTGGTAATAGAGATTGTATGCAAGAGGCATGCATTTAGGATAGAAGAAAAAAAGAAAATTAAGAAGCTTCTGGGGAAATACTTCTACATTCCCCTATTGGTCACCTTTGTCAAGAAAGTCAGCCAGCCTTGTATGGTATGCAATGAACACAGTGCTACACAGGGACCATCCCTGCTGCCTGAGATTTATTCCTACAGGGAAGCACCTTTTGGAGATCTGCAAATGAACTATACTTAATTGTCCAGTTGTGGAGGAAACTAGTACTTACTAGTTTTGGTCTACATATACTCAGATAGGTGAAAGCCTTTCCTACCAGGCCTGAAGTAGTAAAATCGTTGCCCAGAGAAATCATCCCACTATTTAGGTTGCCTCTTCAGACTGGATCTGACAATGGACTGGCTTCCATAACACAGATAGTGCAAATGACAGCTAAAGCCTTGAATATTACCTGGAAACTACATGTATAATATAGGCCTCAAAACTTGGGCAGGGTTGAGCACATGAACAGAGCCATAAAAGCAGGAATTGGTACACTCTGCCAGGAAGCAAAGCTTAATTGGGTACAGGCCTTCCCATTGGTCTTGTTCAATATTAAATGTACCCCTTCAAAAAGGTCAGGGTACTCCCCTTATGAAATAATGTATAACAGGCCTCTGCAATTTATTAGGGACTCCTAAAGGAAGTAGGAGAATTGAACAGGCAGTTAGAAGACCTAGGAAGAGTAGTAAGACAGATCTCCACTTGGATAATTAACCATGTTCTATTTAGTCTTTTGTGTCTATACTTTTCTCTCCAGGGGAGCAAGGGGATCAATTCTAGGTCACTTATCAGAACCTGGTCCCCCTCAAACCAAGGCAGAAGGGACCCTACACCATCATCCTGACCACATCCACAGCAGCAAAGGTGGAAGGGATCCCTGCCTGGATCTATCACAGCAGGTGAAGAGAGCTTTACTGCCCCTGTGGGATGAAAAACAGATCCATCCAACCCTTGCAAGGTAACTTTTGAGGCAGTCAACATGCCCTGCTCCAGCCACATACTGGGAGCTGGCTGGTCAACACATGGCTGAGCCTGAGGAAATTGTTCATGGGACTTATCTTAATTGGACTTTGGACTTTGGGAAAGAGGGAAAGGAACATGATCTGTGCACCCACACACCACTATAATAGGACAAAAATTGATTCTTTTATAGCTTTTATGAATGCAAAGGTACCCAGAAGGGAGCTTGCACTCATAATCAGACACAATACTCAATATGTGACACAGGGAAAGGTGAAAACCCTTATGTATATTACAAGCCCAGGGAGCCCCAACACCATGGTACAATTAAGGCCTGGATAGAGGTCCCGAGAGAAGTCACAGTCCCTGAAATCTAAATGCTAGTCCAGACCAGGAAAAGAGGAAAGCCCAGCCAGGTGACTCTGAAGTTTAATGCCTGCAGGGCCATGTGAAGGTGCTTCAGCAAAAGGAGCTGGGAAAGAAACTATAGGACAAATCAGAAATACCTCCATGCCTTAGATTTCGTAGAAAAATGTTATGAAGGGTGGCATCTGTGGCTCAGTGAGTAGGGTGCCAGCCCCATATACTGAGGGTGGTGAGTTTGAACTCGGCCCCAGCCAAACTACAACAAAAAATAGCTGGGCGCTGTGGCGGGTGCCTGTAGTCCCAGTCACTTGGGAGGCTGAGGCAAGAGAATCACCTAAGCCCAAGAGCTGGAGGTTGCTGTGAGCTGTGGCGCCATGGCACTCTACTGAGGGCAACAAAGTGAGACTCTGTCTCTAAAAAAAAAAAAAAAAAAGAAAGAAAAAAAGAAAGAAAAGAAAAGTGGCATGAAGTCAAATGTGAAAGGCGAAAATTATGATAGAAGGCACCTAAGACACTGAGTACTGCAGCAAAAGAAATATTGTGCTCAAAAAATAAAAAAAAAAAAAAAGAGTAATGGAGACAGATTGCTCCATAGGTCAGTATAACCCCTGGAGCTAGTCTTGCCAATTAATAACCAAGTTAAAGTCATATTATTGCAGGAAGACAAGGCCGAATGGAGAGAAAGAGCACACAAACACCACGTTTATAAGAGGAAGGGCTTTATTTACTGGCTGGGAGCTTACGGCATAGAAGATTTCCAAATGGCTGTGCTCCCTGAGTGACTTGGTCTTTCCCATTTTATTGACAGTCAAAAAGTCCCACCCCACAGGTACTCGTCTCATTGGCCAGTTTGAATCAAGTGGGAGATGCTATTCCAGCCTCCACAGAACTACAGGATTTCACAGAACTTGAAAATTTCCAAGTTACAAATTCCTAAGAATGAGTCACCATGGAGAGAACCTTGCAGGTATATCCTTGCGGTCTCCTTGAGAAGATTTGTTCTCCTAGACCTCACCCTTCTCTCTCAATATGAGGCATAGTAAAGAAGAACCCAGACATTGGTTCTTGTCCTGGTGCAGCCCTCAAAACCCATAATGGGACTGGTTTTCAACCCTTAGAGACTGGGAGTAGTACAAGCCATCACCAGAGTTTGCTTAATTATTCTCTGTCTCCTCCCACAGTAGTCAGGGCTATACACTAGATAATCAGGACAGATGCCAATCAGAGAAAAATAAAAACTGCATCACACTGTTCTATATGAAACAGTACTGATTCCTGCAGGAGCAAGCTGATATTGAGACCCCAAATTAAAATACATATGGAGTTTCAAAGGGGGGAATGAGAGAGGATATGCATAAAAAGTAAGGTCTAAGAGAACAGAGGTCACCTAAAGAAGACCCCAAGGACATACCTGTGAGATCCTCCCCATGGTGACTTAGCTCTCAGGAATTTGTAAACTTAACTTCATGGGACCTGGAGCGATGCTTACTTGTGCCTCTGTAAAAGCCAAAGCCCACTTCTCCAGCTTGATTCAAACTGACCAATGAGAAAGGTATCCATAGACTGGAACTTTTTGACTAGGGATAAAAAGGAGAAGACTAAGCCAGTGGGGAAGTGCAGCCGTTTTGAATTCTTCTGTGCTGTTGCTCCACTAACTGAAATAAAGTTCTTCCTCTTTTAAACGCAGTGTTTAGGTGTTTTTTCTCTCCACTGGGCCTTGTCTTCCTACAACAGTTTAGACTTTCTCACTACAGAAAAAGGAGACTTGCATTTGTTCCTAGATGAAGAATGCAGTTTCTATGTCAACCAATCTGGACTTGTCAGAGATGTGGCCAAGAAATGAGCTGACTGGGCTGCCAACCTCTGAAGACAAAGAGAAAATAGCTGGCAGTCAAGGTTTGACTTAAGAAGCTGGCTCCCCTGGGTCCTATCTCTAATCACTGCTTTACTTTTTAAAAATTAATTTATATCTCCCTAGGTCCACTCATTATATGAACTGTAATCGAGTTCATTCAGAACACCATTGGCAGCTTAACGAAACAACATGGCACCCAGGTCTTTCTTCTCACTCAGAGGCTCACTCAAGACAACACCAAAATCTTCCTAATCCCCCTTATCCCTAAGAAAGTTGGTGCATTCATCCAGCAGGAAGTAGTTTTGAGATATTTCTGCACCTCCATTCTTGAAAATAAAAAGCGGGGAGCTGTAGGAAAGGAATCCTCACAACCTTGACAGTAATGCAATCATTTTAGAAAATCAGGTCAGAAAACAGCAATCCTCTTCCAAGATTCCTGGAGTTCCTCAAGGCTAGAGTTCCTGGAAACACCGTACTCATAATCCTAATTCTAAGGAGCCCCCAGGGCAGTACTCTGAGCTCACTTTCCCATTTTAGTTATACTGATAAGGCTAATAAAAGCCTTTTGCAACTATGTGGGAGTTGAGCTGACACCTGGTCAGTCTCCATTGTGTTTTTTCCCTCTATTAAAGTCTTTCCTTCTCCCTGGATTGGACTCCTCTCCTTTCTTGTGGGCTTTCACCTGGTTCTATGCCAGAACTTCTCAATTTATAGCTCTTATCTCTTTGGTGGAGGAGATAATTAAGTTTGCCAAGCAACTATTTTCTGATGACTTTTCTCTGTCTTTATAAAAATCTTTGTGCTTTATAACATACAGAAAGGCACATAAACCACAAGTGCACAGGTCAATGAATTATCACCATTTGCCTTTTGGAACCACTCTTACTTGAAGCTGAATGCCATTTCAACTGATGGCTTAAATATCACAAGAATGGAAAAGCAAGCAAGCAATGCACTTAATACTAATATGAAACCAATAGAAGAACAACTGCATGCCAACACAAGAAAAAAAACCCACAATTAAATTCAAATCATATAGGTGGGGCATAGAAAGGGGGGTTGGTAAGCTCTTACCTATGGGGTATTATAGAGGTATACCTCCTGGTGAAAGGCATATCTCCTGGGTGAAAGGCTCAACTACAACTTGGACTTTGCCTAACAAACACAAACAATGTAACCTAATCATCTGTATCATCATATTAATCTGAAATTTTAAAAAAGAAAAAAGAAAAAATATTTAATTTTTTTAAAACTGGAAAAAGAAGTAGAATTTAAACATAAAGAAAGTAGGAAGAAGCAAGGAACAGAAATTAATGTCAGAAATGGAGAAATATTTAAAAGAATGAAACATTCTTAAACAAAACCAATAAAATAAGCCTCAATTCAGCTTTAATGTGCATGGGTGAACACTCCCCTGTAATCAACATTTATTTAAGAAATAGAGAGGGTGGTGCCTGTGGCTCAAGGAGTAGGGCACCAGCCCCATATACCGGGGGTGGTGGGTTCTAACTGGCCCCTGCCAAAACTGCAAAAAAGAAGAAAGAAATAGAAAGCTCAGGTTGTTCAGAAAAATGGTGGAATAGGACTCTCCAACACGTACCCTCCCTGCCACAGAAACATCAGTTTAAATAACTATTCACACAAAGCAATACCTTCCACAAGACCTAAGGAAATTTGGTAGCTGGGTGTGGCACAGAAATAATCAAAGATGCACTGGAGAGGGTAAAGAAGGATAGTTTTACATTACTGGGCAGCACCCATTCACTAGCCCCAGGCAGCACAGGGTAGAGAGATACCCTCTGCTCAGGAAAGGAAAGAGAAGTGAGTACTGGTCTTTGCCTCAAACCCCAACACTGTGCCTACTCCAGGATAACCCAATCCTAAGCAGGCCCCCATGGTCCCAGACTCCAGACCAGTGCCTGTGGACTGAGCCTCTAGGCCCACCCCACTGATAGGTCAACCCCAGCATCCTGAGGCTTCAGCTGGCTTTTGTGGCTTTAGACTCCAAACTGCCTCAGTACCAGGCTGGCCCCTCCAGCCCTGGGCATTAGGCTAGTGCCCATAAACCCAGCCTCTGGGAAAACCATTGTGGATACTGGATCTAGGCCCACTTAGCATCAGTTCAGCCCCTGCAGCTCAGGCACAGGCCAATACCCTCAGATACAGAAGGCAGATCCAGAGTTCAGGCCTGTCCCAGTGGACCTTAGCACTGATCCAGCTACCATGTACCCAGACCCAAGACCCAGCCCACCCGTTATGAACCTAGCTTTTAGGCCAGCACCTACACACCCAGGCTCCAGGCTGGTCCCCATGACCCCACACTCCAGTGGACACAGGATTCGGGCTCACCCCAATTCATTCTGGCATCAGGCCAGCCCCAGTGCACAAAAGCTCCAAGACTACCCCCACAGACTCAGGCTCCAGGGAAGCCCCTATAAACACAAAACCCAAGCTCACTCTGTGGACTCAGGCTCCAGGCCTATCCCACCATCTGCCTGGCCCTGCATACTCAGGTTTCAGTCCCACCTCTATGAACCCAATCAACAGGTTTATTCTAGTAGATCCTGGCTCCAGGCCTAACTACCTGCTAACACAGACATCAGGCCAGCCTGCCCAAGGACTCCAGCAGCCTTCCCATAAAACAGGTCAGATAGCCCACTCAGAATCTCTAGATGGGCTAACTATTGAAGAGCTTTGACAGACAAAGACTAGAATAAGTCCATTCTTCTTCAAACATGCAGACTCCAATGCCCAGCCATAAGGATTACTAGGGGTCTTTTGCCGTTTCATATGAATTTTGAATATTTTATTTATTTTTGTAAAAAATATCTGGAATTTTGATAGAAATTGTTTTGAATCTGTAAATCACCTTGAGTAGCATGGACATTTTAATAATATTAATTATTCCAATCCATGAAAACAGGATATCTTTCCATTTATATGTATATTCTTCAATTTCTTTCATCAATGTTTTGTAGTTTTCTTTTTTCTTTCTTTCTTTTTTTTCCTTTCTTTCTTTTTTTTTTTTTTTTGAGACAGAATTTCATTCTGTTGCCCTAGGCTAGAGTGCCATAGCATCATAGCTCATGGCAACCTCAAACTCCTGGGTTCAGGTGATTCTCCTGTCTCAGACTCCCAGGTAGTTGGGTTTATAGATGCCCACCATGATGCCCAGCTAATGGTTCTATTTTTAGTATAGACAAGGTTTCAGTCTTGCTCAGACTGGTCTCAAACCCCTGAGCTTAAGCAATCTACCTGGCTTGGCCTGCCAGAGTGCTAGGATTAACAGGTGTGAGCCACTATGTCCAGCCTTTAGTTTTCAATGTACAGATATTTCATTCATTAGTTAAATTTATTCCTAAGTACTTTATTTTATAGCTATTGTAAATGGGATTTTCAGAAATTTCTGTTTCAGATTATCTATTGTTACAGATATAAGTGCTGCTGATTTTTGTATGTTGATTATGTATCCTGCAACTTGGCTGAATTTTTTAAATTAGTTCTAACAGTTTTTTGGTAGCATCTGTGGAGTTGTCTACATATATAATTACATCATTTGTAAACAAAGACAATTTAACTTCTTCCTTTCAGATTTGGATGCCTTATATTTCTTTGTCTTGCATATTTATTGTGTCTAGGGCTGCTAGTACTATGTTGATGGAAGTGTTAAGAGTGAGCACCTTTGTCTTGTGCCTGATCTTAAAGAAAAGCTTTCAACTTTTCACCACTGAGTATGATGTTAACTATGGGTTGTCATTTATGGTCTTTATTTTACTGAAGTAATTTTAGATCTACTGGCATGATCAAATTAAGGATACTTCACAAATACAGAATATTCTAGATCCTTAAAAGACAAACTTATCAAAATGATAACTATAATAATTTGTTAACAGACAATATAAAAAGATATAAATAGAGATGACAAAAAGTCAAAAAGCGGGGGTGAGGGATGAAGTTAGAGTGTAGAGTTTTTTAGTTTTCTCTGTCTGGTTTTTTTGTGATTAGAGTCAAGTTTTTTATCAGTTTAAAATAATTAGTTATGAGATGTTATTTTTAAGTCTCATGATAACCATAAAGAAAAAACCTACAATAGATACATAAAAAAATAAAAAGCAAGAGATTAAAACAGCAGAAAGGAAGAAAGGACCAACAAAACAACCAGAAAACAAATGACAAGATGGCATAAATAAGTTCTCAATTATCAATAATTACGTCAAATATAAATGGATCAAATTCTTCAATCAAAAGACATAGGATAGCTGAAAAGACTTATAAAAAACAGAAATAAGATATGCTGTCTATAAGAAATTCACTTCACCTATAAAGATATACATAGACTGAAAGTCAAAGGAGGTAAAAAGATTCCATGAAAATGGAAAGAAAAAAGTGAGATTAGCTACACTTCCATCTCATAAATATATTTTAAGACAGAACCTGTCTAAGAGATAAAGAGGTCATTACATAATGACAAAAGGGTTAACTCAACAAGAAGTTAAAATAATTGTAAACATATTTGCACTCAATGCTGGAGCACTCAGATATATACAGCAAATATTAATACAGCTAAGAAGAGAGACCCCAATAAAACAATAAATAGGGACTTCAACACCCCACTTCCAGCATTGGACAGACAAAAAAAAAATTAACAAAGAAACATTGGATTTAATCTATTAGACCAAATGGACTAAGAGACATCTGAGGAGCCATTCATCTAATAGCTACAGTATGCACATTCTTCTCCTCAGCATATGAAACACTCTCAAGGATAGAGTGTTAGGCCACAAAAAGTTTGTGTTAGGCCACATAAATGTTTCAAAAAATTCAAATATTTGAAATTATATCAAGTATCTTTTCTAACCACAATAGAATAAAATGAGAAATCAATAACAAGAGGAACTTTGGTAAGTACACAAACACATGGAAATCAAACAATAAGCTCCCAAATAACCACTGGGTCAATGAAGAAATTCAGAAGGAAATTTAAACATTTTCTTGAAACAAATGAAAATGTAAACACAACATACCAAAACCTATCAGATGCATAAAAAGCAGTACTAAGGGAGAAGTTTATATCAATAAGTATCTTCATCAAAAAAAATAGAAAAATTTCAACTAAACAACCTAAAAATGCATCTTAAAGAACTATAAAAATAAGAACAAACCAAACCCGAAATTAGTAGAAGAAAGAAATAATAAAGATCATCGCAGAAGGAAATGAAACTGAGACAAAAAACCCCAAAAGTTTCACAAAACATGAGGTTAGTTTTTTACAAAACATAAACAAAATTGACAAGCTATTCACCAGATTAAGAAAAAAAAAGGAGTCTCAACTAAAATCACGGATGAAAATGGATAAATTACAACTAGTACCACAAAAATTCAAAGAATCATTAGAGACTATTATGACTATATGTCAACAAACTGGAAAACCTAGAAAAAATGGATATATTCCTACACACATACAACCTAGCAAGACTGAACCATGAAGAAATATAAAACCTGAATAGACCAATAATAGTAAGGAGATAGAAGCAATAATAAAAAGTCTCCCATCAAAGAAAATCCCAGGAACTGATGGCTTCACTGCTGAATTCTACAAAGCTTTTAAAGAACTAATACCAATCCTGCTCAAACTATTCCAAAAAATTAAGGGGGAGGCAATACTCCCAAACTCATTCTATGAGGCCAGTATCACTCTGATGCCCAAACCAGACCATGTCACAGCAAAAAGAGAAAACTATAAGCCAATATCCCTGATAAACATAGAAGCGAAAATCTTCAACAAAATACTAGCAAACTCAATCCTTCAACACATTTAAAAGGTCATTTATCATAATCAAGTGAGATTCATCCCAAGAATGCAAGGATGGTGTACTGTCTGTAAATTAATAAACATGATGCATCACATCAACAGAATGAAGGACAAAAACTATATGATCATTTAAAAAGATTCCAAGAAAGCCTTTGATAAAATTTATTAACATCTCTTCATTATGAACGTTCAACAAACTGGGTATAAAAGGAACATACCACAACACAATAAAGGCCATATACAAAAAACCCACAGTTAGTATCATACTGAATAGGAAAAACAAAAAGATAAAGAAGCCCACTTTAACCATTATTTGTTTATTCCAAAATATTATGGGAGTATAAATGGTTTTGGTTACATGAAAAGCAGTTGTAATACTTAAGTCACAGTTAACAGGTTTGCCCATTCATCACCCAAATAGTGTTCATTGTGCTCATTAAGTTGTTTTTTGTTCCCTTCCTCCTCCCCACTTCCCCTGCATGATTTCTCCTCAGTTTTACTTCCCTCCATGTCCATGAGTGCTCACTGGTTAGTTCCAATTTAATAACAAGTAAATGTGGTGTTTATTTTTCCATTCTTAAGATACTCCACTTAGGAGAATGGACTATAGCTCCATCTTAACTGTTGCAAAAGATAAAAATTCATCCTTTTTTATGGCTGAGTATACATGATACACATATGCCACATTTATTAGCCCATTCAAGAACTGATGGGGCACTAGGGCTGATACCGCTTTGAAATTGCGAATTGTGCTACAATAAACATTTGAGTACAGGTGTCTTTTCAATAGGAAGACTTCTTTTCCTTTGGGTAGATACTCAGAAGTGAGACTACTGGATTGAATGCTAGGTCAATTTTAAGTTCTTTGAGAAATCTTCATATTGTTTTCCAAAGAGGTTGTACTAATTTGCAGTCCCACCAACAGTTTATAACTGTGCCTTTTTCTTTGCATTCCTGCCAGCATCTATATGGGGCCGGTGCCCTACTTCTTTCTGCCACAGGCACCGCCCATTTTTTCATATGTTTATTAGCCACTTGTCTATCTTCAAAGATTCTGTTCATATCTTTTGGCCATTTTTTAATGGAGTTGTTTGGATTTTTCTTGATGATTTGTTTGAGTTCTTTGTAGTTCTGGAGATTATCCCATTATCAGATGTATAGCTTGCAAATATTTCCCCCCATTCTGTAGGTTATCTATTTGCTCTATTCTTTAGTTGCTTAGCTGTGTAATTTAATCAAATCCCATTGATTAATTTTTATTGTTGCTGTGATTGCCATTGGGGTCTTATTCATAAATTCTTTGTTTAGACCAGTATCTAGAAGAATTTTTCCTACATTTTCCACTAGAATTTTTATGGTTTCATATCTTCCATTTAAGTCTTTTATCCATTTCAATTACTATTGGTGAAGGGTGAGAGACAGGGGTCTCTCTTTCACTCTTCAGCATGTGGCTATTCAATTTTCCCATTACCATTTAATGAATAGGTTTCCTTTTCCCTGGTATACATTATTGTCTGCTTTGTCAAAGATCAGTTGACTATAGGTAAGTGGTTTTATATCTGTCATATCTATTTTGTTCTAATGGTCTATGTCTCTATTTTTGCAACAATACCATGCTGTTTGGTCACTATAGCCTTGTAGTATATTTTGAAGTCTAATAATGTGATGTCTCCAAATTTTTTCTTTTTGGTTAAGATTGCTTTGGCTATTTGGGCTCTTTTCTGGTTCCAAACGAAGTGTAGAATTATTTTTTCTAGATAAATGAAGTATGACATTAGTATTTTGATGGGGATTACAATGAATCTATAAAGCACTTTGGGTAGTACGGACATTTTAACAATGTAGTTTTCAAATCAACATGCATACCCACCCACACACAGCCTTAGCAAGAAACTGACTTAGTTTCCTTTTCCGTGCAGTAGTCCCACCTAAGTATACTGCTAGAAAGTTCTTAACTTGCTAGAAATCTTCTAATTTGTCTCTCTTTGGATACTTAGTGACCTGTGACTGGGTAGCAGTTTCATTCTGGAATAAAGCATCCAGAGAATCCTCTCAGCAAAGGCTATGGATAGGGCAGATTTCCTTATAAGAGGATGGCAGGCATTATGATTGCCACATGGAGTACTGTGATATTAACATTTTGTTATTCTGAGAACCATGCCATACACTTTCCCCCCATAAGCTTTTATACGGTCCATTTCTCTTTCCTAGAATATCTTTTCCTCTTTTCCTAGAAAACACATACATGTCCTTAAAAACCCCATCACAGGTGCTAAGTCACTCCCACTTTCCCCGAATTCCCTGAAGCCCTTACATCCAGCCTTAAGACTTTTGATATGCTGTTTTGACACTCATTGTCTATGCATTTGACTCCCCAACCAGACAACTATCTCCCAAAGGGAGGGATTCAGAAGATTCTCACTGCTACATTCCCATCGGCCATCACATTCATTCATGCATTATCAGCCACTCAACAAATACTAATAGCTATCACTGTGTATCAGTCACTATAGTAGGCACTGGAATGCACATGTGAACAAGTCAGATAGCGTCCCTGCCCTCTTGGGGATTAGAGTGGGTCAACTATGTCTAGCACATAGTGAATATTCAGTAACTTATCTTGAATTAGATTGCACTTGCTTATAGCTCCTCTAACAAGGATTCCTTTGACCTTTCCCATACATCAGTGCTTTCACATATGCAAACTAGTAGACAGTTAAGTGGGCCACAAGGAGCTCTTATCTTAATTCCCAGAAGTACCTCAAACTAGACTTGTCTAAAACTGAGCTTATCATATTTTCTCACTACTGTATTCCCATCACCCATCACTTTCATTATTATATTTTCCAACCCTTCCACTTCTTATGTGTCCCACATCTTAGTAAATAACACTATCACATATCTAGTTACCCCAGCCAAGAACCAGGAAGTAATTAACATCGGATTTTCTCTCTCTCTTTTCCCTCCCTTTCTTACATTCTTTTCTTCCTCTTTCCTTTCTTGTCACCACCAATTGAACAACAGAGTCCCAACAATTCCATTTCCTTAGCATATCTTTTCCCCTCTCCCATCTCTATTCCTCCTACCCCTGCCTTACCCAGGTTCTATCATCTCTCAACAGCACACTAAAGAAGTCTCCTCATGGGTCTCTCATTTTCTTTGCAACCACATCATTTATTTCTTCTTGGCCCTCATGAACTTCCCCCAAAATGTCACTAGCTCCCTGCAACTGTTGCTGCTTGTTTGCCCAGAATTCCCACCCTCTGCCTAATCTTCTTTTACTATCAACCTGGCATATGTCTACTCAGATTTAAAGACTCAGCTCAAGTTGCCTTCCTGAGAAACCTTTGTTTGTCTCCCCAAGGTAAACTTATCCCTCCTTGCTTTGTTCCCCACAATACCCTAGACAAGATTATTTCTCCATTGTAACACACTGTTGCACTTATATTTTGTCTTTCTCCCGCTACTCTAGAAACTCCTTGAGAGAAAAAAATGTCTGTATTCTCAGTGCCTGGTACGTAGTATATGCTCATTAAACACTTTTTGGACTGAAACAAAATATTTCCCTGTCATTAGTCTTCTTTTTCTATGAAACAAGCCAAATAGGGGCTTCCTTAAGCATCTACAAGAGTTAAATTAAATAATTTATTTGTCTCTTGCAATGGTAGAGCTGAGAAGGCCAATCCTATGTAATTTTTCTAGCCTGAGGCCTATCTGGGCCATCGCCCAACAATCTTATGACTATGTCCAGCTGGACCCTCCCACCCAGGCCCTGCCAGTGATATGTAGGAGAGTGATCTTCATGCAATATCATATTCTTATCCCTCTTCTGGTATCTTAATCCCCAAACTCATTTTCATGTCTTCTTCAACAATATTATCCTTCATCTATTCCCATAATACCTCCCTTATCTGTCCCTTAACCTTTATCTTCTTTGCCTTCAAACTTTCAACCTATACTTATTTCAGTGTGATCACTGTGCATAAAAGCCTTTGAACATCTATGATATGCAGTGCCTGTGCCAAACACTGAAGGTAAACAGAGGAGAAACATATAGTCTTTCCATATGAGAAACTCAGGGAGGCTGAAGAGATAATATGTAAATACCAATCTAGTCTATCAATAACCAGTGGCCTCATATTTTGGAAGGGACCATACAATGGACAGTGGAAGTGATCAGAAAATGCTTCTTGAAGAAGATAGCACTTAACTGGGTTTTGACATGGGAAGAAAAATTCTTTGGAAAGTTCAAAACATAGGATTGAAATTTCAAGATTGAGTTAGTGGCTTGAGCAAACACTCAGGAGTCAGCAAGTGCAAGGTGTTTTAAGAGTATAATAATTGGCTTGGCACCTCTGGCTCAAGTGGCTAAGGCGCCAGTCATATACACCTAAGGTGATGGGTTCGAATCCAGCTCAGGCCTGCCAAACAACAATGATGGCTGCAACTAAAAAATAGCCGAGCGTTGTGGCAGGTGCCTGTAGTCCCAGCTACTTGGGAGGCTGAGGTAGGAGACTCTCTTGAGCCCAGGAGTTGGAGGTTGCTGTGAGCTGTGATGCCTCGGCACCCTACCCAGGGGGATAGCTTGAGGCTCTGTCTCAAAAATTAAAAAAGAAGAGTATAATAATTAAATTATTTGGGCTAGAATGGAAAGGAAGTACAGGAAAGTCATGAAGATGAGATGGGGAAGACAGTTTGCTGCTTCACTGTGAGAGGTTTAATTGCCAGGTGATGAATTCTATGTTAAAGAGGAAGAGGGGATTAAGCTATAAACAGCATTTATAAGGTTGGTGTGAGGAGATGAATTAGAACAAGGACAGATTCACAGCAGGATGTTTATCTTGGTGTTAGAGCAAAAAGATGAGATGAAGGAGAAAGATATTATGGGAGAAAAACCAATTGGAACTGGATGTTAGTGAGAGAGAAAAATCAAAGATAAAGCCCGGGTTTTGACACATGACTTTGGGTGTGTGTAAATTGGAAAGCTTGAAGCAGGAACTTTTCAAATGATTGACCTTGGTTGTAAGAGTGGTGGTGGATAAGAGATAAAGGAAGAGATGCCCAGCAGGTGGTAGGAAATACAGACTTAGAACTTCTGAGAGAAGCCAGATATTGCAGAGGAGATTGAGAAGACATCTGCATGGAAGCGGAGATCTTCAAGAGAAAGGATAAAGGAGGGAAGAGCACAAATCTAAGGTGTGAGCTTTGATACACACTTTCTCTTGGGTGAAAAGAGCCAATCTAGAGATTAGGAGGAGAACTAGCATAGGAACAAAGCAGACAGTGGCAGAGAGAGGCTCAAAGCTTAAGAAGGTCATTGCTGTCTGGTATGAAGTAAGTTTGTATTACACAGAAAGTGCCAAAAAATGTACACACATTTTAAAAAGGAAAAAATTCTGTTAGAATTGTTAACATTCAACATATACTGATAACAAAAGGTGAATAAGTCATGTCAAGCACCTCTTATAAATGCAGAAGTCAAATATGACTTCAAGTATTACAAATTGAATACAGTTGTTTTTTTCTCCTTTCTTAAAATGTGTATACATTTTTTGGCACCCTCCGTATATATTCCGTATACATAGGGAAAATCATCTATGGAAATGCACCAAATTATTAAGAGTAGCGAAAAAGAGAAGAGGGTATTACTTTCTATTGTGTATGAACTTTTGCAAATAATGGGCATTATTTTTACAATTACCATCCACCCAGACTCCAGCCAAAAAGCATTGATAATAAGCCACATTGCCTGTCCTTCTCTATCTCTCTCTCCAGTCATCTTTCTTAGCTCCTTCTTGGCCAATATCTTCACCTCTCCCCCAGAAAACCCTTAATCTTCCCACTCCAGCTTTTAAACTCTCTGTTCTAATTTCCTCAAAGTGTTAGTCAGCTACTCTTTGTAGGCAGGAGGATAAATTGTCTTGAGGGACAACATAAAAAGAGAGCTTGTTTCTGCCTCTAAAGTTTTGTTCATGGTGGCTCTGATACCTGTTCCTGCCTACCTAGTTATTGTTTCCATCTTCAACAACACTTTCCTCAGGAAGCCTCCAAGATTACAGTTGTCTGGTTTGGGTCAAAGCTTTACTCTGATCCTCTGTATCTTGATATTTACTTGGCAGAATAATAACAGACATATAGTGATGTCTTGCCTCTATATGTTACAATGGTGTACAACGTTTATTTGAGCTTCTCCTGGGAGGGATATGTGACAGATATTTTCTCCGTGGGACAAACAAAGCAAGTAAGGCTCAGGTAGGCTGCAGAGCTTTCAGTTGATAAAACAGGAACTAGAATGTGGAATTAATGATTCCCAGTTCAGTATTTTTAATATAATGTCTCATGTATTTATACAGTGTTACTTCCTTAATATTGTCATGTCTTCTTCATATATGTATTTTCATCTTCTCAAATTAAAAACAAAAATTAAATGACATTGCCTGAAGATCAGGGCAATATCTGCCCGTTTGGCTAAAAGGTTTATTCTCAGTGTCACTGACATTTTTATTATAACTTTAGGTCATCTTTAGCTTCTCATTATTTTGCACATGTGCACACACACACATACACACAAGCAGTGACCTACTACTTGTTCTATTACAATATCTTTTAAATTCATTCTTTCTCCATTTATTCTCACCACCAAACCCTCCTCTTCTTTCTTTTAAAGAGCTATCGTATTTCTGCCAGAAAGATAATAATTTTCTCAGATTTGTATAATAGAAAAACATTCACAAAAAATATATATGAAAGGCTGAAAGTTTGTCAACTACTTTGGGACTTGCCCTCCTGTCAAGAAAAAAACCCAACAACAACAAAAAAAGAAAGAAAGAAAGAAAGAAAGAAAGAAAGAAAGAAAGAAAGAACGAAAGAAAGAAAGAAAGAAAGAAAGAAAGAAAAGAAAAGAAAAGAAACCCCAAAGTTGGGAAAATGTGAAACAACTGTTATCAAATATGAGAAAACAGGTGGCACTGGACTATGCAGGGTAACCAATGGGACAAGCCCTACAATTGCCCAGGCTTTCTGCCTGGGGCAGTTCCTGGTCTACCACACAAGGAGACTCTCAAGGAGAACTTCATTGAAAGGAAGAAACCTAGACCAAGTTCTGAGAGGCCGAAGCAGAATTCAGGGGGCAGAATACCAGACAGGAAGAAGCTATACAGAGAGAAAACTCTAGAAATCTGCATAGAGGTCTCCTTGAGTGTTTGGCTGAATACCAATTGATAAGAATGGAATTCGATGAGGCCAGGCAAACAACTGATAGAGAATAATTACTGTACTTGGAAATGTGTAAGTAAAAAAGAATTCTGAGATGGAAATTTGCACAGGGCTGGAAACTCTTTAAGTGCCCACCAATCAGAGTGGAGAGACCTCATTAAATACATGCAGCATTCAATAAAGACCTAGGAAGGGGGCGGCACCTGTGGCTCAGGGAGTAGGGTGCTAGCCCCATACAGCGAGGGTGGTGGCTTCGAACCCCAGCCAAACTGCAACAAAAAATAGCTGGGTGTTGTGGTCGGCGCCTGTAGTCCCAGCTACTCAGGAGGCTGAGGCAAGAGAATCACCCTAGCCCAGGAGTTGGAGGTTTCTGTGAGCTATGATGCCACAGCACTCTACTGAGAGTGATAAAGTGAGACTCTGTCTCTAAAAAAAAAAAAAGTAGGAAGACCATGCTTAGTACTGGGGCTAAACAGCCGTGGGTACAGACTACACTAGATCTAGCCTTAAAAATGCTTAAAAACAAGCCTCAAATGCTTTAAAATGCTTAAAAACAAGCCTCCAAAAGATCAAGAGGATCAGTAAGTAAAGTACTGACAGAACAAAGCCCAACACTCTTTAAAGGGATACAACAAAATTGAGCACTTAACAACATAAAATTCACAATATCTGGCATCTGATCAAAAATTACTAGCTGTGTGGATGGGCATGGTGGCTCACACCTATAATCCTAGAGTTCTAGAAGGCCAAAACGGAGGATCGCTTGAGCTCAGGAGTTCAAGAATAGCCTGAGCAAGAGTGAGACCCATTTCTACTAAAAATGGAAAAATCAGCCAGTCATGGTGGCATATGCCTTGTAGTCCCAGCTACTCTGGTGGCTGAGCCAGGAGGATCACTTGAGTCCTGAAGCCAATATACTGCATCCAGGACAATGTTGAAACTCTGTCTCAAAAAAAAAAAATTACTAGCTGTGCAAAGAAGCCAGAAAGTATGACTTATAGCCACAAGAAAATATAATAAACAGAAACAGACTAAATATGACAAGATGATTAAATTGTCAGATAAAGTATTCCAGGCAGCTATTATAGATATTGTGAATATGTTCTAATATTTAAAGCAAAACATGCAAATAACAAGGTGAGAAATGAAAAATATAAAAATGACCAAATGGAACTTCTGTAGATGATACCTACACTATCTGAAATAAACACTTCACTAGATGGAATTAGCAGATAAAACACTGTGGAAGAATATGACCTTAAAGAAGTTGAATAGGAATTATCCAAAATAAAGTATAAAGGTAAAAAGGTAAATGGCCTTTAGACAGATGATAAGAGACTCAACCTCATTCATAATAAGACAAAAGCAAATGAAAAGATACCGAGGTACCATTTTTCACAGACCAGACTGGCAAAAACCTAATAATATACATTCTTGTTATGTGTCATTCACTGTTCTATGTGCTTTAGATATATTAACTCACATTCTTAATAATACACTCATTTATGTAATTGGAGAATAGAGAAATCACAATTTTTATGTTATGAGTAAGTATGTAAGTTGTATATAACCCCTACAGAGCACAATTCATAACCTAACAAGATTATGAATATATGTACCTTTTGATACAGCAATGTTTTTGAGACTGCATTCCTCATATACTTGCACACAGGCAAAATAATGTATAGAAGGCTAGTCACTGTCTCACTGATTGCTTTAGTAAAAGATTGGGGAAAAAATCTAAATTCCATCAGTAGATGACTAGCTAAATACATTATGGTATATTCATACAATGGAAGATTTTGCAGCTATAAAAAGAATGAGGAAGTTCTCTGTGCTAATGTGGAAAGGCTTCCAGATACAAATGAAAAAGGCAAGATTGAGAACAGTATGCTTAGTGTACTCCCTTTCTCATGCATTTGTTTTCTGGTTTGTTCATAAATAAACTCTAAAAGGATACATAAGAAACTAATTCCATAGTCTCTAGGAACAAGCTTGTGGAAATTGGAAACACAGGAACAGAAAAGAATACTTTTCATTTATATACCTTTTTATTTATTCTAAAAACTGAATTGAAAGGGCAGCACCTATGGCTCAAAGGAGTAAGGCACTGATTCCATAAGCCAGAGGTGGCAGGTTCAAACCCAGCCCTGGACAAAAAAAAAAAAATTTTGAATCAAAACTAGTATATTTTTAAGTTCTTAGAGACAGTATGTATAAGGACAGTATTATTGGGAACAAATTTCCCTTAAGTATCTAGAAACATAAAAATATTCATGACCATTCATTCCCCATTAGCTTCTCTCTTAGAAATTTACTTTCCAGAAATAATCCAATTGAAGGAGAAGTTTGCAAAATGATTTTTTTTTTTTTTGAGACAGAGTCTCATTATGTCACCTTCAGTAGAGTGTCATGGTGTTACAGCTCACAGCAACCTCAAACTCTTGGGCTTAAGTGATTCTCTTGCCTCAGTCTCCCAAGTAGCTGGAACTACGGGCACCCACCACAACACTCCACTATTTTTTTGTTGCAGTTGTCAGTGTTGTTTAGCAGGCTGGGGCCAGGTTTGAACCCGCCTACCTTGGTGTATGTGGCCTGTGCCCTAACCACTTAGCTACAGGCGCCAAGCCTGCAAAATGATTTTTAACACTGTCTTACTACTAAATGTAAAATTCACAGTGGCTGAATGAATCATTATAATTTACTGAATGGAATAAACAAATGAAACACATAGTTGTAAAAACCATGTAACTACTCCCAACACCTGGAACTTGATTTCTTTTTTCTTTTTCTTTTTCTTTTTTTGGAACTAAAGAAAGGATTGTGTTTATTGAGGGCAAGGGGATGCAAACAATGTAAAAATCAAAAACTTATCTGGAATTTAATTAACTTTTCTTTCTCTGCTTGACAAATGGGAGTTGGATTTTATTTATATATATTCTAAGGATCCTGATCTGCTCATGAAATCCCTATACAGGGAGAAGCTTTGGGGAAGATTTTTGAAGCAGTCCTTTGAGAGAACACTTTTCAGGGCAGAGTAATTGCTTGGTTCTGCCTAATTCTTTCCCTTCTGCCTCATGTTTACTACAAAATAGTTGTTGCATGCTATGGTGTGGCCCACAATTAGGGAAAAGAAGCTCTGGAAGCCCACTCAGCACTGGACCAGGTCCTTCATTATTTTGTCTAAGGCCAGAGGGTCTTTTTGATTTTCCAAAAATCCAGGGAACTCCTTCTCCATGAGCACTCCCAGATCTTCCTTTGTTAAGTAGCCTTTATGCCCAGCAAATTTATGAAATGTGAATATCATGATTTCCATGGCATGTTCCATCTCAGATGGGATTTTGGTGAGGTCTATTGAAGTCTGGGCCAAGAGGCACAGTGGATGCTAGCTAGCTGGAGCACAGGGCCCAGAACTTAATTTCTATACACTATTTTGTAAGTAAAGAAATCAGGACTCTTTGAGGAAATGGCTGATTCTAGGGCAAGGGCAAGGAAAATACAAGATGAGCCTGGAGCATGTCATAGTGCCAGAAATAAGAAAGTGCTAAAAAAAAAAAAAAAAAAAAAAGGCAAAAGGGTAGGAGCATGTTATAGGGACACAAAATTAAAATAAGTATAAATATTGATACATGAATAAATGATTCCATAAATAATTAAATGGGAGGGAAGAAACAAAAGTTCCTTACAGAATTCCAAATAATTTATAAAGATGCCTCCTCCAGAAAAAGGAGCTTAGTTTCCCCCACCTCTTTTTAGTCTGGACTGAACTTTGTGACTCACTTCCAAAGAACAGAGTAGGGCAAGGGAATAGCAGTAAATTTGCTGTGGAAAAAAGTGGCCAGCACTGAAAAAGTGACACAGCTCCACATCCTTAGTAATGCCACATGGATATCCTCTGCCTGTTGTTTTTCTGCTTCTAGAGATGAAACAGTGGGGGGATAGCTTGAAAAGTAAACTCTTACACTAGGTTATTTTCAAAGAAATAACCTTCGAGACTCAGATAGGCAAGCAACTTCACATGCCATGTGGTCACAAGAAGTACTGCCCCAAACAAAAACCTCAAGGGTCTTCTATTGAACCAGGAAAATAATGTGCATTCGCAAGACTTATGGAACATACAAAATTGATTATAGATAGAAACTTCTAACTATGTTGCCAAAAACCAAAGAAGTTTTGCAACATCAGTGAATTGAGGAAACAATGGAAAGAAAAACAGAAGAAATTATCATAAAATTATAAAGTAAAAAAGAAACAGTTACAACGCTTTGGGATGATGGTGTATGCTCTTTGGAGCCTCTGATCAGAGATGCAGGGGACAGAACTGCAGACGGAATGATAAAGGGAGGCCGAGACTTGCTCTGGTGGGCGGCCCGGCTAAACTTTACTGATTATCTTATATACTTTCAAATATTCAGTAAGAATTTAACACATATACAAAGAAGTGAAGTAACATTAGGAAGCTACCATTTAAGATTACAAATCAGTGTGAAGGCTGAGGAAAACATATACAATTGATTTTGTTTAGGGTAAAAACATAAGAGAGACTGGCTGTCTGTCCTTACTAGCCCAAATTGAAACTAGAGATTATAATGTTAATGAAGGAGGAAGGCAGAGAACAGAACCCAATGCTCCACCGGTTTGTTCACCCCCAGCTGTGACCCTGGCTGATTCTCCACGATCTCTTTCTGCATATTTCTGCATATCTATAGGCAGGTACAGAAGCTCGATCTTCAAAGAAATGCCTTGAATCAATCTCCTGGGGGAGCACATTGAAGTGAACTGCCATGTGTGAGCAAGGGGAGCTTATCTCCTACATTGGGGGTAAACTTCAACATGCCTATTCTATGCTGCTAATCTATATCTTAAATGCTTAAGCAATTTCAACCTTTGAGTCTTTTCCATCACGTAACTCATAGATCTATATCTAAACTGCTGAACATTCCTGACCCTCTGGTGGTGTTTTGCAGGTACTGTGTTCAGTACAGGGTCAAGGAATTTGGGCGATAGCTAATAGATCCTCAGGAATGTCGCCTACACTAAACTCTAACCCACATGTGTCATCTCGTATGATGTGTAAGAAGGGACGTCACCTTTGTGGCATTCTTTCCAAAAACACATAACCCCAGCCTAATAAGAAAAATATTAGATAAGCCAAATTTGAAGTGCATTCTTCAAAACACCTGATCAGTACTCCCCAAATAAGGAACAACTGGGAAACTATCACAGAGACTAAGGAGACGTGACAACGGAATGCAATGTGGTATTCTGACCTGGATCCAGAAATGAAAAACAGACATTAATGGAAAAGCTGGTAAAATCCAAATAAATTCTGGATTTAGTTAGAATAAATTAGTTTATCTAAATTTAGTTAGAATAATGTACCAAGGGAGGTTTCCTAGATTTGACAACAGATCAGAGAGAACATCAGGAATGGAGCACAAGGACTCTGTGTACTATCTTCATAAATTCTCTGTAAATCTAAAATTATTCCAAAATTAAAAGTTTATTAAGAAAATAGGCTCGGCGCCTATAGCTCAACCGGCTAAGGCGCCAGCCAC
>NW_003852441.1:12536650-12538138 GCF_000181295.1 Otolemur garnettii | reverse complement strand
ATATATATATATATATTAGCATATTAACATATTATTCTATATTAACATGGAAAATGCCTATGACATAATATTAAATGAAGAAAGGATGACAAAGATGTATCTGCTTAGGGTAAAAGGGAAGACAAATGGAAAGAGAAAGAGGAAATGAAAGTTGGCTCCCTCCTGCCTATCCCACCTAGTCTCAATTCCCTGATTCCAATTTTGCTGATGCAGCCACCCAAACACCTATAGGAATATCTGTTGCTTTCTGTCTTGCCTGTCCAAAGCCTATCCCATCAGATCCCTTTAATAAAGCCCTTCCTCTCCTGTTTGAATGAACAGTTTCCTTTCCTGAATTCCCTCAGCCTGTGGACATTCTACAGCTGAATTACATCTCAACTTTGCTATAAGGTAAGTCATACCTTCCTTCCTAAGAGCTGAAGATGGCTTTGCTTCTGCATCCTGCCCAACAAAAATGCAGACTTTAATTTCATTCAGTTTCCATTTCACATTTTTATTGAGGGAACTCCCTGCATTTGAAGACCATACTATGTGAAGAAATGTGGCAAATGCAAATACAATCACACAGGGTGGTCTTGGTCCATGTGGATCCCTTTTCCATCCTCCAACTTCCTGAGGCAGTGCATCTATGCAGTTAGGTATCAAGCTGGTCCTCTTAATCCCTGCACTCCCAAATGAGACTTCTCTCCCATCAGAAAGCAAGCCAGAGGGTCTGGGATTTCTGTGCATCTGAGAGTGCAGAGAAACACTGGACCCTGGGTCAAGATTCCTCTTTATTATTCTTTTGAAGCTCTGACTGGGAACCAGACCTCTTCCACAATGCCAGCTTTCTGTTTCCCTCCCCAAAAGGCAATGTCCTAAAAAGTGTGCATCTGGTTCTCTTGTTCAATTTTTTTCAACTGTGGGTAGAGATACAAGGATAGTAGGAGAGGTGGGATAGAAGATGGAGGGGAAATTACTGACCCCAGATACCAAGGCCACACAAGGGAAATACAGTGAAAGCTGGAACCTGGGTCCTCAGGAAGGAGACAGCTACAGAGAACCTAAAGAGCAGGGGCTGGAAGTTCCAACCCCAGAACCCCTCTTCTATGCATCCCAAGTAGCCCTGCTAGCATATCAGTGGGGCCACTTCTTGGCTGCCCTGGACAGAGAGAGAGAGAGCATGACCTGGGAGGCAGATCTATCCCTTGAGAGCTCCCAGGGAGACCTGACCTTATATATCCAGGAGTCTGCCAAGTCCATCCTCCTAAGCACAGCTCATTCCACACATTAGAAGATCCTTTTTTTTCTCCTCCAAGACATGCATCAGAACATGTCCCCTCTAGTCAGGAGATCCCCTTCTCCAGATTTCCTTTTCCACCATGGGAGGCATCTCACCCTTTTTGCTTACTCTATGCTGAGATCTCTACCCTCAAATTTTCTTGGGATGTATTTGGAACAGATTTTCCCATCTTTTTTTTTTTTTTTTTTTTTTTGGCTGGGGCTGGG
>NW_003852441.1:12534442-12535401 GCF_000181295.1 Otolemur garnettii | reverse complement strand
AAAAAAAAAAAAGATCTTTTAAAATGTTTGTGGTACACCCGAGATTCTCTCACAGCACACCAGTGTGCCCTGAAAATTATTGCTCTGGCAGAGGGAGAGCTAGTGCAAAAATGTAAAGTGAAAAATCAATGTGATGTGTTTAAAAAAAGGGGGGGGTCAACTGGCCTGGGGCAAAGTGGATAAGCCCTAAATAATGAGCAGGGGCCATCTAAGGTTTTAAAAGCTAGGATTAGGAATTTGGAGTAAACTGGGAAACTACTGAAGAGTTTTACACAGGAAAGGACTTAACCTATTTATGCTTTCAAAGTTCACTGTGGCTATAGCATGGAGACCACATTATAAAATAAAACATCCAGTGTATAAGCAAAGAAACAAGTTAGAAGACAATGGCAACATGAATTAGGGTGGTAGCAGCAATGACAGGAAGAAATGGATAGATTTAGGATATGTTTTAGAAGCCAAGTTGGAAGAACATATGATGAGGTGGATGTTAGGAGTGAGAGAAAGAGAAATCAAGGAGAACTTCTGAATTTTTTGGTTTGAGGAAATAAATAGATAGTGGAAGGAGCTATTAAATTGAAGGGAAACTGAAGAAAGAGAGGGTTTAATATAAGAAGAAGTCAAAAGTGTTGTTAGAGGTCATGCTATTAATAATTTTCACATGACTTTTAGCTATTCATGTGGAAATGCCAAAAGGCAAGTAGATATGCAAGTATAAAGCTCCACAGGAAATGCTTACAAATGCTCAGGAGAAGATTAATGATATTGATTTAAAAGTCATTGGTGAATCCACCACCAATGCTGGCATGGATGTGGAAAGAAGGGAACACTGGAGGGAATGCAAACTAATACAACCTTTATGGAAAGAAGTACAGAGAATTCCCAAAGAATTAAAAGTTGACCTTGCATTTGATCCTGCAACTCCATTACTGGGTATCTACCCAGAAGAAAAAAAAAAA
>NW_003852441.1:12528277-12534404 GCF_000181295.1 Otolemur garnettii | reverse complement strand
GAAGCAATCCAATGCCCATCAATCCATGACTAACAAACTGCCGTATATGTATACCAAGGAGTACTATTCAGCCATAAGAAAAGACGGAGACTTTGCATCTTTGTGTTTACCTGGATGGAGTTGAAACACATTCTTAGTAAAGTATCACAAGAATGGAAAAACAAGTATCCAATGTACTCAATATTAATATGAAGCCACTATATAAACAACTACACTCCCACATGGAAGAAAAACACAAATATAGTCGACCAAGAGGGATGGGGAGAAGGGAGGGCAATTGGTAGGGTCTCACCTAATTTGCAGTGTGAGGGTGTTCAGCACACCCCCTGGGTGAAGGGCTCAACTAAAACTTGAACTTTACCTTAGAAATGAAGACAATGTAACCTAAACATTCATACCCTTGTATTAATCTGAAATAAAAAATAAAAGTCATTGGCCTATACACATATTTAAAGCCATGAGACTCAACAAGATCTTTGAGAAGAGAAGGCTGCTCAGAACAAAACTTTGGTAACTCAAAATTTAGAAGTTGAGGAGAAGTAATCAAGAAGACTGAGAGGCAGCTGCCCTTAAGGAAGGGCAGTGGAAAGTATGCACGATGTTACGAAACCAAGAGGAAAATGTTTCAGGATGGCAGAAATAGTCCAGTGTATGAAGCACTACTAAGAATTTCCATTGACCGTGATTGACTGTAAAGGAAACTATTTTGTCTTCCAAGCAAACTTTCTCCAACCTCCTTCTCATAAAATATCTCCAGTGCATAAGAGTAGGGATGTTTCTCTAACTTAGATTTGACTGATGACAACATAATTGAATGAGTTGGGTTTGTTGTGCTTGTCTGCCCTACAACCTTTCCATCCTCTCCTGGTAGTACTCTTTCCCACAGAGAACCTCTTTCCTGTAGTATTGTGTGGTTCCTCTGCCTGTTCCCCACCTCTAGCATGTAAGCCTGACCTGGGTAAGTGAAAGCCTTCCTTTGGGCTTTTCTGCCAGTATTGTTGGAAAATACTCATTCTTTGTATTGGGGTGATTAAGCTGGTAGAATGTGAATATGAAGTTGTCAGGAGCAATCTTGCTTATGTTAAAGAATGCTTGACTGAGAAAGAATAAAAACAGAGCTACATATGGCAAGAAGGCAGAGTGCCAATGTTGCCTGATCCACACATGCTTAACCTTGCATACTGACCTCACACTTAGCTCTATGAGTCAATAAATCCCCTTCCCTGCTTGTTTTTTTTTTTCCTTTTTTATTGTAAATTGACAGTTGTATAAATGTATGGGATACAAAGTGATGCTACAGTTTGTGAATACAATGTTAAATAATCAAACCAAGCTCATTAACACATCCATCACCTAGAATACTTTAACTATTTTGTAGTGAGAACATGTAAAATTTACTCTCTTAGCAATTTGACATGTACAATACTCTGTCACTAACTAGATTCACCATTCTGTGCAATAGAACTCAAAACAATAAAAACTCCTCCTGTCTAACTAAGATTTGGTAGCCTTTAACTGTGAATTTTCCCATTCTTTCAAACCCCCAGCCTCTGTGATCACCATTCTATTCTCCATCTTTATGAGTTCAAATGTTTTATATTCCACTTATATGTGAGAACATGCAGTATTTGTCTCTATGTGCCTGATTTACTTTACTTAGCACAATATCCTTCAATTCCATCCATGTTGTCATAAATGCCAAAATTTCCTTCTTTTTGTAAGGGTGAATAGTATTCCATTGGGGATATATATGGTATATATATATATATAACTATATATAACATATATATGACAGTGTATATATATACATACACACACATATATATAACATATATATGACATTGTATATATGTGGGATTTTCTTTATTTGTTCATCTGCTGATGGCTACTTAAGTTGATTTGATAACTTGGCTATTGTGAATAGTGCTGCAATGAACATGGGGTATAGACATCTCTTTGAAAAACTGATTTTTTAATATCCAGAAGTCAGACTGCCAAATTATATGGTAATTCTGTTTTTAGTGTTTTGAAGAACCTCTATACTATTTTCCATAATATCCGTACTAATTTATATTCCCACCAGGAGAGTACAGAGTTCCCTTTTCTCTACATCCTTGGCAACACTTATCTTTCATCTTTTTAATAAAAGCCATTTGACAGGTGTGGCTGAGATATCTCATTATGATTTTAATTTGCATTACTCTAATGATCAGCAATATTGAGTATGTTTTCCTATGCCTTTGGCCATCTGTATATCTTCTTTTGAGAAATGTCTTTATTCTTGGGATTCAAGAATAGGAAAACATACACAAATCCAACAAATGTCATATATCACATTAACAGAACGAAAGACAAAAATCATATGATAACTACATCAGAAACAGAAAAAACACTCAACAAAATTCAACATCTCTTCATGATAAAAACTATCACCAAATTAGGTATAGAAAGAATGTACCTCAACACAATAAAAGTCATCCATGAGAAGCTCACAGTTAATATTAGACTCAATGGTGAAAAATTAAAAGCCTTTCCTGGAGCAAGACAAGGATGCCCACTCTTGCCATTTCCACTCAACATAGTATTGGAAGTCCTTGCTAGAGGAATTAGGCAAAAGGAAGAAATAAAAAGCACCCAAATAATAAAGAAGGAAGTGAAATTGTCACTATTTGCCAATGACATGATTTTTTTCTAAGGACATCTCAAAATAATTGGGTAGGGAGCGGCAGGCCCTGGGCCTGCACGTGGCGGAGACTGTTCTCTGCCCACCGTGTCCCTGGAGGGCCATGGCGCTGAGGTGGGGGTGTTTTACCCTCTGGGGCCTGGGAATTGAAGAGGTTTTCATACACCTGAAAGGAGAAAATGTCAAAACAAAGTAGCCGTTTACAAGCTAAGCAGCAGCCCCAGCCTAACCAGACGGATTCCCCTGCAAGAAGCCCAGGTAGTCCAGGCCAAGAAGAGGAAAACAGTCCAGGATGTCAAAAAAAGAAAAGAGGAGGTCACCAAGAAACATCAGTATGAAGTTAGGAATTGTTGGCCACCTGTATTATCTGGGGGGATCAGTCCATGTATTATTATTGAAACACCCCACAAAGAAATAGGAACAAGTGATTTCTCCAGATTTACAAGTTACAGATAATCCTTTTATTAATCTTTCACCTCTCCCTGATTTAAGCTGGGGGTGTTCAGAGGAGGTTTGGCTAAACATGTTAAAAAAGGAGAGCAGATATGTTCATGACAAGCATTTTGAAGTCCTGCATTCTGACCTGGAACCACAGATGAGGTCAATACTTCTAGACTGGCTTTTAGAGGTATCTGAAGTATACACACTTCATAGGGAAACATTTTACCTTGCCCAAGACTTCTTTGATAGATTTATGTTGACACAAAAGGATATAAATAAGAATATGCTTCAACTCATTGGAGCATTATTATTCATTGCTTCCAAACTTGAGGAAATCTACACTCCTAAACTCCAAGAGTTTGCTTATGTCACTGATGGTGCTTGCAGTGACGAGGATATCTTAAGGATGGAACTCACAATATTAAAAGGCTTTAAATTGGGAACTTTGCCCTGTAACAATCATCTGGCTAAATCTCTTTCTCCAAGTTGATGCTCTTAAAGATGCTTCTAAAGTTCTTCTACCTCAGTATTCTCAGGAAACATTCATTCAAATAGCTCAGCTTTTAGATCTGTGTATTCTAGCCATTGATTCATTAGAGTTCCAGTACAGAATACTGGCTGCTGCTGCCTTGTGCCATTTTACCTCCATTGAAGTGGTTAAGAAAGCCTCAGTTTTGGAATGGGACAATATTTCAGAATGTGTAGATTGGATGGTGCCTTTTGTCAGCGTTGTAAAAAGTACTAGTCCAATGAAGCTGAAGACTTTTAAGAAGATTCCTAAGGAAGACAGGCATAATATCCAGACTCATACAAATTATTTGGCCATGCTGGATGAAGTACATTACATAAACACCTTCAGAAAAGAAGGACAGTTGTCACCAGTATGCAATGGAGGCATTATGACACCACCAAAGAGCACTGAGAAGCCAACAGGAAAACACTAAAGAAGTTAACCAAATAAAGAATTCACCAAGTACAAGGTAGAATTTGACATAAATGAACTACTAAAGTTTTATAGGAAGATAGTGCTGTGATTTGTACTGGCCAATACAGAAGTTACACTGCCATTCTTTGGTGAAAAAACTTAAAATTGGTACTAAGAAAGAAATTTAATTCCTATGTTAGCTGTTAAAGAAACAACAGGACTTGTTTATAAAGATCACTTCATTCCCAAGGTTACTGGATAGAAGCCAGCCATAACTTATGCCATAGCAACCTTTTTTTTTTTGATCCAGTGTTACTATGTTTATCTTGATAAACTAGGAATTTTATCATTGAAGTTTTACCTTAAAGGGTACATTAAATGATATATACTTTGAATCTAGCTTTTAGATTCCCAAAATTCCTACAATCTAGATTAGCGCAATTTGGTTCTTGAAAATAAAACTTACACTTATTTACAAAGGTTTAGTTGTATAATAAGGTGACTAATTTATCTGATAGCTGCTATAGCAAGCTATTATAGAACTTGAATTTCTACAAATGGTGAAACTAGTTTATTTGCCTTGCCATTATACATTTTTTAACCAGTATGGCTTAGGTGAACATGGTGTTTAACCTGTGCTCTAAACAATGGGAGTACCAAAGAAATAATAAACAAGATTATTATTGTGGCTCCTACTGTAGCTGTGGCTCCTACTTCTGGGGTTTACCCAACTTAGGTTGCTTTATAATATAACCTTTTTGTATATTGAAATTTGGGCGAAAAACTTAAGTACCCTTTCAAAACTATTTATATGAAAAAGTCACTTTATTACTCTAAGATATCCTTAAGAATATCCTAAGATATTCTTAAATTTAGTGTGACTAAGGCTTTATTTATGTTTGCAAAACTGTTAAGCTTTGTCACTTTGACTCTGTCCTTTATCTCATAATGTAGGGTTTTTAAAGAGGACCTTAACACTTCACTAAATTCTATTTTCTTAAGGCAAAAGAGTATTAAATGTATACTGACTCCTAGAAATCTATTTATTTTTTTAAAAGCTTGACAAAAACGTGCTGTATATAGACCAGCTACTTCTGCATGCTTATTTTAAATTAGCTTTTAAAAAAAATTTCAGCCTCAGAAAGTACATGTAATTAGAAAACAAATTATACTAGATTTATTTTGTTTCCAGACATGTGAATCTCTTCTCCCTTTGAGGAAATTATAAATTTAAGCTATTGTTATGGTATAAAGTCTTCTGTACTGATTTTTTTAAATGAATATTTCATTATTTTGTCTGAAAAGAAAACACCAGTAAATGTGTACATATGTGTTATATAAACTTAATCTTTTAATACTGTTTTTTTAGCCCATTGTTTAAAAAATAAAAGTTAAAAAAATTTTAAAAAATAATTGGGTAGGCATGATTTTATATGTGGAAAACTCTACAGACTTACCAAAAAAAAAAAAAAAAACCTGTTAGAACAAATAAAAAAAATTCTGTAGAGTTATAGGACACAAAATCTACACAGAAAAATTAGCAGTATTTCTTTCTTCCTTTTTTCCTTTTTTTTTTTTTTTTAAGCTGGCCAGGGCCAGGTTCAAACCCTCCACCTTCAGTCTATGGAGCCGGCACCTTACCCAGTGAGCCACAGGTGCCCTAGTAGCATTTTTATATACCAACAGTGAACTATCCAAAAAAGAAATCAAGAGATAACATTGACAATAGCTACCAAAAGAATAAAATAAAATAAGCTATACAGGAATAAACTTAACCTAGGAAACAAAAGACCTATACATTGAAAGCCAGGTTTGGTGGCTCATGCCTGCAATCCTAGCACTCTGGGAGTCTGAGGTGGGAGAATCCCTTAAGTTCAGGAGTTTGAGACCAGCCTGAGCAAGAGCAGACCCCCATCTCTATAAAAATAGAAAATAGAATGTTCTTCTGAGCAAAGTATCACAAGAATGGAGGAAAAAATATCCAATGTACACATCCCTATTATGAAACTAATTTAAACCTTTTTATATGAAAGCTATAACCAAATAGCCTAAGAATATGGGGAGGGGGAGGGAGAAGG
>NW_003852441.1:12526386-12528009 GCF_000181295.1 Otolemur garnettii | reverse complement strand
AAAATATATCTGGGCATGGGGAGGGGAGCACCTGGAGTCCCAGATAGTTGGGAGGCTGAGGCAGGAGAATCACTTGCACCCAGGAATTTGAAGTCGCTGTGATCTAGGCTGACACCATGGCACTCTGGCCTTGGGCAACAGAGTCTGTCTCAAACAAACAAACAAACAAACAAACCTGTACATTGAAAACTATTATTTCATTTGCAATATGTTGATGAAATAAATTGAAGAAGATACAAACTTAAAGATATTTCATGTTCATAAATTGGAAGAATTAATATTGCTAAAATGTCCATGCTACTGAAACTAATCTACAGATTCAATGCAATCTCAATTAAAATCCCAATGTCATTTTCCATAGAAATAGAAAAAAATCCAAAAGTTCACTTGGACCACAAAAATACCCATTAACCAAGGCAATTATGAGCAGAATAAAACTGGATATGTCGCACCACCTAATTTCAAACTATAAACTTCAAAGCGATAGCAATCAAAATAGCTTAGTCTTGGTGGCATGGCACATTGACAGATGGAACAGAATAGAGAGCCCTGTAATGAATCTATGCAGGTACATTCAATTGATTTTCAACAAAGATGCCAAGAACACACAATGGGAAAAGGGCAGTTTTTTCCATGTGGGGAAAACTGGATTTCCACAAGCAGAAGAATGAAACTGGACCCTTAAAATCAACTCAAAGTGGATTGAAAACTTAAATGCAAAACCAGAAACTCTAAAACTACTAGAAGAAAACTACATGACATTTGTCTTGGCAGTGATTTTTTGGATTTGAACCCCCAAACACAGGCAACAAAAGCAAAAAGAGGTAAATGGGATTCCACTAAACTAAAAAAGCCTCTGTATAGCAAAGGAAACAACCAATAGGGTACAGATAGAACCCATGGACTAGGAGAAAATAGCTGCAAGTCATACATCAGAAAGAGTGTTAATTTCCAAAATATATAAAATGCTTTCAACTCAGTATCAAGAAAACAGAAAATTCTAAGAGGGACTTTATCTAACAAATGCAATCAGTGTAACCTAATTCTTTGTAACCTCAATGAATCCCAAACAAGAAACAACAAAAAAAAATCATGGCACACCTAAGATCTTCTCACAGCACACTGTGACACAGCACACCAGTTGAAAAATTACTGTCTTAGTACAAATATCTTTGTTGTAATGTGATTTTTGGTCTTCTGGATATATACCTAGTAGAGGAAGTATAGGATCAAATGGCAGATCTATTTTTAGTTCTCTAAGTGTTCTCAAAATATCTTTCTGAAAGGGATATATTAGTTTGCATTCCCACCAGCAGTGTGTCCTACTATGAAACTAATTTATAGTTTTCATATGAAAGCTATAGCCCAATTATAACCCAAAAATATAGGGAAGGGGGGGAGGGAGGGAAGGGGAGGGGAGAGGATGAGTGAAGGGAGGGTGGTGATTGGTGGGACCACACCTATGGTCCATCTTACAAGGGTACATGTGAATCTTTCTAAATGTAGAATATAAATGTCTTAACACAATAACTAAGAAAATGCCATAAGGCTATGTTAACCAGTTTGGTGAAAATATTTCAAATTATATATAAAACCAGCACACTGTACCCCATGACTGCATTA
>NW_003852441.1:12524143-12525527 GCF_000181295.1 Otolemur garnettii | reverse complement strand
CAAGCCAAGAAAATATTTAAATTAATTTATAAATCAAAGCATCTGTACAGACACTGTTAATCTATAAGAAAGGGGCATAGATAATAGTAAGAGTAAGAACATTTAGTATGCAGTTTCAAGTGGGGCTTGGTCATTTAAAACAATCAAGTTGTTCATTGGCAGAATTTCCCACCAAGTTAGGATAGATTATATGCTATTTGATAAAAGATACCAACAATGAAGTCAATTTTTTTTTCTCTTCAGTATTTGTTTTAAGAGAAAAATCCCAATGCTCGTAGGGATTTCTGATGCCTAGAAACAATGAAATGGGAAAGCATATTTAGCAATTAGAGTGAGTGACTGACTTGGCTCAAGGTAATCATCATTTGTACACCTGTAATTTGCATTCCAGATATTTATTTATTTATTTATTGAGACAGAGTCTTACATGTCACCCTCAATAGAGTGCCATGGCGTCACAGCTCACAGCCATCTCAAACTCCTGGGCTTAAGCAATTCTCTTGCCTGAGCCTCCCAAGTAGCTAGGACTATAGGTGCCCCACAATGCCTGGCTATTTTTTTGTTGTTGTAAATTATCATTGTTGTTTGGCAGGCCCAGGCTGGGTTCAAACCCAGCAGCTCCAGCATATGTGGCTGGTACCCTAGATGCTGAGCTACAGGTGCCGAGCCTATTTATTTTTATTAAAGCATAACTGTGTATACTAATGCATTTATGGGGTACAATGGGCTTATTTGATATACAATGTAAAAAGCTTACATCAAACTTGTTAACATAACCATCTCCCCACTTATTTGTTGTGGTAAGACATTTAAACTTTCCTCTTAATAGTTTTGAAATGTTCCATTGCATTATGAAAATTAGGTGAGTTCCCACCAAATACCCTCCCTCCTCCTGCCATCCCTCCTCTTCTCTCCTCTCCCTCCTCTTCCCCTCTTCTTTCTGGACTATAGTTTTATCATTCATATGAATGTGTAGGTAATTATATATTGGTTTCATAATTGTTATTTAAAATGAGAAATTCTTTTTATTTTTTAAAATTTGTTGTTGGGGATTCATTGAGGGTACAAGAAACCAGGTTACACTGATTGCATTTGTTAGGTAAAGTCCCTCTTACAATCGTGTCTTGCCCCCAAATGGTGTGTCACACACCAAGACTCAACCCTCCTCCCTCCTTCCCTCTCTCAGTTCTTCCTTTCCTCACCCCTCCTTCCTTCTTTCTCTCTCTGCTCCCCTTTCCCCCACCCCCACCATGTCATTAATTGTCCTCATATCAAAATTGAGTACATAGGATTCATGCTTCTCCATTCTTGTGATGCTTTACTAAGAATAATGTGTTCCACGTCATTCCATGTTAATACAAAGGCTGTAAAGTCTCCATTTTTT
>NW_003852441.1:12522020-12523749 GCF_000181295.1 Otolemur garnettii | reverse complement strand
TCTGTCTTCTTTAGAGAAGGTTCTATTCATGTCTCTTGCCCATTGATATATGGGATTGTTGGCTTTTTTCATATGGATTAATTTGAGTTCTCTATAGATCTTAGTTATCAAGCTCTTATCTGATTCAAAATGTGCAAATATCCTTTCCCATTGTATAGGTTGTCTATTTGCTTTGGTTGCTTTCTCCTTAGCTGTACAGAAGTTTTTCAGTTTAATTAAGTCTCATTTGTTTATCTTTGTTATTGTTGCAATTGCCATGGCAGACTTCTTCATGAAGTCTTTCTCTAGGCCAATATCTTCCAGTGTTTTTCCTATGCTTTCATTGAGGATTTTTATTGTTTCATGCCTTAAATTTAAGTCCTTTATCTATCTTGAATCAATTTTTGTGAGTGGAGAAAGGTGGGGGTCCAGTTTCAGACTTTTACATGTAGATATCCAGTTCTCCCAGCACCATTTATTGAATAAGGAGTCCTTCCCCGAGTGTATGTTCTTGTTTGGTTTATCAAAGATTAGGTAGTTGTAAGATGTTAGTTTCATTTCCTGGTTTTCTATTCGATTCCAAATGTTTTATGTCTCTATTTTTGTGCCAGTTCCATGTTATCTTGACCACTATGGCTTTGTAGTACAGCCTAAAACCTAGTATGGTGATGACCCCAGCTTTGTTTTTATTGCTAAGAACTGCCTTAGCTATACGGGGTTTTTTTGGTTCCATATAAAACGCAGAATCATTTTTTCCAAATCTTGAAAGTACAATGTTGGTATTTTAATAGGGATGGCATTGAATAGGTAGATCGCTTTGGAAAGTATAGACATTTTAGCAATGTTGATTCTTCCCAGCCATGAGCATGGTATGTTTCCATTTGTTAATATCCTCTGCTATTTCCTTTCTTAGGATTTGATAATTTTCTTCATAGAGGTCCTTCACCTCCTTTGTTAGGTATATTCCTAGGTATTTCATTTTCTTTGAAGCTATGATGAAGGGAGTTGTTTTCTTAATTAGCCTGTCATCTTAACTGTTACTGCCATATACAAAGGCAACTGACTTGTGGACATTGATTTTATATCCTGAGATATTACTGTATTTTTTAATGACTTCCAGGAGTCTTGTAGTTGAGTCTTTGGGGTTCTCTAAGTATAAGATCATATTCTCAGCAAAGAGGGAGAGTTTGACCTCCTCTGCTCCCATTTGGATGACCTTTATTTCCTTGTCCTGTGTAATTGTATTGGCTAGAACTTCCAGCACTATGTTGAATATTAATGATGACAGAGGACAACCTTGTCTGGGTCCAGTTCTGAGAGGAACAGCTTTCAGTTTTACTCCATTCAGTAAAATATTAGCTATAGGTTTGTCATAGATAGCTTTTATCAGTTTCAGAAATGTGCCACATATGCCTATACTCTTTAGTGTTCTAATTAGAAAAGGATGCTGGATTTTATCAAATGGTTTTTCTGCATCTATTGAAAGGATCATACGGTCTTTGTTTTTGGTTCTGTTAATATGGTGGATACTGTTTATGGACTTGCATATGTTAAGCCAGCCTTGCATCCTTGAGACAAAACCTACCTGATCATGATGTATGACTTTTTTGATGATAAGTTGTAATCTATTGGCTAGGATTTTGTTGAGAATTTTTGCATCTATATTCATTAGTGAAATTGGTCTGAAATTCTCCTTTTTGGTTGGGTCTTTTCCTGGTTTTGGTATCAGGGTGATGTTTGCTTCATAGAA
>NW_003852441.1:12514826-12521620 GCF_000181295.1 Otolemur garnettii | reverse complement strand
AGATGGCTTGTGAGTTTGTTGATGCACTCTCTTTCTGTTTTTCAAATGTAGGCATCTAAAGCGATAAATTTTCCTCTCAAAACTGCTTTTGCAGTATCCCACAGGTTTCAGTAGCTTGTATCTTCATTTTTGTTATGCTCAAGGAAGTTAACGATTTCCTCTTTTATTTCTTCCTGCATCCAACTGTCATTCAACAGAAGGTTGTTTAATTTCCATGCCTTTGTGTGAGGTTGAACGTTTTTGTTGGAGTTGAGTTCCACCTTTAGTGCCTTGTGGTCTGAGAAGATACAAGGTAAAAATTCAATTCTTTTGATTCTGTTGAGGTTTGCTTTGTGTCCTAGGATATGATCAATTTTGGAGAATGTTCCATGGGTGATAAGAAGAATGTATATTCTTTATCTTTTGGCTGGAGTGTTCTATATGTGTCTATCAAGCACAGTTGTTCTAGGGTCTCATTTAAGTCCCTTATATCTTTGTTTAATTTCTGTTTAGAGGATCTGTCCAGCTCTGTAAGAGGAGTGTTAAAGCCCCCTCTTATTATGGTTTTTCAGGATATCAAATTGCTCAGACTGAATAAGGTCTGTTTTAAGAATCTGGGAGCATTTAAATTGGGTGCATAAATATTTATAATTGAAACATCTTCTTATATTTCTCCCTTGACCAATATAAAGTGACCATTTTTGTCTTTTTAGACTTTAGTTGCTTTAAATCCACATGTATCTTAAAATAAGATTGCAACTCCTCTTTTCTTCTGAATTCCATTTGCCTGAAAAATTGTCTTCCAACTCTTAACTCAGAGTTTTAATTTGTCTTTTGAAGCTAGGTGTGTTTCCTGCAGATAGCAAATGGACAGCTTGTGTTTTTTAATCCAGTTAGCCAATCTATGCCTCTTCATTGGGGAATTCAAGCCATTAACATTTATTGAGATAATTGGTACTCTTCCATTCATCTTATTTTGTGAGAGTCCATTCCTTAGTTTTATCTTTTGCATCAGTGTGGAAATTAGGTTCTGTCTTCTAATTTCTGAGTTCTTACTTTGCTATTGATCCATTGTGATGGTCAGTGTGTAGAATAGATTGAGATATTTCCTGTAGAGCTGGTCTTGTGGTTAACTTCCTCAATGTTTGCATATCAGTACATGATTTGATTTCTCTGTCAATTTTAAAGCTTAGCTTAGCAGGATATAGAATTCTGGGCTGGAAATTGTTCTGTTTAAGTAGATTAAAGGTAGATGATCATTATCTTCTGGCTTGGAAAATTTTAATTAGAGAAGTCTGATGTCACCCTGATGGATTTGCCCCCATAGGTCAACTGGCACTTACTCCTGGCCACTTGAAGAATCCTTTCTTTTGTCTAGACTCTGGACAGGTTCATCACAATGTGTCTTGGAGAACCTTGGTTGGAGTTGTGGTGACCTGGAGTCTGATATCCCTCTGAGAGGAGTGTGTCAGAATCTTTGGTGATATTTGGGAAATTTTTCATTTATAATATTCTGTAGTATAGCTTCCATTCTTCTGGGGCATTCTTCTTCCCTTTCTGGGATACCTATACCTCGTATGTTTGAATGCTTCATAAAGTCCCATAATTCTGTCAGTGAACATCTGCTTTCTCTCTCTTCTTTTCTGCCTCTTTAACTATCTGAGATATCTCAAGAGCTTTGTCCTCTACCTCTAAGATTCTTTCTTCCACATGGTCTAATCTGTTGTTGATACTTTCTATTGCATCTTTAATTTCCCTAATTGACTGCTTCAGTTCCTTGAGCTCTGCTATATCCTTTCTATATTCTTCATATCGTTCATCTCTTATTTGATTCTGTTTTTGGATTTCTTTTTGGTTATTTTGCACTTTATCAGCAGTTTCCTTCATTGTTTCCATCATCTGTATTCTAAATTCCCTTTCTGTCATTTCTAACATTTCTTTATAGGTGGAATCCTCTGCAGTAGCTGCCTCACAGTCCCTTGGGGGTGTTGCTCTGGACTGGTTTTTCATGTTGTCGGGATTTTTCTGCTGATTCTTCCTCATGAGTGATTTCTTTTATCTGTTTCCTTGCCCTAATTTTCCTTTCACTTCCTCTTGCTCTTTAAGTTACTGTGCCTCTGGACTAGGATTTCAATGAGTCTTAAAAACAAAGATGAAGTCTCACCTTCCTATTGCCTTTCTCATAAGTTTCTTCCAAAGGAAGGTATTAACTGACATTTTTCTTCACAAAGAATCCCCTCATAACATTGTGTAGCCTCTTCCTGTGAGATTCTTCCACCAAGTAGAAGGCCCTTCTTCAGTAGACAGCCTACACACTTGAAGAGCAATGCAATAGCCACTTCCAGTCTAGGATCTCATCATTTAGTATTATTATGTGTGTGTCACAGCAATTTTCCTCCAGTCCTCAAAGTTGATAACTGATTTTGCAGGACTTTTTTGTATACCATGAAGCAATAAATAGAAAGAATAGGCCTGTCTGGGCGGCACCTGTGGCTCAAAGGAGTAGGGCTCTGGCCCCATATTCTGGAGGTGGCGGATTCAAACCCAGTCTTGGCCAAAAAAAAAAAAAAAAGAATAGGCCTGTGGTGGAGGGATCTCTCACTTACTCTCTGTGTACTTTAACCTAATGGGGATAAACAGAGATATTCTTGATCAGGTTCAACATACTATGAGTAGAAGATCTCTTTCCCTAGGAAATAAACTGGAAAGAGTCTTTGGAGAATAGTCTCACTGAAAGTTAGCTTTCTCCAGATTTTGGTAGTTTCCCTAATTATTCCATAATTCCTTAGCACCCTAGCTATATTCTTCCCCTACCCCCTATTCGTATTCTGATGTCATGGTCTTCCTGTTGCCTTTTCTTTTCCCCCTCCCCCACTCCGCAAAGTTTGGCAAGCTTTCCTTTGTTTCTTTGATACAAACTGAAAAGTGCCTTTGATTTTATCTGCCTATTGAATACAAGATGTCATCTCAGAATTACACAGGGATTCAAGGAGGTATTCAAACAGTCAGTGCTTTCTCTTGGGTTTTTGCTCATTTTGCTGGAGAACAGCAACTTGTATCAGCTGGGTTTTACCTATGTTTTACAGAGATTGATGGATATTCCTTCATAATTGAAATTTACAGCACTGCTTATTATAGTTCTCCAATTATAGGCTGGTCCCTCTGTAGGCAACACTCCACAGAAGCGGGAATTTCCCCTGACATGAGGACAATTGCTAATGACAGCCAGGTAATCTGGAGAGTACTGAAGATCTTCAGATGAATGTTTCCTCAGTACCCTAAAAGCATCTTCGCATGCTTGACCTAGCTTATCTTGTTCAACATAAGCCATGCTTTGTTAATGAACTGCTGATTCTGTCCCTCAGTGCCCAATCTGGTGGCTGCCTGTACAAGGTAGAAACAATCTTCCCCTCCTCTGAAATATGTGTCTGTATCCCCCTCCCCACTTTAATTTTGTTAAAGTAGTTTCGAGTCGGGTTTCTGTCACCTGCAACTGAGAAATCCCTAAGCAATATAGTAATTTGTCACTGGGAATGAGATAATTTAAATAAACAGTCCCTAAAATATGAAAATGTCTGAGATAATGTAGGCTACAAAGCAGAGAGGAGCTACCTATTCCTAGATAATTATTTGAAAATGTTTGTCATGTGGTAGCAATGCAACTGGCTATCCCTATGGTTTCTTAAATCTTAGGACTCAGCCCCAGGAAAAATAGTAAGACACAGACCATTAATTGTGGTCTTAAATAATATTCTACAGGAAAAGGCAATGTTTACTCCAAGATATGCTATCTAAAAGCAAGAAGAAATAATGGAACTTAGTTTTCTGGGGAAAAATCCTTTTATGACGATAGCTTACAATCCTTGGTGACTGAGAGTCAGGACTAGAAAAGGCCAAATTTTATGTTCTAGGATAAAATTTGTGAGAACAAAAGCAAAGAAATGTAGAAATACCATACTAAAATGTTGGGAATGAAATTAAAGAGGACACAAAAGAAATGGAAATATATTCCATGCTCATGGATTAGAAGAGTTGACATCTTTTTAATTAAAAAAAAATTGTATTTACTTAGAAGCATTCAGAATGTCAACAAAACAGCTGCAACTTTTTTTTTTTTTTGTAATTACAGAGTGGTATTCAGTTAACAGAACACTGTACAGTTTAAAAACAGAACAACTATTATTTCATATAAGCTGCATCAGAGACAACTGAAAATGAAAAAACTACCACCCCCATATATAACTAATTTGTGCTATGCACCAAGAACCTGCTTTAAATTTCCATGCCAATTTACAACCCCCATACTGTATCAGGCAAGGTTAGTGGCTATTGAAAATACCACCAGGACAGGGCTATCCAAAGACACATATGGTAGTGTGTGTTAACTATACAAAAAAAGACACTGTACAGTTTAAAAACAAATCTTACACAGTCTTACATGTCAATTTTTTTCTTTAAAAGGAGTGAGTTGTGTACAGAGGGGTTAAATGCTTTACAGACAAGGAAAAAAACTACACTAGAACCAACTTATTCATCATCATCTTCTTCATCATCTTCCTCCTCTTCCTTCTTTTTCTTGCTTTTTTCAGCCCTGATGACTCCCTTTTTGCTGCATCAGGCTTTCCTTTAGCTTGGTATGCAGCAATATCCTTTTCTTATTTTTTCTCCAGCTTTGCAGCCTTCTTTTCATAAGGCCACTTATCACCCACAGCAGTGTTATTCCACATCTCTCCCAGCCTCTTTGCAACATCACCAATGGATAGGCTGGGATGTTCTCCTTTGATTTTTGGGCAATACTCAAAACAGAACAAGAAAAAGGCCAAAGGAAGCTTCTTGGGTGCATTGGGATCCTTCTTTTCTGTTTCCCCTTTAGGAAGGGATATAGATTTTCATTTCTCTTTTATATGGGTCTTGCCTGCCTTTGCCATATCTTCAAATTTTCCTTTCTCTTTAGCAGACATGGTCTTTTACCTCTCTGAGCACTTCTTAGAAAACCCTGAGAAGTTGACTGAAGCATCTGGGTGCTTCTTCTTGTGCTCCTCCCAACAAGTTTGCACAAAGAATGCATATGATGACATTTTGCCTCTCAGCTTCTTAGGATCTCCTTTGCCCATGTTTAGTTATTTTTCCTCAGTGAGGCAGAGTCGCCCAGTGCCCATCCAGCTCTCACTTGCCCCAGTGCTGTCTCTATGGAGCTCAATGTACTGCAATGACTGTGTCTGGAAGAGTTGATACTGTCAAAATGACAATACTGCCCAAAGTAATTTACATATCCAGTGCAATCTCTATCAAAATGTCAATGATATTCTTCACCAAAATAGAAAAAAAAAACCCTATAATTTATATAGAACCCCCAAAGACTCTGAATAATAAAAGCAATTACTGAGCAAAAAGAACAAAGCTGGACTTTAGAATTTGCTACAAAGCTATAGCCAATCAGCATGGTACTGGTATAAAAACAGACACATAGACAATGGAACAGAATAGAGAACTCAGATACAAATCCATGCATTTATAGCCAACTCATTTTTGGCAAAGGTGTCAAGAACAAAAAATGGGGAATTGACAGTCTTTTCAATAAATGGTGCTGAGAAAACTAGATATATGTAGAAGGATGAAACTACACCCCTTTTTCTCATCAAATACAAAACCAAATCAAAATGGATTAAAGACTTAAAACTAAAACCCAAAGCTATAAACTATGAAACTGCTAGAAGAAAACATTGGGCAAATGCTGTAGGACATTGAGTAGGCAAAAATATTTTGTGTAAAACCTCAAAAGCACAGGTAACCAAAGCAAAAAGGGACAGATGGGATCACATCTAGCTGAAAAGCTTCTGCATAGAAAGCAAAACAATTAACAAAGTGAAGAAACAACTCACAGAATGGGAGAAAATATTTGCAAACTTTCCATTTGATAAGGGATTAATAACCAGAATACATAAGGAGCTCAAACAACTCAACAGCAAAAAAAGAAAAAAAAAATCAAATGACACAATTTAAACATGAGCAAAAGATCCGAATAAACATTTCTCAAAAGACCTACAAACAGCCAATAGCTATATGGAAAAAAAGTTCAACATCACTAATCATTAGAGAAACACAAATCAAAACCACAAAGAGAGATCATCTTACCCCAGTTAAAATGGCTTTTATCAAAAACACAGGAGCAATAGCAGATGTTGGTGAGGATGCAGAGAAAGGGGAATCCTTATATACTACTGGTAAGAATGTAAACTAGTATAGCCACTACGGAAAATAGCATGGTGATTCCTAAAAAAACTAAAAATAGAACTACTATGTTGTCCACCAATTCTACTACTGGGTATATAGTATATCAAAAAGAAAGAAAATCAATATATTGAGGAAATATTTGCCCTCCCCCCATGTTTATTGTAGCACTATTCACAATAGCCAAAATATGAAACCACCTTAAGTGCCCATCAATGTAAAAATAGATAAAGAAAATATAGTACATATACACACAATGGAACATGATTCAGCCATAAATCCTGTCATTTATAGCAACATAAATAGAACTGAAAGTTACTATATTAAGTGAAATAAGCCAGGTACAGAAAGACAAATATCATGTGTTTTTACTCACATGTAAATTAATAAAAGGTAGATTTATTAATAAAAAGGTAGATTGGCGGAGCCAAGATGGCGAACTGCAGCCAGCTTTTTACAGAAGCTCCCGTCCAGAAGGAGGCTGAAAGGACAGAACCTTAGCAAATTAGCTGATGGTTTGGAGCAGAGACAAGAGAGAAGATTGAAGAGTGCACTTCAACCTTCCTGAGGCGAGCTGCGACCCT
>NW_003852441.1:12491920-12498078 GCF_000181295.1 Otolemur garnettii | reverse complement strand
ACCAGTTTGATGGAAGTATTTCGGATTGCATGTGAAAACCCCACACTGTACCCCAGAAGTGCATTAATGTACATAGTTACCATTCAATAAAAAATATATATATATTTCCCCAAAACTCCAAGCCTGGAAATAAGTACCAGTCTTTGTTCATTCCTTAGGAAAACATTCAGGCTATTAAAATAGGTAGCTCCTAGAGATTCTCTTTGCATCTCTCGTAGTGTAACCATGGAGGACTGGGGACAAGTCTTTGTTCCGGGAGATAGATATCTTTTTGAAGAAACAAAGTACAGTTACTTTTTAATCTGGTAGAAGAGGTAGAAGGAAAAAAATATTAGAGGAGTTTTTGAAACTATATGTTTCCTTCTACTCAAGGTAGAAGGAAAAAAAATTAGAGGCATTTTTGAAACTATATGTAAGATTAGGATGGTATGTGAGTGTATATACACCAAAGAGATAAGGGGTAGAATGGGGTAAAAATCTGTTATTTTTGACTATCATAGCACTCATTTTCAATTGTCTTTTCATATCTAAACTCCCCTTTTGTGCAAGGAACCTCTTTCCTGTGTTTAGGATAGGGCCAACACTGACTTACTGACTTGGCATGATGATATCCTCAGTGGGTACATGACCCATACTCAGCAAATCATGATAGTCATGCCATTGGATACCAAATCACATCAGGATAGATTAAAGACTTAAATGTAAGGTCTGACACTTTTAAAATACTAGAAGAAAACTTAGGCATGAGCCACCACGCCTGGCCATTTGCAAAATGTTTTACACGAACACACCAAACTCTACTTGCAATAGCCAAAAGGTAAAAACAATCTAATTATCAATCAATGGATGAACAGATGAACAAAATATATTTTTTCATACCATAAAATTGAGTGTTATTCAACTATAAAAAGAAAGGAATGTTATATACTACAACACACCTGAACCTCAAAAGCATTATACCTAATAAAAGAAGCCAGATACCAAAAACCACCAATCAAATGATTCCATTAATAGGAAATGTCCAGAATAGGCAAATCAATAGAGACAATACAGATTAATGCTGCCCAAGTGCTGGGAAGTAGGGGCAATGGGGAGGGACTGCTTAATTAGTATATCTCCATTTAAGGTGGTAAAAAAATTCTGGAACTAGATAGTGATGATGGTTACACAACATAGTAAATGTGCTTAGTGCCACTGAATTGTACACTTTAAAATAGCAAATATTTTACCACAACTAAAAAATGTAAAAGGTCTTGACTAATCTAAGACCACTCTGTACCATCTAGTCTTGGCCTAGGATTTTTCAGAGCTCTGCCAAGTGGTAATTAATCAATAAAAGTAGTAATAGCTATGATTTTAGAATCTCTTTTAATGAGTCACAAACTATCCTAAGTATTTTAAATATTGTAATAAGTGCTTTGTGAAGCAAAAGCTCTTTTTTAATAGTGAAAGTGATACTTTACAGGTTTGTTAGCCATTTTCTAGGAAGAAAGTTTTAAAAGTACCTTGGAGTAGCCTTTTTTTAATTTGGGGAAGTACACAGTGTGGTCATGTAGTTACACAAAAGTAAAGGAAGAACTTTCCCATTGTTCTGGAGCAAAAAAAAGAAAAGTAGCTGGATTTTGAGGGGAATGGTGAGAAGCCTCTTGGGAGTGGAGAGTTTAAGTGCTTGTCCACAAAAAGAACCCAAACGTGTAAAATAATTTAAAGAGGTTTATTCAGAGCTGAAAATGTGTGATCATGGCCCAGATAGCCATGCCCAAGAAGCCACGAGCAAGTGATCTTGCCATGGTTGGGTTACAGTTTGGTTGTATACATTTCAGGGAGATAGAATGACACATAATGTCATAAATCAATATGTAGAAGGCATTGAACCAAAAAGACAGGACATCTCAAAGTGAGGAATTACAGGTTATAGGTGGATCTAAAGATACTTTGATTTGTAATTGGTTAAAGAAATGAAGCTTTATCTAGAGGTTAAGAATGTTTTGAGCTAAGATAAGGAAGTCTATTAATCAGATACAAACCACCAGACACTCAGACTTGAGTCATCTGTTAAGTAGGCCTGATAATGAGTTGCAAAGGGTATCCCCGAGAAGGGAGGGGAGCATGACAAGGCACATTTGACCTCCCTTCTGAGTGGCCAGAAACTCAACTTGGGAGTATTTCTGGGATCCCCTTGGCCTAGAGGGAGGAGTCAAACAAGTGTTCAAACAAAAACATTTATATTTGATTGTTTACAAAATGTTTTACACAAACACAGGAGCTCTACCCACTTCCATTCAGTTGTCTAAGGAACTTAATATTTTATTTTAGTTCATATGCTCTTGGTAGAAAAAAAGTAGGTGGTATCCCCTTATATCACCTATAACCCAAAAGAAACCATAAAAAGACAGGAGGTCTGGAACGTTGGTCTGGGGTCAACAGAAGGTTACAGGTTAACTAAGTTACTATAGGAGAGAGTTTATTCTGTATCTCATGCTTGCACTACCCCTGATCTGAGAACCTTGATGCTGTGAGTTTTCCTCGGGGAAATTAGGCTACCTACATATGTGACCTGAAGGAATTCTAACACTTGTATGGGTTGAACCACAATTGAAAGTAATATTGAAGAAAAGAGGTGTCACACCCTGAGGAATTACTGACTTGGATGTTGAGGTCATTCCTGGAACAGGGCCCAGCTTTAAATAAGGTTCTAGCCTTCCTGTTTTCACCAGCATCTCCAGGATGTGAGTGTGACAGTGTAGTGCTAATGGAAAAAAATTCAAACTCTATAAAATAATTGAAAGAGGTTTATTCAAGCCAAGCATGTGTGACCCAGCTGGGACTACAAGTTTTCAAGAGGTTCTGAGAAAATGTGCCTGTGATAGCAAGGTTACAGTTTGGGTTTGCACATTTATGGAGATAGAAATTACACAGAAGATCATAAGTCAGTATGTGGAAGGCATACATTAGTTTGTCCCCAAAAGGCAGAACATCTGGGGTGGGGTGGGGGGTGGGGGTGTTACAGGTTCTTTGATTTGTAACTAGTTAAAGAAATGAAGCTTTGCATAAAGGCCTGCAGGTGTGGTTTAGCTTTGTCTTGCATGGACTCAGGCCTGTTAATGATTTAGCATGTTATTATAAACAAAAAGTAACTTCAAAAGGGAAGGAGCATGACAAGGCACATCTTTCTCCTCTTGGCTGGCAGCTCAGCTTTAAGGTTTTTCTTAGGTCCCCTTGGCAGAGAATATCCAGTTTCTGACAGCTCTGGTAGTTGATATTACTAGTTTGGAATAAAATGTTATATCCCTTGTAGGGGCAGGATTGAGGGGTGAGGGACAAATGCTGATTCCAGAATAGCTTATTTGTATTCAGTGTGTAGTGTAGACATTGTGGGGGTTAGGAAAGTATTTATTATGAAAAGGGAGTCAAGTGGGTAGTGTAGTAGGTTAGTAGGTAGAACATGGTTAGTGGATAGATAGAAAGTGTGACTGCAAGCTGAAGAGCTATGGGAAAACTTTACCATGAAAAAAATGTAGCTAAGATGAACTGATTAGATACTGGAAAGTTTGCTGTGCAAGTGGAACTGAAATGAGTATTGCTCCCTGGAGACTAAGGTTAGCTTTGTTATACAGAGAGCTTAAGGGGAGATGGTTTACTTTCAGTTGAACTTCTATGTTCATAGGCCAACCCAAGCAAGCAGAAAAAGAGGGAATTACTATGACTCTGATTCCATGCAAGAGGTGGGACAAGAATAGTGAAAAGCCCCTTTTGTGGAGAAATATTGGCACATGCCCAATAATTTGTGTAGGATCTGGAGGAGTTCACAGCTTTAACAAGTTGAAGAGCCTCTTGGCCTGTAAGCAAATAGGGATGTTGTAGAATTCCAGGGTGGGGAAATACAGAAAGTAGAGTGATTATTTAGGTCCTCTGCAGTGGCAAAAGGGGGATAAGCCTCATACATATGTTGGGTAGGAGTAGAAGAAGGAGGATAATGGCAGAAAGAAGCCTTATATACCACAGCATATTGTTGAAACTCATGATATAAGTGAGGGCTTCTGTTGAATGAATTGGAACCTGGTATTAAAGAGGCAGCAGTAACTCCATTGTTTTTCTTTTCTCTCTTTTTTTAGATTAGTAATAATAATTATAAAAAGGAATAACAAAGAACTAAGGAAGGGGAGAAGGCAAAGGGACGGGGGGGGGCAGGGACCACAAGAAGCTCCACAGCAGGCACAGGCTGTAAATCAGGTAAACAGCCCAGGTAGCAATGACCAATCAGAAGTTCACACACCACTAACCCCAGTGGAGACCCCAACCACAGAAAGACAGTTGACCTGTCAGAACCCCAGGCCTCCCCAGTGACCAATAGGTTATCGGACACTGACTTCTTCCCCAGCCACCTTCCTTAGCATGTTATTGCAACCCATAGTACCCTGCGAGAAAGTGTATAAAAGCTTCCCTGACCATTGTTTTGGGGCCACTCTCTTATATTGGGTCCTAACAGTATCAGTGATAAGCTAGCAGGTGTAGGATGGTGTATTTCCAGGGAGTTTATAATGGGTGCAGGTAGGTTCCTCTAGAGCAGTGGTTCTTAACCTTCCTAATGCCATGACCCTTATGGGTCCCCATATGGTTGGGAGTCCCCACAATATGAGGATCTATATTAAAGGGTCATGGCATTAGGAAGGTTGAGAACCACTGCTCTAGAGAATCAGCAGGCTTGAGTCAAGAGAAATTAATCCAGGACAGGATTCCCATAAGTTTAGCTGCAGTTGGTGTAGTAAAAATTATTTGAAAAGGACCCATCTACGAAGGTTATAGGGGTCCAGTTTGTCCTTTATTTAAAGGGAGACCTTTAAATAAAACACAGTCTCCATGCTATAAATGTTGCAGTCATTTTAAATCAAGAGGTTGAATTTGAGGTTGATGAAGGTGGGTAACTGCATATTCCTGAAGGATTTGTCGGGTGTGCTCCACTGCTACCAAGTAAGTGCCAAGTGGAGGTGGGGAAATTGAGGTGAAAGACTGCAGGAGGACTGAACATCCATACCTAAGTTCAAAGAGGCTAAAAAACAATGGCACCTTAGAGGCCATGTGTAGCCTAAAAAGAGCAAGGAGAAGGAGGTTTGGCCAACTTTTGTCATAGTTCAAAGTACAATTTTATAAGGTACTGTTTAAGAGTCAAGTGAGTCTTTTCTGTCTTCCCAGCAGATTGGGGGTGATAGGATGAGGGTGATAGGAAGAGATACCCAGGGTTGCTGAGACCTGTTGAGTCATAAAAGTGGGGCCATTATCACTCTGGAGAGAAGTCAGGGGCCCAAAGTTGGGAAGTATCTCCCAAAGAAGAACTCAGGCGATATCTGAGGCTTGGTCTGTTTTAGTGGAAAAAGCTTCTAACCAACCCAAAAATGTATCTAGTAAGGTTAGATGACATTTAAGTCCCTTGTGGGGCGGCATATGTCTGAAGTCTAACTGCCAATGTTGTCCAAGGAGATGACCTCAGAGCTGATGAGTGAAAAGAGAAGGAGGAGGCTTAGGTGGCCCTGGGGCTGACTTGTCAACAAATTTAATAGTCCCTAGTGATTTTTTTTCATCTTTATTCTAAATTTTAACAATTAAAGAGTGAAAAGAGTGAGTATAGGAGGGTTTTCAAGGATTGACTTATTATGCAAATTGAGTTTGAATATGGTGAAGGTAAAATAAATTAGCCATTCGAAAAAAGCCAGGATCCATTCCAAATAGCCTCTGCTTATAGAAATTGGGTGGTTTCTTCAGCAGAGTAGTTTGGGGACAGAGTTTGGAAGGAAAGTGCTTGATTTGCTGGAAAAGGAAGCATCACTGCCCTTTCAGCCTCCCTATCTGCTCTATCATTTCCCAGGCCCTTAAGAGCCTGAGAGGATCGGCGTACTTTGTAGTGGATAATGGCTATTTGTTTGGGCAATTGAGCTGCCAGTATGAATTGTATGATGAGGTTAGCATGTTGACAAAAGTGCCTTGAGCAAAGATATGTCTCTGTTTATTCCAAATAGTTGTGCGACAGTGCAGGATATGATAAGTATACCTAGAGATCAGTGTAATTGTTAAGTCTTTGCCTAGTTGTAAGGGCCTAATCAGGGTGATTAGCTCTGCCTCATGAGCAGAGGTGCCAGATAGTAAAGGAGCACTCTACTTAC
>NW_003852441.1:12474904-12491606 GCF_000181295.1 Otolemur garnettii | reverse complement strand
AAAAAAAAAAAAAAAAAATGTACCAGTTATGATGGAGAAGGTACTAGGAAATCAAAGAGGTCTGGCCTAATGGTAGTGGATTCTTCCAAAATCTCTAAGCAGGAGTATTCTAGGAGCTGGTAAACCCAAGGGTAACAGGGTTTAAGCCTGGGCATGGGAGAAGGGCGATAAAAGGTTATTTACAGGTAAGGTTTGGCACTGAGTAATGCAGCTGCATGTTAGGAAGTGATAAGTTCTATGTTAAGATGTCAAGAATCTGATGAGGGAAGTAAACCTGAGTTGGTTGTCCATAGTAAGTTTGTTAGCTTCCCAGATAAGGAAGGCTGTAGCTACTGGGGCTCTTAACAGGATGGGCATCCCTTAGCAGTGTTAACTACATTTTTAGAAAAATAAGAAACAGCCTTAAAATTGGGGCTCAAATTTTGTTCTAACACTCCAAGAGCAACTATTCCCCCTGACACAGCCTCTGGATGAAGAGCTCAACTACAACTTTAACTTTACCTCAGAATGAAAACAATTAACCTAAACATTTGTACCTTCATGTCGATCTGAAATTTTTTTTAAAAAGAAGTACCTGTTAAAATTGAAATGGGCTAAATCAGGAGCATCTACCAGTATTGTTTTTAGGTTCTTAAAAACTTGTTAAAGAGGGGTTTCTAATCTAAAGACTCCTATTCTTGGCCCTGGGGGCCTCAAATAGAGGTTTGGGGAATCCATATATGGAAATAGGCTGTTAACCCCAGAAAGGCTCTAAGATCCTTTTCAGTTGTTAGGGATGCCATAGAAGAGATAAATTATTTGCACTAGGTTGTGGTAGCTCACTTTCCAGGAAACCCAGGCAAGCAACTGTGAGTTGATTCATCTGAGATTTTTCTGGCAAAACCCAGAATCCTTTATGTGCTAAATGTGGGAGAAGAGTGATCATGTTATTGAGTGAAGTAGGATGATCAGGATTGCAAAAGAGAAGATCATCAACATACTGGAGAAGTGAGCTGCTGGGTAGAGGAAGTATAGAAAGATCCTGGGCTAAAGACTGTCTGAAGAGGTGGGGGCTATCTCAGAACCCCTAGGGAAGAGAAATCCAGGTGATCTGTTGTGAATCATTTGTGTCCAGGTAGTCCAAATGAATGCAAAAAGGTCTTGGGAGTCAAGAGAGAGGGACAGGTATAGTGAAGAATCCATCTTTGAGGTCAAGAACAGTGAAAATGCATGTATTGTGTGGTATATTACTAAGCACGGTATAAGGAATGGGCACCAATGGATGTAAGGAGATAACGGCTTCATTAATAATATGTAGGTCCCAGATGAGGCTTTAGAAACCATCAGGCTTCCTAAACGCCCACTGGAAGGATGGGGGCATTATAGGGAGAGTTGGTAGGGCAAAGAAGGCCAAGCTGGAGAAATACAGTAATAAGAGAGTTGAGTCCCATAGATCATCTAGCATAAGAAGATATTGAGTCCTGCAAGGGAAATAAGTAGGGTCTTTAAAGAAAGTAATAATGAGGTGCATATGTTGTGCTTTTCCTGGGGTACTAGTGTCATATACCTCAGGTGATACTTATTGAGGTACCTTGATAGAAACATAAATGGGGAGGTCTTGGGGATGGTCTTTCCTAAAAACCCAAGGAAGTGAACCTTAGAGGTTAAAAGTTGACTGCCTAATCTGACCATAAGATCTCTTCCCAACAGTAGGTAGAGAACTGGGAAGCACAAAAAAGGAACGAGCAAAGACTTGATCTCCCAGCAAGCAGGTGTGATGCAAAGTATACGGAGGGGTTTGTATTTTACCTTCCACTCTGACAATGGAAATAGATGAGGAAAGTAGAGGGCTCAAAAATTCAGGAAGAGCAGAGTAAGTGGTTATGGTGTCTATTAAAAAATGAATTTGCTGGGTGGCGCCTGTGGCTCAAAGGAGTAGGGCATTGGTCCCATATGCCAGAGGTCCCATATGCCAATCAAATCCAGCTCTGGACAAAAACTGCAAAAAAAAAAAAAAAAATCAATTTGCTTACCTACAACAGAGAAAGTTCCCCTGGGCTTGGCCATTTCAAGGCTGCAAGGTGGAGCTTGTTCCAAAGTGAGTGTCTATCAGTCAGACTGAAGCAGTCCCAGAAGATCTGTTGGTACCCGGATGTCAGCTCTGGGGGGCCCACCAATTCCGGTAGGTGAGTGCTGTCTCCTGTCTAAGGACAGGGCACTCCCACTTCCAGTGTCCCTCCCTTTTGCAGAGAATGCACAGTCCTGGCAGAACCTGCTCCCTGGGGCATTCCTTATGCCAGTGACCCATTTAATGCAGTAAAAGCAGGTGTTGTTTCTGGAGATGGGTGTGGTCCTGGTGCCTTCTTGCCTGAGCCTCTAAGATATCTCTGTCTCTGAAAAATTCCTCCTCCAGCAGTAGCCACAATTTGGAAAGCTTCCTTCTGTTTTAAGGCCCATTGCTTTTCCTCTTTTCCTCTCTCTCCTCCTCGTCTTAGTTGTTAAAGACCTCAAAGGTCATGTCTGAAAATTTCAGGTATAGAGACTAAGGCCCATTTCAAGGTTCTGGAGTTTATGCTGAATATTGGGGGCTGACTGGGAGATGAAGTGCATTGCTAAGATAGTTTGTCCCTCTCTGTGTCAGGATCTAAATTAGTAAAGAGGAAAATGGCTTCAGACAGTAAAGAAAAAAAGGGCTAGATTTTCATCCTGGCCCTTAGTAATTTCTTTAACTCTATCATAATTAACAGGCTTAGCAGTGACCCTTTTCATTTTGTCTATGAGGCAGGAAAGCATATGGTCTCACTGCTCCCTATGGGAGATCCCTGTTGATAATCCCAATTTAAGCCCTGCTTTGGGACTACCATGGAGCCAGCAGCACAAGCATTGGGTTGCCTTTAAGATCATCTACATAGTCCCTAGCCTTGGATCTAATTTAGCCCCTCTCATCAGTAGTAGTACAAGTGGAGAAATTAACATGTATATCTCTCCATGACAAGTTATAGGAAAGGGTGAGATACTCAGATTCTTTGAAGAATTTTGAGAGATCATCTGAAAAGCTTCCCAGTGTGGTTTCCATCAGAGACAAATCAGACTTAGAGAAAGGGATATGGACTTGGATAATGCCTTCTGAGCCAGTAACTTCCCAGAGAGGGAGCTGCTGCACAGGCAGGGAGGCATTTTGGACATTCTGGCCAGAGCAAGTACAATTGGATGAGGGAGGTGAGGATGGAGAAGAAGAAGGGAGAAGGGGGGAAGTGGGAGAAAGTAAAGGCAATGGAGTTAAAGGGTGAGGCTGTGGCACCAAAGGAGATGCATTGCTGAGATAGCTAATATGGAGGGAGAAAAGAGGGAGCTGATAGAGAAACATATCTGGGTCAGAAGAAGACGGAGAAGAGATGTAAAAGTAAAAAGTAACCTGCAGCAGGCAGAAAGAAGAACAGGATGTTTAGCAAGTTCAAAGAAAGCCTGTATTTAGGGGACTTCAGATCACCCTCCAAGTTGGTAGCAATACAGGTTGCTAGAATGGTATTATAGAATGGTGTTATGATTAAGAGATCATTACACTGGCCATACCTCCTGGTCATCTAACTTATATTGTGGCCAGCCTGTGTTGCAATAAATGGTTAAATGTTTAGGTTGGAGGACAGTAAGACCTAAAGTTGTCAAGTTTAGCTGGGGCCAACTAAACATTGCCCGTGATGACAGCTAGAGGAAACAAAGGACATTATCAACAACGTGGCCATATGTCAATATAAAAAAAGGTCTGAGAGGTTGTCTCTAACTCAGATGACCTTCAGAGTTCTGATCAGACTTCAGGTATCCCTGACTCTAAGTCAGACACAAAGAAAATGGGTGTCACTGAGTTCTGACCCAGTCTGAGCCCAAGGGATCTTCCCTAGAGCCAGGCCTCCCTGGGTCTGAATGAAGACCAATGGCAGCAGTTAGGAGGTATACCCTCAAGACACCACTGCAGGAAGGGTGGTTAGGAAACATCCCTTCAAAGCACCCTCCTTAGTGGTAGATCTGGTGCTAGTTTCCCTTCTAGACCAAACCTAGACAGAAGTTACCACTCCCAACCTCTAGCATTTGACCACTTCAACAGCCCAAAGACTCACCAATTCCAAATGAAGGTACTGAGAAAGATGTTCTGGGAGTTGTGCAGCAGAAGAGGGAACAGTCTCAAGACAGAGGCAGAAAAGTGAGTTCCCCAAGACAAAAGTAGGAGGAGAAGTAAGTCCCCATAAGGGCAGAGAAGTAAGTCCCCATAAGGGCCACAAGATGTTAGGGTGATAATTCATACACAGGTGGAGAAAGAATTCTCAACACAAAAATTAGAATAGAAAGAAGAAAGAATTTTACTTTACTTTTCCTAAGGAAGGGAAAGGGCACAGCACAAAAGTGAAAGAAAGAGGGAGTGCTGACCCTGAGGCCAAGAGACTTGAGCTTTTTACTGGGGATTATAAAGGGGTAGAGAAAAAATTATCATTGTAGACTAATTAGCAGGATATAACTATGAGACGTCTGGTGAATGAAAAGGAGGGGGACTTACACTTTTCTTTCTGTCTGTTCAGCTCTTTTCAAATACTGGGAAAACAATTTCCACAGGCAGTTAATTTTCAAAGACCGCAAGTTAAAACCCCTGCAGTTACATGTATGGCACACCTTTTGGGGGCAAGACACAAGCATAAGACAGACTTTACCTAACAAATGCAATCACCATAATCTGCTTTCTTGTACCCTCAATGAATCCCCAACAATAAAAAAAACCTGCAGTTAATCTTAGAGATAATGAGTTAGATAGTTTATTTTTCTCTGTTAGATAGTTTATTAGCAAGGCTATTCTGCCAGATATATTTTAGGAATAAGAATAAGTGCAGGTCTCAGGGTTACACCCTAGAACTAAGGGCAAAATTAAAATATTTCTGCCTTAAGACAGTCTAAGTGAAGTTACAACATAACCAATGTAATCACTAGTCTACTAGATCAAATTTCAATACTCACTAGAGAAAGAAGGTATAATCCAGAATATTATCTAGGTTTAATACACAAGGTCCAGCATATTTTGTTTAAATTACCAGATATGAAGACACAGGAAAATCTCCCATAATCTAGGGCAGTGCCTGTGGCTCAGTGGATAGGGCCCTGGCTCCATATACTGAGGGTAGTGGGTTTGAACCCAGCCCAGCCAAACTGCAACAAAAAATAGCCAGGCATTGTGGCAGGTACCTGTGGTCCCAGCTACTCGGGAGGCTGAGGCAGGAGGATCACCTAAACCCAAGAGTTGAGGTTGCTGTGATCTGTGATGCCACAGCACTCTACCAAGGGTGACAAAGTGACACTCTGTCTCAAAAAAAAAAAGAAACCCATAATTTAAAGAAAAATACTCAATAGAAGCAGATAACACAAATATTAGAATTAGCAGGTAAAATTTTAAAGCACTATATAGCTCTCTGGGAGCATAAGGCTGGTGGATTGCCTGAGCTCAGGATTCCAGACCAGCCTGAGCAAGAGTGAGACACCATCTCTAAAATGAGCCATGCACTGTGGCCAGCACCTGTAATCCCAGCTACTCAGGAGGCTGAGGCAAGAGAATTGCTGGAGTCCAAGAGTTTGAGGTTGCTGTGAGTTATGACACCACAGCACTCTACTGAGGGTAACAAAGTGAGAATCTGTCTCATTAAAAAAATAAAAAAGAACTATATAACTTCTACATATTAGAAAAAAACAAGTTTCATCTTCCAGTTCAGTAAACTATGAAACAAAAGCCAAATTAAGCTAAGAAAAAGTAGAGGAAACAAGAATAGTAAAGACACGTGTAATAAAATCAATGAAAGAGAAATGGGACAAATAGGGGGAAAATGTAACATGGAAAATAATTAATATGGCCAGTGGCCACAGCTCAGTGGTTAGGGCACAGGCCATATGTACCTGGGCTGGTGGGTTGGAACCCAGCCAGCGCCTGCTAAACAATAATGACAACAACAACAACAAAATAACTGGGCGTTGTGGTAGGTGCTGGTAGTCCCAGCTACTGGGAGGCTGAGGCAAGAGAATCACTTAAGCCCAAGAGTTTTTAAGGTTGCTGTGAGCTATGATGCCACAGCACTCTACCCAGGGCAATATAGTGAGCCTCTGTCTCAAAAAATAATAATGCAGTAGCTCAGTGGCTAGGGTGCCAGCCACATACACTGAGGCTGGTGGGTTCAAAGCCTAAAACAATGACAACTGCAACAACAACAAAAAATAGCTGGGCCCTATGGCAGGTGCTTGTAGTCCCAGCCTCTTGGGAAGCTGATGCAAGAGAATCACTTAAGCCCAAGAATTGAAGGTTGCTTTGAGCTGTGACACCATGGCACTCTACCAAGGGCAATATAGTAAGACTTTGTCTCAAAATAATAGTAATAATAATAATTAACGAAGTGGCACATGCCTATATTCCTAGCACTTTGGAAGACCAAGGTGGGAGGATCACTTGACTCCAGTAGTTTGAGACCAGCCTGAGCAAGAATGAGACCCTGTCTGTACCAAATATAGAAAAAATTAGCCAGGCATCGTGGCAGGCACCTGTAGTCCCAGCTATTTAGGAGACTGAGGCAAGAGCATCACTTGAGCCCAGGAGTTTGGGGTTGCTGTGAGTTATGATGATGCCACTGTACTTTAACCAGGGCAACAGAGTGAGACTTTGTTTCAAAAGAAAAAAATTAAGATCAATAAAACTATAGCAATACTGATTTTTAAAAATTACCTATATCAAGAATAAAACAAGAAGGCGCATCCCAGTGCTTTGGAAGGTCAAGACAAGAGGATCGCTTGAGGCTAAGAGTTTGAGACCAGCCTGGGCAATATAGTGAGACCGATATATACAAATTTAAAAAGAAAAATTAGCCAAGCATGCTAGTGTACAACATTAGTCCTGGCTACTTCGGAGGCTGAGGCAAGAGGATTGCTTAAGCCCAGGAATTGGAGGCTATAGTGAGCTATGACAATACCACAGCACTCCAGCACAGGCAACAAAGCAAGACCCTGTCTCAAAAAACAAACAACAACAAAACAAATAAAAGAGGAAACATTGGCTTGGCGCCTGTGGCTCAAGCAGCTAAGGCGCCAGCCACATACACCTGAGCTGGCAAGTTCACATCCAGCCCCAGCCTGCCAAACAACAATAGTGGCTGCAACCAAAAAAAAAAAAAAAGAGGAAACATTACTACAGATTCTATGGACATTAAAGAGAAAATGAGGCAATTTTATCAATAATTTATTAATAAATTTAACAATTTTAGAGGGAATGGTACAAATTCCTTGAAAAACACAACTTTCTGAGATTATCATAATTTCATAGCTCTTACATTTTTAAGAAACTGAATAATAATTTAAAAGCTTCTCATGGGCGGCACCTGTAGCTCAGTGGGTAGTGCACCAGCCACATACACCAAGGCTGCTGGGTTGGAACCTGGCCCAGGCCAACTAAAACAGCAGTGACAACTGCAACAACAACAACAACAACAACAAAAATAGCCAGGCACTGTGGCGGGCACCTGTAGTCCCAGGTACCTGGGAGGCTGAGGCAAGAAAATCCCTTAAACCCAAGAGTTTGAGGTTACTGTGAGCTGTGACAACACAGTACTCTACCCAGGGCAACAGCTTAAGACTCCAAAAAAAAAAAAAAAAAAGCTTCTCACAATGAAAACTTTAAGATGGCTTCACTGCTGAATTCTACTAAACATTTAAGGAAAAATAATGACAATGTTACCTCTTAGAGAATAAAAAGAAACAATTCATGATATCACAGGAAAAAAATGAACACAAATGCAAAAACCTTAAACAAAATATTAGCAAATCAAATTCAGCATACACAGTAAAACTACATCATAATCCAGAGTGGTTTATCCCAGGACTGCAAGATTAGATTAGCTTTTGAAACCTGATCACAGTAATTCACTCATTAACAGAATAAAGGAAAAAAAGATATGTGATCATTTGAATAAATGAAAAAAGCATGATAAAATTTAATATCTGAAAAAAGAAGACTCTCTGAAAACTAGGAACAAAGAAAGTTCCCCAATTTGATAATGAGTATCTTAAAAATATAGTAGCATCATACTTAAGACTAGAAACAAGATAGGATAGGATATCCAGGCGGGGCCGCTATGGCTCATGCTTGTAATCTCAGCACTTTGGGAGGCCAAGGTGGAAGGATCACTTGAGACCAGGAGTTCAAGATGAGGATATCCAGTTATAATTTCTAGTCCTCATGTACCAGAGATTATATATAATGCAAGAAGTCAAGGAAAATAATCAAAAAGCATAAATACTAGAAAGGAAGAAGTAAAATTGTCATTATTCACAGATCACATGATTGTGTTTTCTTGGAAATATAAAAGCATCTACAAATAGAAACTGAAACTAAGCAAATTGGACAAAGTTGCAGCATACAAGTTTAATATACAAAAAGATTATATTTCTGTACATTAGCAACAAATAATTGGAAAATAAAGTTAAGACAGCAATATCATTTTAACAGCATCATGAGAATTAACTTGATAAAGAATGTATAAGACATCTGCAATGAAAAGTAAAAAAATAAAAAATACTGTTTATGGTTCAGAAGACTCAACATTGTTAACATTCAGTGCTCCCCAAATTGATCTATAGATTAAACACAGTCTTAATAATAATCCTAACAGAATTTTGGGTAAAAATAGAAAATTAATTTAAAATGTATATGGAAATGCAAACTACCTATATTAGACAAGACAATCTTCAAGAATAATACAGCTGGAGGATTTCTGTTACCCTAAAGATAATTTGGCATTTCAGAAAGTCAAATGAATTAATGAAACAATTCAGAGGCCAGAAATAGACCCATACTGTTTGGTCAATTGATTTTTCAATAAAAGATTCAATGGCCTCCAATAAACAAAAGAAGGTACGATGTAATAAGAAATGTGTATTTGGTCTCTGTCCTCAGTTCCAAGGCTCCTAAAACCCCTGGAATTTCCTAAATAACAGTGGTGTTAGGAGTATGTGTTGAATAACAAGCCCCTTTCGACCATATGTTAGTTTATGCTAATGAAGTGACTCTTAGAAGATAGGAGCTGGTTGGGATGGATTAGAGAGGTGGAACCTTCAGCTCTAACCCCCACCCAGAGGGCTCTCCAGGAGCTGGAGATTGAATTAATCACCAATGGCCAATGAGTTAATCAATCATGCCAACATAATGTAGTAGTTCAGAGAGCTTCCAGGTTGTTAAACACATCCATGTGCCAAGTGGGTGGCTGCACCACAGCTCCACAGGGACAGAAGCTCTTGTGCTTAGGACATTTCTAGACCTCACCCTATATACCTCTTCATCTGGCTATTCATCTGCATCCTTTATAATAAACTGGTAATAGTAAGTAAAGTGTTTTCCTGAGTTCCTTCACCCATTATACCAAATTATCAAACTTGAGGAGGGAGTTGTGGAACCCTCAATCTGTAGCTAAGTCAGGCAGAAGTATTGGAGGCCTGGGACTTGAAATTGGTACCGAAGTGATAGTGGTCTTGTGGACTGAGCCCTTAACCTGTGGGGTCTGATACTATTCAGGGAGATAGTGTCAAAATTGAATTGAATTATGGGACACACAATAGATGTCTGAAGTGTCCAGAACTGGTTATTGGTATAGACAATGTAGAGAGAAATTAAAGACAAATAAATGAAATATACTCTGTTCATGGTTCAGAAGACTCGACCTTGTTAACATTCAGTTCCCCTAAAATTGATCTATAGATTAAACACAATCGTAATAATAATCCTAACAGAATTTCTGGTAGAAATTGAAAGTTAATTTTAAATGTATATAGAAACACACTTGGCCTCAGAAGTGTTGTAAGTAGAGAAACAGGGTTTTTCTGTAGAAAGTCTTTTCAATAAATGGTCCTGGAACTACAGAATACCCAATACTGAAAAACACCAAATTTGCCCCTGCTATGATATGGATGTTTGCCTCCTCCAAACTTGAAGTTGAAATTTGATCCCCAATGTTGGAGATGAGGCGTAATGGGAAGCGTCTGGGTATGGGGCAGATCCCTCAAGAATAGGTTAAGGCCTTCCCTGGGACAGAGGTGGGGTGAGTGAATTCTCACTCTATTAGTCCCAGAAAGTTGGTTGTTAAAAAGAGCCTGACACCCCCTCTCCTCTCTTACCCCATGTGATCTCTGCACATGTGGCCCCCCTTTACCTTCTGCATGGAGTGGAAGCAACCCAAAGCCTTCAGCAGATGCAGATACCCAATCTTGAACTTGCCAGTCATCAGAATCATAAGTCAAATGAATCCTTTTTTCTTTATAAATTACTCAGCTCATGTATTCCACTATAGCAACACAAAACAGACTAAGACAGACCCCTAATAACACCATTAACTCACAAAGAACAATGGACCTAAATGTAAAAGCTAACACTAGAAAGCTGCTTAGAGGAAACACAGAAGAATATCTTTATAACCTTGGGTTATGCAAGGAACTCTTAGCAAACAGAAGGTACTAAACACAAAAGTATAATCAATAAGGCCTGGTACCGTGGTGCATGCCTATAATCTTAGCACTCTGGGAGGCCAAGGTGGGTGGATTGCTTGAGCTCAGGAGTTGGAGACCAGCCTGAGCAAGAGTAAGACCCCATCTCTACTAAAAATAGAAAAACTAGCCAGGTGTTGTGGCAGGTTCCTGTAGTACCAGCTACTCGGAAGACTGATGCAAAAGGATCTCTTGAGCCCAAAAGTGTCCAGTTGCTGTGAGATATAATGCCATGGCACTCTAGCCTAGGTGAGAGAGTGAGACTCTGTATCAAAAAAAAGAAAGAAAGAAAAAAGAAATCAATAAATTGACTTCATCAATACTAAAGCTTTTTATTCAAAAAAAGACTTTATAGTAGTCACTCTTAATCTGTAGGGGTTATGTTTCAAGACTGTCAGTTGATGCCTGAAAGTACAGATAGTGTTAAACCCTCCACATCCTATGATTTTCCTGTATGTATGGAGTTCGATTTATAAATTAATTAGGCACAACAAGAGATTCATGACAATAATAATAAAAACAACAATTATAACAAGGTATTGTTCATAATTTCACAGATAAAGGACCCAATCTTACCAGAGATCTTTAGCAACCTCCATATTAAACTGAGAATTTTCACCTTTTCACTGAAAGGAAGTATTTTATAGCTTCTCTGGCATATCTGAATTGCTATCATCATTACACTTGTGTTTGGAGGTCATTATTAAGCAAAATAAGGGTTACTTGAACACAGGTACTGCAATACCATGATGTTCAATCTGATAACAGAGAAAGCTACTCCGTGACTTTCCGTCAGAGTGGATGATTCACATCCTGGGCAGGAAGGAGCACAACAGTGTGAGATTTCATCACACTACTCAGAACGGCAAACAATTTAAAACTTAAAGATTGTTCATTTCCAGAATATTCCACTTAATATTTTCAGATCATAGCTGACTGCAGATATATGAAAATGAGGAAAGCAAAACCTCAGATAAAGGGGGGACTGTATAATGCAAATGAAAGGGGCAGCCACAGATAAGAAAATATTTGCAACACATAAATCAGGCCAAGCACTCATGTTCAGAACATACAAAGAACATCTTATAAAGATTTCCTACAAAGAAATCTTAAAAAGTGAGTAACTTTATTTTAGTAAGAGCAAAAATCTTGAACAGACATATCATAGAATAAGATGAAATAAGCATGTGAAAAGGTGATCAACAACATTTGCCACTACAGAAACACAAATTAGAAAGATTATATTTAAGACTTACAAAACTAAATTTTGGAAATAACTAGAACTTTTCTACTTTGCTTATGGGAGTATAGAATGACAGAAGATTTTGGAAACAATTCAGTAATTTCTAATAAATTTAAACACATACTTACCCTTTGACCCAACAATTTCATTCCTAGGTATTTAACCAAGAGAAGTGAAAGCATGTCCATAAAAAGACCTGTACCTGAAGGTCTGTAGCAACCATTCCAAATAACCAAAATCTGAAAAATCCAAATGCCCATCAAAGAAAGTATTTAAAATTGTAGTGTTGGCCAGGTGTTATGGCTCACACCTACGGTATAATCCTAGCACTCTAGGAGGCCAAAGTCAGTGGATTGCCTGAGCTTACAAGTTCAAGACCAGCCTAAGTAATGCAAAACCACTAAAAATAGAAAAACTAGCCAGGTGTTGTGGGTGCCTATAATCCCAGCTACTCAGGAGGCTGAGACAAGAGTATCACTTGAGTCAAAGAGTTTGAGGTTGCTGTGAGCTATGATTGCCAGGGCACTCTCCCAGGGCAACAGAGTGAAAATCTATCTCAAAAAACATATAAAAATAAAAATAACAAAAATAGAAATTGCAGTGTTGTCTGCCAGGATAAACAAATCCAGATGCATGTTAGGAATAAAGACAGATTTCAAAAGTGATGAACTATTGTAATATGAAGGAAAGTCCAGTGTGAGCTGAACTCAACTTCAATATGAGTTGAGGTAATTGGGTATTTTAAAGCAAGAATGAAGGATTAGGGAAGGGAGTCAGTGGAATTAGGGAAGTGAAAAATTACAAAAAGTGGTCTGTATTTTGATATGGGTAGTGGTGAATGGATGTGTAAATTTAAAAAAAAAACTCATCAAACTTAAGATTTGTGGATTTTACTCTATATAAAAAATACCACAAAAACCCCATCAAATACCATAAGTGTGATCAAATTTCTTTATACAACAAAATGATGAATTGACCTGAATCAGTGTCAAATGTTATTTCACGTAACCTTGACATCAAGGACATAAGATAGGTATTGACACTGTGGCATTTCAGATATGTGAATCAGCCTCTCACATCCTGATCTGAATCTTAATCCCCAAGGGTCAGGGGCAGAGCCTGAAGATCTCCCAGAAGGTGGGTAAAGGAGACAGCTGAGGTGTGGGCATCCTGAAGCGTTTTGACAAGCCTCATTCCATGCTTCACATGCTGTGTTACCATGGCAATAGACAAACTCTTGAAGCATCCATTTCCTAATTTGGAAAAAGAAGGTAACAGTCATCTCAGAGATTTGTTATGAAAACTAAATGTGATGATGTACCTGAAAAGTTTAGCAAATTGCCTCCTATGGAAGGTAAATCTAGCAAGAAAATGATAATTAGTAAATGAGAGCTTGGGGCTCAGGAGCAAGTCTCTTTCTTTCTCTCAGAAACTGTAATGATTAAAGCTCAATTCCAGGTAAGACAGACATACTGGTGGACATGGCCTCTTTGAGGTGGATGTTGACCGGAAGTAAAGCAGAGAGGAATTTATTAGAGATCCATTGAAGACACATTTGTCTGTGCCTAAGGGTTCTATGGGTGGCCACACCAAGCAGCAGGTTTAAATAATTTCTTTTTTAAAACTTCCTTTATTTCCAGACCCTTTTTAGAATACTGTTCTTGATCTACTTTTGTAGAAAGAACATTAAAAAAAGACTAACTCGCATGTGTCATGTAACCTCATAGATTTGAAAAAGAACCAAATAGAACATTTAAAATATAACAAGACATTAAAACTCAATGAATAGATTTGACAACAGGTTAGACACACTTAATGAGATAATTAGTAGAATATAAGAAATAAGTAATTGCTCAGATTGCAACCCAAGGAAACAACAGGGAGAATATGAGATGAAAGGTAAAAGATAAGCAGAATAGAGAAGGGCTAGTGAACACAAACAGGAGCAGAAATATCTGATAGAAGGGATGAGAATACTGCAGAACCGAGGAAAGATATAGACATATATCCACAAATTCCATAATCCTAGAGATTCCTTAGCAGAAAATGTTTAGAGAACACTATATCTCAACAAATCATAATAAAAACGCAGAACACTTAAAATAGATTCTTAAAAGTAGTCACAGAACATAAGTGACACTATGAGAATGGAGTGTCTGTGGGAAGTACTACAGGAAAAACAATTGTGTTTCTTCAACAAATAGAAAGAAAAGGACAAAAAGGAAAGGAACATGTAGATTAAAGGAATTTAAACAATATAAAAACTAATATTAATGTGAGTATTTTATTCATATAAACTATAAAAAATTATTTATAAGACAATTGGAAATTTGAACATTGCCTGGATGATGTTAATAAACTATTGTAGCCAGGCATGGTGGGCCACATCCATAGTCCACGTTACTCCAAGGCTGTGGTAGGAGGATCTTGAGACCAAGAGTTTGGTGCAGTGTGCTATGATGATCATATGTACACCTATGAATATCCACTGCACTCTAGCATATATATATATACATACATACACACATATATATATATATATGGGTGTGTGTATACACACATATATGTGGGTTTTTTATCTCCATATTAGTGGTTATATAAACTTAATGTATGTATGTAAATGTATATAAACTTAATGAATAGGTTTGACTATTCATTATATGTATATTATTTAATTAACCATGTGTATGGTCAATTTTTATGGGCAACATCAGTATTATGGTTATTTTGTAAGAGAAATCTCTTAGACTTGTATACTGAAATATCTACCTAGGAAATGATGAGGATACCTGTGGTTTGCTTCAAAATAAAACAGGGCAGTGAAGGTAGGTAAAAGTACAGATGAAATAGGGCTGGTCATGCATCGATAATTATCAAAACTGAATCATGAGCAAGCAGGCATTTATTATGCTATTTGTTTTTTTTAAACCAGATTGTTTACAAAGTAGCAATAGTTGGACTTATGGTTGATTTCTCAGCTGTTTCAAAAACACCTAAGGAAATCAGAACACAGTGAAATGACACCTGCCAGGAATCCTGCAAGTGTGTATTAAGAATGAGGAGACATATCCTTATTTTGTCCCAGAAAAGTCTCAGAAATGGAAATTCTAAATTATATGCTACAGAGAAAAAAAAATGATCCCAAATGGATAGACATAATTGTAAAAAAGAATGAAGATCAGAGAAAATGGTAAAGATGCAAGTAAATGTAGATAAAAATAGATTCTATAAAAAGAATTCATTTCAAAAAGAATGAAAAAATAACAACATAAAAGTCTGGAAACAGGATAAATACTTAAAATGTTCTAATGTTCTTGTATTGTCTGAGATGAGGGTAAAGATATTGATTGAATTTAGCCTTGATACATTAAGAATGGATGTTAGACGGTCCAAAGTTAATTACTAAAAAAATAAAACAGAGTTCAAAACTTCCAAACAATTGATGGAAGGGTTAGAATTATTTAATAAATAAAAATAAATCCAAAATAAAGTAATAAAAGATAGGGAAAAACCATGGAGAACAGGCAAGACAAAATCAGTAATTCCATTAAATGTAAATAATCTAAATGTTCTAGCTGAAATCAAAGATTCACAGGTTGCTTTTTAAATCCAACTATATGTTTATAAGATAATGTCATGTGTTGAAAATTAAAAATTAAAAATACTATATTAAAAATGTGTAAGAATTTAGATAAAATCAGAGACTCAGAAACCTATACACCAATGTTCATAGAAGCGTTGTTCACAATAGCCAAAAGGTGTAAACAACCAAAGGGTCTTTGGAGGGATCATGGATAAGCCAAATGTGATATACGTTGTGTACATACAGTGGAATACTATTAAGCCACAAACAGGATGAAATTATGATATATGCCACTATATGAATGAACCTTGAACACATGATGCCAAGTGAAATCAGCCAGACACAAAGGGACAAATATTGTGTGATTCCACCTGTATGAAGTACCTAGAATGGGCCAACAGAAAGAAGACTAAAAGTAACAAAGACTGGGAGGAGGAGAGAATAGGAAGTTATCATTTAATAGGTACAGTACTTCTGTTGATGATGATGAAAAAGTTCTGGAAACAGACAGTGTTATGAGGTGCATAACAATATGCATGTACTTAATGCAACTGAGTTATATGCTTTAAATGATTGAAAAGGTAAATTTTGGCCAGGCACAGTGGCTCACACCTGTAATCCCAGCACTCTGGGAGGCCAAGGCCAGTGGATTGCTTGAGCTCAGGAGTTCAAGACCAGCCTAAGCAACAGCAAGACCCCATCTCTACAAAAATAGAAAAACTAGCTGGGCATATCTTGGTAGGCACCTGTAGTCCAAGCTAACTTGGGAGGCTGAGGTAGGAGGATTGCTTGAGCCCAAGAGTTTGAGGTTGTTGTGAGCTACAATGATGGCACTCTAGCCTGGGTGGTGTATATTTATTATATGTTACACATATTGTACCACAATAAAAAAGCATATATACACACCCACACACATGCACATCCAGAAACCAAAATTAAAGAGAGAAGTATTTCTGGAGATAGAGGTTCACTTCATACTGATAAAATGTTCAATTCACCAGGAAGATACAATAATTTTAAATTTTTATGACCCTCAAAACATAATCTCAAATACATAAAATAAATACTGACAGAGAACTATATGGGGAAGCAGATAAGACCACAATCATAGGCTTGGCGCCTATGGCTCAAGTGGCTAAAGCGCCTGCCATGTACACCCAAGGTGGTAGGTTCGAATCCAGCCCAGGCCTGCCAAACAACAATGACGGCCAGGCGTTATGGCAGGCTCCTGTGGTCCCAGCTACTTGGGAGGCGGAGGCAGGAGACTCGCTTGAGCCCAGGAGTTGGAGGTTGCTGTGAGCTGAGATGCTATGGCACTCTACCCAGGGGGACAGCTTGAGGCTCCTGTC
>NW_003852441.1:12465311-12474512 GCF_000181295.1 Otolemur garnettii | reverse complement strand
AAAAAAAAAAAAAAAAAGAATATAGATTTCAACAACACCATTGACAAACCAGATCAAGTGGAAATTTGCAGAACACAATACCCAACATTACATACCACACCTTCTTTTCAAGAATATACAGAGCCTTTATAAAAAATGAGTCACACTGGACAAAAAAGGAAGTCTCCACAAAATTAGAAGATTGCAATCAGGTAAGCCATGTTATGACTACTATGAACAATCAAGGTCAACATAATGTGCTCATGAAGACAGTGGGATTAGCACACAGGTTGACAAGTAGAACAACTTAAGTAGAACTGAGAATCGAGAAACATACCCAGGCACATACGGACATTTCATTTTTGATAGTGCTAGTAAATCTGGTGAGAAAAGAGAAACTTAAATAGTGTTGGTATATGTGGGCATTGCATGGGAAAAAATTGGACTTTTTATCTCTTACATAAATCAAGTATATTATCTGTAAATTTAAGTCAACTAAATGTCTAAATATACTGATGACCTAGTACATAGTGGGGTAGGAGGATGGGGGAGCAGAGAGAGGGAAGGAGGGAGGGGGGTGGGGGTCACAGTGTTTGGCACATGTGTTGGGGGAGGAACACATTTATAAGAGGCACTTTGCTTGACAAATGCAATTAGTGTAACCTGGATCTTTGTACCCTCAATGAATCCCCAACAATAAAAGTAAAATAAACTTTAATCTGAAAAAAAGAAAACATAGAAGATGACTGGAAATGATTTATTAAATAAGACACAGATAGTAGTAACCCTAAAGACAGAGACTGATAACATGGACTGCAACAAAATTAAGAACTTTTGTTCATCAAAAATAATTACATAATTGTTGAAGATGAGTGATTAGGATATAGGGGGTTATTATATTTTCCATCTATTTTTGTATAGGTTTGAAAATGACCATGAAAGGGATTTTATTAAAGCCTTATAAAGAAAATTATAAGAAAACCTTAATGTGGGAGAGGACATTTGCAGCACACATATCCAAACCAAGTGCCAATATCTAGAATACAAAATGGACTCCAATAAATCAGTAAGCAAGAGACAGCCTATTAATAACCAGGCCAGGGCGGTGCCTATGCTCAGTGGGTAGGGCGCCAGCTACATACACTGAGGCTGGCGAGTTTGAACCCTGGCCTGGGCCAGCTAAAACAACAATGACAACTGCAACAACAACAAAAAAAATAGCTGGGCGTTGTGGCGGGCACCTGTAGTCACAGCTATTTGGGAGGCTGAAGCAAGAGAATCGCTTAAGCCCAAGAGTTTGAGGTTGCTGTGAGCTGTGATGCCATGGCACTCTACCCAGGGAGTGACAACTTGAGACTCTGTCTCAAAAAAAGTAAATAAATAAATAATAATAATAACCAGGGCAAACACTCAAAAAGGCACTTTACAGATGAGAAGATCCAATGGCCAATAAGCATATTTTTAATTTCATCAGTAATCAGAAAAATATACATTAAAATCTCAGTGAGATACAACTATATACTTCCAGAACAGCTTAGAGATACAATACCAAAGATTTCCAAGGATATAGAACAACAGGAATTCTTACTCACTGCTGATGAGAGCTTAAATTTCTATAGCTACTTTGGAAAACCATGTGTCATTTTCTAGTGAAGTTGAACATGCCCTAACAAACTAGCAATTATATATTTACAAGGGTGTTCGATCTGTGGCCCGTGGGCCACATGCAGATTATCTGAGGACTGTTTTGCTTATCTGTGGCATTGGCTATCATGAAATTATGTACAGACTTTTATTTTCCTCATTGGCTTTCATTAGTATTTGTGTATTTAATGTGTAGCCCAAAACAACTTTTCTTCTTCTCGTGTACATCAGAAAAGAAAAAAGGTTGGACACTCCTTAACAGCCAGTTATAGAAAAACATCAATAACCCATCAATAGCAAAATGGATAAATTGTTTTATATCCATTAGTTTGAATAGTACAAAGTAATGAAAATGAATAAACTATAGCTATATACAGCATACAATATTATACATATAAAATTGAAATAGAAAAGCAAGACAAAAAACAATTTAGCATGATTCCCTTTATATAAATTCAAACCCTAAGGAATACATATATATAGGTGGTAAAACTATAAAGATATGTGAGGAAATACCACACCACAAGGTTAGAAGAGTAGTTATTTCTGGATAGAGGGAAAGGTTTGTTGCAGGTAGGGGAGAGAGTGGTCAAAGTGTGTGTAATGGGATGTGGGCAATCTTCAAGTTCTTAAATGAGGTTGTGGCTACCGGGATGCTTTTGAATTTGTTTTAATTACTCGCTGCTTAAAATTTAATTTAAATTTTATGTATGTATATAATACATAAGATATATGGTATTCTTTGTAGGCTTTATACAGTCCACGCTAAAAAGGTTTAAGGAAAAAAATTCATGTCACATTGAAAGATAACCACCACAAGTTAAATCATTGAGTAACTTGAAGTTCAAAAATAGTATTTAAAAGAGTTCCCAGAAACTTGCTGTCCAGCTATAAAAATACATAGTCAAGAAAAACAAGAGCCCCCAAAAGCATAGGCAACAAAATCAACAAATGGCATCACATTAAACTAAAAAGCTTCTGTACAGCAAAGGAGACAATCAACAGAGTGAAGAGACAACCTACAAAACAGAAAAAAAAAATGTTTGCAAATCATACATCTGATGAGGAGTTAATATCCAAAATATTTAAGCAACTCAATTCAATAGCAAGAAAACAAATAACTTGATTTAAAAATGAGGAAAGGCCCTGAAGAGCCACTTCTCAAATGAAAACATATAAATGGTCAACAGTTATATGCATAAGAGCTTGACATCACTAATCATCAGAGAAAGGCAGATTAAAGCTACAATGAGATATCACCTTGCACCTTTTAGAATGGCTATTATCAAAAAAGTGAAAGATAAGTATAGAGAAAAAAGAACCCTTGTATACTGGTGGTGGGAATGTAAATTAGTACAGCCATTATGGAAAACAGTATGGAGGATCCTCAAAAAGTTAAAAATAAAACTACCATGTGATCCAGCGATCCCACTACTGGGTATATATCCAAAAGAAGTGAAATCAATATGTTGAAAAGATATCTGCATTCCCAAGTTCATCAAAGCATCATTCACAATAGCCAAGACATGGAATCAATCTAAGTCTATACAGACGAATGAAAGGATAAAGAAAATGCGGTATGTATACACACAAAATACCTTTCAGCCTTTAAAAAGAGGGAAATCTTGTCATCTGTGACAACCTGGATGAACCTGTAGCACATTATGTTAAGTGAAATAAACCAGGCACAGAAAGACAAATACCACATGATATGTCACTTATATGTGGAATCTAAAAAAGTGGAAATTATAGAAGCAGAGAGGGAGCGGGGTATGTTGGTCAAAGGTTACAGAATTTCAGTTAGACAGGAGGAATAAGTTCAACAGATCTATTGTACAACATGTGACTATAGTTAATTATAATGTATTGTATAGTTGAAAATCATTAAGAGTAGATTTTAAGTGTTCTTGCCACGAAGAATATGTGAGTTAATGCATATGTTAATTACCTTAATTTAGCCATTACATAATGTATACATATTTTAAAACATCATGCTTTACATCATAATATAGATAAATTTTTTCAATTAAAAATTCATTTTTTAAAAAAGAACAAGAGCAAGAGAGAAACAGAGTAAGACTGCTAAGGATTTGATAAAACCAATTCACATTCTACTAGTTAGAAAAAAAAAAGACATTCTATGTATTGAGAAGTTGAATTAAGATGATAGATAGGACAGAACAATGGCTCTTAATTTTTTAGGAGCCACCAATTCCTGAAGAATCTGATGAAATAACTTTCTCTGGGAAAAAAAAACAACCCACATTAACAGGAAGTTTGTATGCAGTCTTAAAGGATTCATGGACCCACTAAAATTCAACCCTGAACAAGAGGGTGTTTGGATGCAATGCTAAGAATCTTTGCTGTAAGTGTAAAGTCTCCATTCTTAGGGATACCTTCCCTAGAACCCAGGCCTGGAAACGATGGTGAGATATTTTTCCTTTCAGACCCAAGGTTATATAATAGCCTCCTGGGCCACAAGTCAGAAGGTTGTTGGGTCAGCTTACCTTCAAGGGCAACACAGTCACCCAGGACCAGTCTCCTGAAACAAAAATAGCACAGGAAAGACTATGGACACCCCACATACTGGAGCCCACCTCAGATACTTTCCTGAAAGCAACAAATAGAATTTCTTGCACACCATTTTAGGGAAACTTAATAGTAAAAGAAATTCTGCTTGTGAATTTGTAAAGGATAAAATCTTTGGTCAGGCTCTGAGGATGGTTGTCAAGACAATCATTTGCTCATCAATAAAATCCAAAGGATTATAGATTCTGATGATTTTGAACAGCACCAGTTGCATAATTTTAATTTGCACCACCCAGTGAGTGGGGGCAGTTCCTAGATTTGTTTTTTAAAATGCCAAAAGTAATATGGGCATTTGGGGAGGATACTTTACGGCAACTACGGTATGAAAATGGCAGAGTCAGAGATGGCAGGTACAGAAGGCTGAATGTATACAAAATCTGTGATTTAAAGCAGAATATATCATTCATGGATTTGATGAGTACTCATTTGCTGTTGGTATACTCACAAGTTCACTGCAACAGGACAATGGGCCCTGGAATTTCATTAACTCTCACGAGTTTCTGTTCAAAAAGTAGATTCCTACTTTCTGCTCAATTTTTCTGTTAACTTAAAAGCACTCTAAAAAATAAAGCCTATTAACTTACAAAATGTATGCTCTGAACTCTTGTTTCTCTTCAGATCATATAAATCTTTCACCTTTTCCTACAATGTATACTCTGGAACTGGATAATATTACTTTTAAGAAAAAATTCCTTGTTAGCAACAGTTAAAAAATAAGTGAGAGCATTTCTGATCTCAATTCTTAGAAACAAAAACTAGACTTTTTTTGTCTTCAAAAATAATATAAGGAAAGCTAACTTACCAAGTGTGTATTTCCTAAAATGAAGATGAATTAGTGTTTCTGTTTAGATAAATCAGGAGAGGAAGTTAAACTGAATGAGCATAAGAAAAAATAGATTCCTTTGAGATTTATGCTTTTTGAGCATAATTGAAAGTGACTGAGATGAGCAGTAATGAGGGCACCTGGCAGTGGTTCACTGCTGAAGGAGCAGCACTGCCCTAAAAATATATTTGCTTTTATATAACTAACTTAATTTAAATGCTTTGAATGGAAAAGTAGTTTGGAGTACGGACTATGTACATGATTACTCTCACACAGATTATGGTCATAAACTGCTGTTGTATTTTTGATATAACTACAAATTAGTAGCTTTCAGAAGAATCCCAACCATCCACTGACCACAGTTCAGATACATTTTCTATTCAGATGCCCATTTGATACCTCAAGGCTTTAGATATTTCCAGAAATGACAGTTGTCCCAGTTATCTCCAGGAACACCAGCTACCATGCCCAGAATATGTTAAGAACTCTTCTATTTATTACCTACAACTAAAAACCTAATGATGGTCATGTTGTAGGGTCTCTGGAACTGGGAAAGGTAATCATGACCTAGAATTTCTTTAAACAGAAGAAAAACTTAAAAGAAAAAACCTGAGTCACATAGTTCATAAAGATGAGTTTTTAAATATCTATGAGTTGAATTTCACATTATGTGGGTAGTGTTGGGTACACAGCACCAAGAAGACATCACAAGCCCAAGTTTCCTCCTCCCACACCTGTTTTCTAAAATTTTCCTGAGATGTCAAGAGGGTGTTCTTATACCTCTGTGAATGAGAAGATATTGCTCTAATGAGACATTTACTCAGGATGAAAGTTGGGAAGAAATAAAGAAATACCTAATCAAGAGATTTCTGCCAAGATCCATACCAGCACCTTTCAAAACTTTGCAGCCTATGAAGAGGCAAATATTGCATAGTCCAGATCATGTTCTTCAAGATTCTCAATGGAAAGTCCTAAAGGAAGAGATTCTCAGAGTCAGAAATGCTACTTTGACCTAGATTCTTTTCTCAGGATAGGTGATAAAGACAAACAGTTTAACTCTGACTTGGTACTTTCTTCAATGTTCTGAAGAAACAGTATCAAATATACAATACTGGATGGTCATAATCATCTTTCCTTCCATTTCATAATAAAATGTCAATGCATTTATCTATTAATATGCTTCATTTCAGACAGAATTAACAGCCTTATGCTTCCCACATATAGTACTTAGTGAACTCAACTAATAAACTCTTCAGAGAGCTAAAATTAGACCCTGACTAAATATAGGAGCAGCACTGCCCTAAAAACTTGGCAAATGTCTTAGTCCATTTTGTGCTGCTATAACAGACTACCACAGAGTAGGCAATTTATAAAGACTAGAATTTTATTTGGCTCATGGTTCTGGATGTTGGAAAATCCAAGAATATAGCACCACCACCTTGTAAGTGCTTCTGTGCTCATCACTCCCATGGCAGAAGGGCAAGCAGCTCACAAAACAGAGAAAAAGGAGGCCAAACTCTCATAGTAACTAACCCACTCCCATGATAACGGCATTCATCTGTCCTTGAGGGTTTGCCCTCATGGTCTAAGAACCTCTTAAATGTCTCACCTCATAATATTGTCATAGTGGAAATTACATTTCAACATGAGTTTTGGAGGGGACATTAAAATCACAGCAGAAGGTATAAGCAGGTTGAAGTCAAAGTCCAAAGTCCATTGCTAGCTATGACTTGCTGATGGAAGTCATTGAAACAGTTAAACACCTAGGAAACCCTTCTTTTGACTCTGAAATACTTCGTACCAGACGGTATTGGATTATATTTAGAGCAGAAGCAGGCTTACACACATATTCACTTGTGGTACATATTTCCTTTGTCAGGCTCTTTTGTGAAAACTGTCAAGTATTCAAATCCAGTACTCACTGATTTTTTTTTTTTTTTTGCTCTTCTCATTTCCAATAGTTCATTTTATCTCCTGTGATTTCTGTCCATTTTCATCATTGCAGCTTATTTTAGCCTTGCGTTCTATTTTATCTTTCCAACAGTATTTCTTAGCCTTTTTTACTCATTTTCTCTGAACTCCTGCCTCAACTCTTTTAATACCCCTTTAAATCCTTCAGTTTCTAATAAACTCTCTCAAACTTCTAAGAATATTTGATTAAGCAATTAAGCACTAACATTACACAGTATTCAGCTGAATGTCATCTATTGTTATAAACAAATACACTTATCAGTCACCTGTTAAATGTAGACATCTTCATAAGAACCGGTGTGGTTTTCTCATGATCACTGGAGCCTTGCCCATTTGTGAGCCACAGCAATCATGTCAAAATCTCAACAACTGAGCCATTTCCTTTTGTATGATTCCTTTTTTAACGAGATCTTTTACATGGTTAAATTATATTAAAAACTATATCAAACATCAAAAAATATATAAGCGGCTTGGCGCCTATAGCTCAGCGGCTAGGGCACCAGCCACATACACTGGGGCTGGCAGATTCAAACCCAGCCTGCACCCTTCAAACAACAATGATAACTACAATCAAAGATTAGCAGGGCACGGTGGTGGATGCCTGTAGTCCCAGCTACTTGAGAGGCTTAAGAGAATAGCTTAAGCCCAAGAGTCTGAGGTTGCTGTGAGCTGTGTTTATGTATATATATAAACATTTTATATAGAGAAATCTCTTACTACTCTTTTAGACCTTCTTACATTAAATGGCCTTCTTGTTTTTTCTATTTAAAAGACTTGGGGCCAAAATGTTTTCATAGAGGTGTTAAATAAAATTTATAGGAGGCTATTGGTTTGGACTGAGCTTCTTTCTATGCTAGGCCCAACAGACCCAACCAAAATGGACTCACTCAGGCTAAAGTTACACATCACCAAGCTGAAACCAAGTTGTTTATTTGACCTTTGAAGAAGTCAGGAGAATGACAGGTTAACAGCCAAATCCCCAAACCAGCCAGTTTTAGCTGCCACAATAAGGAAGTCCCTCCCTTTTGTTTTAACCTTTACAAGGAAAAGTGACTTTGAAACAACTAATGTACCTTTTGTTTTCTGTTTCTGCTTTCTTCAACTTATTTATATCTATAAAACCAACCTCCTTTCTTCAACTCACCAAAATACTCACCCCATTTTGTAGAGGTGTTGCCAGATTCTAGAATCACAAAAGCTGTTGAAGGTCTTTAAATGTGTAGTTTTTCTTTTAACAGACACCACTCTTTTATATGGACTCTCTGATACTCCTTATGATATACGACATGTACACCATTCTCCTTCATTGTTTACTGAATATGGCTTCCTGGAAATTTAGGTAATTTGGATAAACAAAAATGAAGAAAAATAATATAAAAATCATCCAAGATTCTACCACCCTGAGATAAGTTGTCCTTTTGCATATTTCCTGTCTGTGTAACCAGGGAGGAGGCCCTCAGTGCTTATTCCTCCCTCTAAAGGAATTTCTTCTAACTCTGACTGCTAATGCTGCCCATTTTGTACCATGTCACCCTACTCTGCAAGTCAGGAAGATTAAACCAATAATGAACACCCCACCATTAGTAGTTAGGACTTAGGAAAACAGATACCACCCTAGGTTTTTCAAACCAAACACAGAGGAAATTTAATAAGGGAATTGTTTATAAAAGAAATAGAAAAGCTGAGAATCCAAACACAGGATGGTGAAGCCACTGAGAGGTTAGCAACTGCCACCTGGGCTGAAGGGATAACAGAAGAGGCTTTGTCAGAGCACAGAGGTGTGGCCAACCAGAAAGAGACAGAACCAAGTAGAGGGAATTTCACTGTGACAGCTGGACCTACAAATGGGAAGGTCTGTTTGGGAGGAACTGGAGACACAGAAGAGAAGGAGCCACAGGGAAGGACCTCATTGAAAGCAGAGAAATAGGAGGAAATAGCCTAGCCTTTTATTTTTTCCTATCTGCCACTGTCTTTCCTTGGCCAAACTTACCCAGAGGCTTTAGGGAAAGGAACCTGGGAATTGATGGGAGGCAGGGCAAGGGGGATGGGAGTGAACACAAATAGGCAATTGGCCAGCAATTGTCTGAGACCAGATAATCAACTGACTATCCACACACCATCACCTATGTAGTTTTCTTGCCAAAAATGTTTAAGCTGAATATAATCATGAGGAAACAATCAGGAAAAAAAAAAAA
>NW_003852441.1:12458356-12463935 GCF_000181295.1 Otolemur garnettii | reverse complement strand
CATCTGTGACTGGCTTTGACCAATATAGTGCAACAGAAGTGACACAGTGCCAGTTCTTAACCAGTAAGAGACTTGAGATTGTCCATTTTTCTTTTCTTGGAGCCCTGAACCACCATATCAAGAAGACTCATAACCCTGCATTGGAGACTAGACTGGCCAGTCTCTTGCTGCTGTAGACCCTCCTCTGAACCACACATATGAGTGAAGCCACACAGATTCTCCAGTCCCAGTCAAAGCTGATCCAGCCAACAATATGTGGAGGCGAGACAAGCTATTTTTGCCAATCCCTTCCCAAATTACAGCGCCATGAGTCAATAAATACATGGTAGTTGACGTTCTAAGCCAATAAATTTTTGAGATTTGTTCCACATATATAGATAATGACTTCATATTTGACACAAATGACATGAATATCATTTGATATTCATATGATTTGAAGTCATATATTTGACTTCATATTTTTCAACTGTATGATGGTACAGAAGCAATACACCTTCAGTAGAAACTGTATTTTATGTGCCCATACAATCTGGTTTTGACTTTCAGAACAGTATTCAATAAATTACATGAGATACTCAACACTTTGTTATAAAATGGACTTTGTGATAGATGATTTTGCCTAACTATAGGCTAATGTAAGTGTTCTGAGCATATTTAAGGTAGGCCAGGCTAAGCTATGATGCTTGGTATATTAATTTTTTTTTTTTTGCAGTTTTTTGGCCAGGGCTGGGTTTGAACCCACCATCTCCAACATATGGGGCTGGCGCCCTACCCTTTTGAGCCACAGGCACCTCCTGGTATATTAAATTTTTGACCTAACAGTGTTTTCTACTTAACCAATCACAAAAAGTCAAGGAGCATTTATATAACCAATAGGGAACGGAGCAGACTAACACACAGAGGTCCCTGTAAGGAGAGTGAAAAACTGCCTAAGTTTTATCATTCCAAGTGTAGGCTCAAAACAACCCCCACTCTTTTCTTGAGTTAAATTAAGCAGGTCTCTATTCTTTGCAAACATCTAGATGCAAATGAACCCCCCCCACACACCCATCCTTTCTCTTTGCAAGTAATTTTAATTTTCCAGATTCTGGATAAATATCTCTTATTTCTGCTTATTCCCCATTCACTTCTCCTTTTTTTGGGTAACAGCACCTGATTTTTAAAATGGTTTGTTATGAAGTGCATCTTACAAATGGAGAGTGAATAAAATCAGTTGCTTGTTTTAAGTATAATAATAAGTTATTATTATTATACCACCCAGTTTAAGATATAAAACACAAATAGTCCTTCAGGGAACTCTGTTTACTCCTCCCCAATCGTATCCTTTTCTCTAAGTGATAACCACAGTGGTGACTTTTGTGATAATCATTCCCATTTTCTCCTTTGTAGTCTTCTACCTCTGTCTGCATCCCTAAACAATACATGACAGTTGTGTAAAGGTGAGCAGCCAGCACCAATCCAGGATTATAGGAAAGGGTGATGTTAGAGGAAGTATCAGGAAAAGAAGAGAGGGAGACTTAACAGCCTCTGGGTGTTTTCTGGCTTCAGCTTCCCTAAGCATTTATTTATAGGATAATCATTGAGTAAGATGATGAGTAACACCAGGAAACAGTGAGTGTGGCACAGTTGAGACATGTCGTGGCCAAGTTTTATAGATGTTTGGCCAAGACACAGTCAGAGGGAAAGTGCTGTTCACACATTCTGTTTACGATGACTTCCTCTCCACATCCCAGGAAAGGTCAAAGCAGAGCATTTCTAGACAATACCCACAGCAGATCAGACAGCAAGGCCTGGATGAATGAGCAGAAATTTCATCACCATGTGGTCAAAATCAGGTAAGTATAGAAGAAAAACTTGGGCCTGATGCTGAACATTTTGTCCTTGATAAAAGTTAGCATGATGGTAGCAGGGACAGTGATGATGGAATAGTATGTCTTTCTCTGGAGTCCTGGAGTTGCACTGCTTCAATCTGAACTTGTTTTCTTCTGCACCTAGTGCATAACTGGCACCCTGGAATTTTCCATCATCCACACCCTGAGGAGTCCCATCACTACTCTTCTGTGTCAGATTCTTATTTTTCATCCCACATCTTCTGTCTTGGTTTGTTTGCTCATTCAAGAAGCACAGCCTTCGGTGACTTCTTGAGCAAAGATGCCTGTGAGGTAAATCTTGCATATATGAAAATGTCCTTATTTTACTATTTGATTGCTAATTTAGCTAGGTGAAGAATTCTAGGGTGGCAATCATCTTTCTTCAAAATTTTGAAGGCATTGCTCTGGTGTCTTTTTTCTTGTTTTTTGTTGAAGTATGTCAAGCCACAATGCAAAGCCACATCCAAATCCTCATCCTCTGCATATGATCCTCTCTCCCTCCTGCTCTCTAGTTGTCTCTACCTCTCTTCCACCAAGCTTTTAAGATCTCTTAGCCCCTATGTCATGAAATTTCATGATAATATGTCTTGATGGGTCTCTTTTCATCCATTTTTCTAGACACTTGAGAACCCTTTCAATCTAGAAACTCATGTCCTTCGGTTCTGGTAAATTTTTCTTTGTTTTCTTGATGACTGCCTCTCCTGCCTCCTTTCTTTTCCTGTGGTCTTTCTTGAATGCCTATCATTCAGATTGAACTTCCCAGGCTTATTCTCTAATCTTCTTATCTTATCCTTCCTACTTTCCAACTCTTTTCAGGGGGGAGGGAGAGATTTCCTCAAATTTATCTTCCCACTCTCCTATTACATTTTCAGGTCTACTAATGTACTTTAATATTTTTTTTTTTTTTTTTTTAGATAGAGTCTCACTATGTTACCCTTGGTAGAGTGTTGTGTGTCATGGAGTCACAGCTCAAAGCAACCTCAAACTTCTGGGCTTACACGATTCTTTTGCCTCAGCCTCCCAAGTAGCTGGGACTACAGGCTCTCGCCACAATGCCTGGCTATTTTTTGTTGCAGTTGTGATTGTTGTTTTAGCTGTCTGGGGCCAGGTTCGAACCCACTAGCCTCAGTGTATGTGGCTGGCGCTATAACCACTGCACTATGGGCGCCAAGCCAGACCTACTTTGATTTTTAAGGGTTCTGTTTTATTCTCCTAATATTTATCATGATATTATGTTCTTTTGTTGTTGTTGTTGTTTCTATTAAATCATAACTGTATACATTAACACATTTATGGGATATAATGTGCTGATTTTATATACAATTTGGAATTTTTACATCAAACTAGTAAACATAGTCTTCACCTCATTTAATTATTGTGTTAAGACATTTATACTCTACACCTAATAGATTTGACATGTACCCTTGCAATATGCACCATAGGTGTGGTCCCACCAATTACCCTCCCTCCATCCAGCCTCCCCTTTCCCCTCCCCTCCACTCCCGCTGCTCTTCCCTCCTTCATCATGGGCTATAATTGTGTTTTATCTTTCATATTAAAGTGTGGGTGATTATAAATTGGTTTCATAAAAGTACTGAGTACATTGGATACCTTTTCTTCCAGTCTTGAGATACTTTACTAAGAAGAATATGTTCCAGCTCCATCTATGTAAACATAAAAGATGTAAAGTCTCCATCTTTTTAAGGCTGCATAGTATTCATGGTATACATATACCACAATTTATGATGATATTATGTTCTGATAACTTGGGTGTGATACATTCTCTAACCTTTCAATGTTAATAAAGTTTTTATACTCCTATATATTCTGAGGGGTTGTTTTATTTTGTTTTGCTTTTGCTTTTGTTTTGGGTTCTGTCTTCAAGATTGGCAGCAGCATCTTATTCTTCTTTGAAGAACTGCTCCCTCCTATATTCTCAATCTAGATAAGTGAACTCCTCATTTGCTAATTCTTTTGTATAGTATAATATACTTCACCTGCCTTGGCTTCAGTTCCTTCATCTGTAAAAAGAGGATGATGATAGAATCTATTTCATTAGGGTTGTCAAGAGAATTTAGTGAACTAATACAGAGGACACTGATTATATATCCTTTCTAGGCTTAGGAAGATTAAATTGCTCACAATTACACATCCAATCATGGAACTCAGACTCAATATTGATATAAGGAATATTCAAGAAATTTGGCTATCATTATTCTTATATAGTTCAGGTTAAACTCACACCATCTCTCAACTAAAGAGAGAAATACATGACCTAGGTCTAGCCAATAAAATTCAGCAATGAGATTTTTGCTGGAGTAATTTGAAAGAAAATATTATTTTTCTGATTATTAAGTTGATAGAAAGAACATAATCCCAGAGCTGTCAACAGCCATCTTTAACAATACTTGTAGAACATGTACCTGAAAATAAAGCCAACACAAAATAAAATCAAACAAGAAATTGAAGCAGATTACTGCTAATGATGCTTGATGAAGCCTTGCCCAAAGGCATTATGCCACCTGGACTTTTCAGTATTATGAATCAATCATTCCTGGTCTTTCTCTTAAGCCATTTTTAGTCAAGTCTTTATTACTTACAACAGAAGGAATTTCTTTTAATACAAACAATTGAGAACATACTATTTTAAAACCTATGTATTTCACTTAATATAACATTAACATTTTCATGTTATTAAAATTATTCCTCATCATTATTTTATGTCTTATATTTTTATTTATTTTATGAAGCCCATATTATTGGACAGAAATTTGGTATTAATTTTTCAGTATTATAAATAACACTGAAATTAATATCCTCATAGCTAAATTTTTGTGTGTGATTGTTTCCTGAAAATCAATTCCTAGAAGTGGAACTTCTATGTTAAAAGTTGCATGAGATTTGTAATCAAGATTTGTCTACTTGGAAAAAAAATTACAAAACAAAAAGTTGCGTGAAATACTAAGTTTTTTCACATGTGTATAGTAAAATTGACCACTTGAAAGGTGATACCAATTTATCCTCACACCAGAAGCATATGAGAATATCTATTTTCTCCACTCATTGCCTACAGTGGGTAGTATTTTTCTTAGAATCTCTATTAAGTTAATATTTTTCTTAGATTCTCTACTAAGTTAATCACATACAAACACAAAGTTAACCCTAAGTTAATCACATACACTTTCTGTGTGTACTCATACTACTATGAAATCAATATATAACCACCTACACATTCATACAAATGGCAAAACATAACTATAGTCTAGAAAGTAGAAGAGAAGAGGAGAGAGGGGGGAGAGGTGGGGAGATATGGGCAGAGTAAGGGTATTTGGGGGGACCTCACCTAATGTGCATGATGCAATGGTACATTTCAAAACTATTAAGAAATGAGTATAATTGTGATGGGCGTGTTACTTAGTTCAACGCAAGCATTTCACATTGTATATGGAGCAGTACCCTGAACTCCATAAATGCATCAATGTACAAAGTTATGATTTAATAAAAAATAATTTAAAAAAAAGAAGGGACAGATACATGTCAAAGGCTTTTTCCTCTCTAATACTCTTCCCTTTATTATCAAGCTATCAAAACTAGGAGATACTGAAACAATCTCCCCACACAAGTTTGAACCCTCTGCTGGTGAGATAAATTTCCTTTTAATTGACCATTCCAATATGTTTGATCCTTTTCTTTCTTTTTTTTTTTTTT
>NW_003852441.1:12448343-12457638 GCF_000181295.1 Otolemur garnettii | reverse complement strand
AGTTGGGACCATAGACACCCACCACAAGGCCCAGCTTTAATTTTTTTTTCTTTTAAGTAGAGATGGGGTCTCGCTCTTGTATAGGCTAGTCTCGAACACCTGAGCTCAAGCACTCTACCTTCCTCGGCCTCCCAGAGTGCTAGGATTATAGGTGTGACCCACCTTAGCCTTGTCAGGCAGTCTTTAGGCTCATGAAAAGGAATTTAAAATAAGAATCATCAGTTAGGAGTATTTTGACTCACAGTAATAGAAAGACACTTAACCTAGCTTAAATTTGTCATGAAAATTTATTGTAAAGAACCTGGGGCTTCTTACTGAACCTAAGGGCAAAGATATGGCTGGGCCTCAGGAACAAGCTCGGAAAAGGCTTGGACACAAGAAATCTTCTTTATCTTTCATCTCTGCCTCTCTCTGCTCACTGTTTGTTTTTCTATCTCAACATAAATTGAGATATATCTCAACATATTTTCCAATCCACTTATTAAAAAATCAATACCATCAATAGTCCCAAATTCACAACTTGCCTATTCAAGAGAATATTCGTCTGAGCTGAAATCCCTTAGCTTTGGGGAATTCCAAATTCTAGGAAATATTTGACCCAGCCATAGTCAGGTGCTTACCTCTAGAGCAACCAACTCTATTTAGGAAAAAAGTTATGAACCAGCCTCCTCAGTGAAATTCCCAGAAACACAGGGATGCAAACAAAGCAATAGATTCTGGGTGAACAAGAGCCCCAAGCAAAATTTAGAGGAGGGACCAACTTCTTCTTTTTCTTCTTATTTCTTTTTTTTTAAGAGACAGGTCTTGGTCTGTCATCTAGGCTAGTGTGTAGTGGTGCCATAGGAGCTCACTACAGATTCAATTGCTGGGGCTCAAGCCGCAGCCCTCCTGCCTCAGCCTTACAGATATGAGCCAGAACATCCAGCCAGACTTCTTGATTCACCAAATGTTCTGGATATTCCCTTTGGGTGAATAACGGTGAAATTGAGTCCTAGGAGCCAAAAGCATCTTGGCCATTTCTGTATCTAACAACCAGGTACAGCCAGTGTCCTTGGAATTCTTTCCTTAGGTATCATCTCTTCTCCTAACCATCTCTGGAGAAACTCATCTATCTATTCCAAAGCCTTAAAGGACCATCTATATGTTGAAAGTGGGGTTACTCATCTAGCAGAGTGCAAGCCTGGAGGTGCCAGGGTCCTCCATATGGAAAAGACCCTCTTGAGAATGGACCCAACCATAAGAATCCTGAATAATTCCGGCTTTAGTGTGGTGAATGAATTGTATGCAGGTCAAAGTGAAAAGGGGTAAACCAAGTACTACAGCTTCAACAGGAGTAAAGACAATTAAGATGTACAAAAATAAAGGATTCAAGAAACATTTAAGGCAGGCACCTGTAGTCCCAGCTACTTGGGAGGCTGAGGCAAGAGAATTGCTATGCTAGGAGTTGGAGGTTGCTCTGAGCTGTGATGCCATGGAACTCTACCCAGGGCAACAGCTTGAGGCTCTGTCTCCAAAAAAAAAAAAAGAAAGAAAGAAAGAAAGAAAGAAAAAGAAAAAAAATCAAATAGTGGAGGCATTAAAGAGGGTAAGAAGACCAGTTTCATTTTACTTCCTTGACCCCTCTCTCAAGGAGGCACAGCTTGGTGCTGAGAGAGATCCCCTTGGCCTAGAAATTCTCCCACAAGAGAAAGTAAGAGCATAATGAACACCTGGCTTCCCTAGCCTTAAGGGACCTGCCCAGGAAGCTCACTTTAATCTCTCTCCATCTAGCCACTAGATCAGTTGTACAAGAAATGCAAAAAAGGAGATCTTCATATTGAAACAAAAGGAACCTGAATCAACAATATGAAGACATAGGAAGGTTTAGGCCAGGCATGGTGGCTCATGTCTGTAATCCTAGCACTTTGAGAGGTCAAGGTGGGAAGACTGCTTGAGGCTAGGAGTTAGAAACTAGCCTAAGAAAGAGTGAGACCCTGTCTCCACAAAAGGAAGGAAGGATGGAAAGAAAGGAGTCAAGGAGGGAGGGAGAGAGGGAGATAGATTAGCTGAGTGTCATGGCATACACCTGTTGCCCCAACTAATTAGGAGGCTGAGGAGCCCAGGAGTTTGAGGCTGTAGCGAACTATGATGACACTGCTACACTCTATCCCAGGGTGACAGAGTGAGAAAAGAAAAAGAAAGAAAGAAAACATGAAAGTATAAACATATGAAGGTACATAGTCAAACTCAGAATACTGTAAAGGCACTATGTAAATCACTATTAACTCTATTATAAAATTTTGTCCTTTTTTTTTTTTTGCAGTTTTTGGCCAGGGCTGGGTTTGAACCCATCACCTCTGGCATATGGGGCTGGCGCCCTACTCCTTTGAGCCACAGGTGCTGCCCTCTATTATAAAATTTAAAAGCCAAAAGTTATAACAATAAAAATAGCTCCAAATTTGCTATAGATACACCATGTATCTATAATGTAAATTTAGATATCAATAACACAAATGTAGGAGGGGTGAGTAAATGTGTATAGTTTTTATATGCAATAAAAACTAAGTTGACAAATTAAAATAGACTGATATTACCATAAGATGTCTTATGTAAGCCTTATGGCAATCATAAAAACAACCTATAGTAGACACACAAAAGATAAAGAGAAAATAATCAAAGCATACTGCACACACAGTAATCAAACCACAAAGGAAGACAACAAGAAAGAAACAAAACAACTATAAAATGATCATAAAATGATTAGCTAAATGACAATAGTAAGTTCTTACCTATAAATAATTACTTTAAATGTATATGAATTAAGTACTTCAGTCAAGAGGCATAGAGTGGCTGAATGGATAAAGAAAAGCAAAATGCAACTATATGCTGCCTATAAGAGACTCATGTTAGCTTTAAGGACACAAATAGGCTAAAAGTGAATGGATAAAAATCATATTTTATGTACTTGATAACCAAAAGAGAGCAAGAGTGGTTATACATGGATCGGACAAAACAGACATTAAATCAAAAAATGCTATAAGTGATAAAGAAAGTCAGAATATAATGAGAAAAGGGTCAATTGATCAGGAAGGCACAACAATTATAAATTTATATGGACCCAATAACAGAACCCTTAAATATATAAAGCAAATTTTAACTGAAATAAAGGGGAAAACAGACAAAAATACAATAAACTATCTAAAAAAGAAATTAAGATAAAAATACCTTTTATAATAGCATCAAAAAGAATAAAATACTTAGGTATAAATTTAAATAATGAGGTGAAATATTCATACACTGAAAACTATAAAACATTAATGAAAAGAGGAGAGAGGAAAGGGGAGGGGAAGGATAGGAGGAAGGCAGGTATTTGGGGGGACCTCACCTAATGTGCATAATGCAATGGTATATTTTAAACCTATTAAGAAAAGAGTGTAATTGTCTTACCACAACAAATAAGTAAGCGAGGTGATGGATGTGTTAATCAGTTCCATATAAGCATTGCACATTGTATATCAAATCAGTACACTGAGTTCCATAAATGCATCAGTGTACACAGTTATGATTTAATAAATGAATAATAAATAAATAAACATTAATGAAAATAGTTGAAAAAATACACAAAGCGATGGAAAGATACCCAGAGGACAGCCTTTGGAGGAGGCTTTAAACTGACCTAGTTCTCAAGAATAAAAACTATAGAATACAGATGTAGAATGCAATATCCTAAGACAAAAAGGAGTTGACCAGAACAGCTCTGGCTCTCTTTCAGTCCTCCCTAGGAAAAAAATGTCCTTCAGTGCTTTAGCCTAGTCTGTCATGCTTTCTAGGGTATAAAATCCAGGGTGAAATAAAAAACCCAGGACAGGCTGCTTTGGGAGGTCTCTCATGAGTAGTGTAAGTGAAGTGCATATATTTGAAACTCCATTAAGCCCACGCAGCAGCTTGCCAGAGACTTGAGGGGGGCAGCTTGTGATGAATATTAGGCTTTTGTTGTCCTTTGCTGCCTATCTGTAAGTAATAAATCCACTTCATGTGACTTGTTGTGTTTGGTCTTAGTGGACTCAAGTTGGAAACCAGTGCACAGTGAACCTACTTCATAAAATCCTATATCTGTGAATAGGAAGAATCAATATTGTCAAAATGTCCATACTACCCAAAGTGATCTACAGATGGGGATCAATGCAATCCCCATCAAAAATCTAATGGCATGTTTCAGAGAAATAGAAAAACTAATCCTAAAAATTGTATGAATCCACAAAATACCCAAATAGCTAAAGCAGTCTTGAACAAGAACAAAGCTGGAGGCATCCTACTTCCGGATTTTAAATTATATTACAAAGCTAGTCAAAGCAGTATGGTACTAGCATTAAAACAGATGCACAGATCAGCAGAACAGAATAGAAAGTCCAGAAATAAACCCATGCACATATGGTCAACAAATCTTTAACAAAGGTGTCAAGAATACATAATGGGGATGAAAAATAGCTTTTGAAATAAATGGTGTTAGGAATTTTGAATATAAATAAATGAAATTAGATACTTACATTACACCATACCTCCAAATCAACTCAAAATAGATTAACAATTTTCGTATAAGACCTTAAACCGTATAAATCCTAGAAGAAAGCATAGGGGAAAGCTTTGTAACATTGGGCTTGGCAATAATTTTTTTGGATGTGGCACCAAAAACACAGGCAACAAAAGCAAGAATAAACTAGTAGAATTATAGCAAGCTGACATTTCTCCACAGCAAACAATGAACAAAATGAAAAGACAACCCACAAAATGAGAGAAAATATTTTCAAACTATACATATCTAATAAGGGGTTAATATCCAAAATGCATAGGAACTCATACAACCTCTGCAAACAACCTGGTGTAAAAAATGGGCGAACTACCTGAATAGACATTTTTCCAACTAAGATATAAAAACAGCCAACAGTTATATAAAAAGGTGCTGAGTATCAGTATCATTAAGGAGATGCAAATCAAAATCACAATGGAATGTCATTCCATACCTGTTAGGATGCCTGTTATCAAACATTTTTTAAATAATAAGTACTGGTGAGGACACAGAACTACCATGTGATTCAGCATCCCATTTCCAAAGGAAACAAATGAGGATCTTAAAGAGATATTTGCACTTCCATGTTCACTACAGCATTATTCACAACAGTCGAGATATGAAAACAACTTAAATGTCCATTGAAGGGTAAATGGATGATGAAATTGTGTTATTTACATATCATTGAATATTACTCAGCATTAAGAAAGAAATGCTTCCATTTGTTAGCTGACAATACTGTATGATATACCCAAAATTGCTAAAAGGATAGATCTTATTGCATTAAATGTTCTTACAAAAAAAACCCTCACATTATCATCATTATCATTATCATCACAAAAAAAGGTAGGAGGAAACTTTGGGAGATGACAAATATGTCCATGGACATAAAGGAGATGAAATAAGTTTCTCAAGGTGACACATCTAAGGAATGAAGACTGTAAACATAAGTGGTATGGATCCATACTCTGTGCTCTTAACAACTATTCTCCAGGCTCAGCGCTAGGGCACCAGCCACATACACTGGAGCTGGCAGTTCGAACCCAGCTGGGGCCTGCCAAACAACGATGACAGCTACAACCAAAAAATAGCAGGGCATTGTGGGGATCACCTATAGTCCCAGCTACTTGGGAGGCTGAGGCAAGAGAATCGCTTACACCCAAGAGTTTGAGGTTGCTGTGAGCTGTGACGCCACCGCACTCTACTGAGGGCAACATAGTGAGACTCCGTCTCAAAAAAAACAAAACAACTATTCTCCACCAGGATGCTATGTGCTTAACTCTATTTTATATTTTCCAAAATGTAATTATCAAAGTAATGAATTTTAAGTTGTAATAAATTGATGAAAAGTCAATAAGTGTTCAAAATATGTACTACATGATTGAATTCTAAAATAAAAAAAGAATGGAAAATTAGAAGGAAATGAAGGAGGATTGGAGGGGAAATATAAAGGGATAAAAACAGTAGGAAAGGAAGGACAAAAAAACTTGTTTTAAAGTCACAAGGAATGGCCAAAACTGAAAATAAAAATCTATGAAATACTGAGAAACAGTAAAGAACAGCTAAATAAATAAAGTATACCATGTTCCTATATGAAAAAACTCAGTATAGTTAATGTATCAATTCTCCATATATTGATATAGGAATAAATCAAAATCAAAATCCAGACAGCTCTTTTGTAGAATGGACAAGCACAATCTCAAAATTTTTAAATAGAAAAGCAAAGAATCTAAAATATCCAAAATAATCTACAAAAATAAGAACAAAGTTAGAAGACCTCTACTACCTGACTTTCAAGACCTATTAAAGCTACCTTAGTAATATATAATATACAAAATAGTAATATATTTTATTAGCAGTGTGGTATTGACATAAGGATAGACATATATGACAATTCAATAGAACAAGGACCAGAAATTGACTCACACATATATAGTCATTAATTTTCAACAAAGGTGCCAAAGTAACATAAGATAATTTTCTCTCCAAAAGGTGCTGAAATAATTAGATATCTATATGTAAAACAATGGATCTCATACCATATAAAAAATAACTCAAAATAAATGATAAAACTCAGTATATTACTTGAACGTGTAATATTAACAGAAGACATAGGAGAAAATTTTTGTGACATTAGCTCAGCAAAGTTTTTTAGATAAGACACAAACATACAAACTACTGGGCTATGCCCATAGCTTAGTGGGTAGGGGGCCAGCCACATACACTGAGGGCGGCAGGTTTGAACCCAGCTTGGGACAGCTAAACAACAATAACAACACAATGAAAAATAGCCAGGTGTTGTGGTGGGTGTCTATAGTCCCAGCTACTTGGGAGGCTGAGGCAAGAGAATCACTTAAGCCCAAGAGTTTGAGGTTGCTGTGAGCTATGACCGCACAGCACAAAAGAAACAAAATAAAACATACAAACTACAAAAGAAAAAATTGATAAATAAGACCTCATCAAAATTTAAAATTTGTTCTCTTTAAAAGATACTATTAAGACTATGAAAAGTTTGAGTCCATTCTCTTTTAAAAAGAGAATGAAAATACAAGTGTGCATCAATTGGCAGAATTAATACTGTTAAAATGATAATACTACCCAAAGCAATTTACAGATACAATGCAATCTCTTTCCAAATACCATGACATTCTTCATAGGAATATTAAAAAAAAAAAAAAAAAACCTAAAATTTGCATGAAACAACAAAAGACCCCCCAAAGTGAAAGGAATCCTGAGCAAACATAACAAAGCAGGAGGAATCACACTACTGACTTCAAAATTTACTACAAAGCAATATCAGTATGCTGTAACCATATCAGTATGCTACAGGGATAAAAGCAGATATATAGACCAGTGGAGCAAAACAGAGAATCCAACGCCTGGTGCAGTGGTTCATGGTTGTAATCCTAGCACTCTAGAAGGACCAAAGCAGGTGGATCACTTGAGCTCATGAGTTCCAGACCAGCCTGAGCAAGAGCAAGACCTCATCCCTTCTAAAAATAGAAAAACTAGCTAGGCATTGTGATGCACACCTACAGTCCCAGCCACCTGGGAGGCTGAGGCAAGAGGATTGCTTAAGCCCAAAAGTTTGAGGTTGCTGTGAGCTATGATGCCACAACATTCTATCAAGGGCAACAGAATGAGACTCTGTCTTAAATAAATACATAAATAAATAGCCTATGTACAGCAAAGGAAATAGTCAACAAAGTGAAAAGATAATCCACAGATTGAGAGAAAATATTTGCAAACTATGTATCTGACAACAGATTAATAACCATGATATATAAGGACCTCAAACAACTCAATAGCAAAAGTATAAACAATCCAATTTAAAAATAAGCAAAATATCAGAACAGATATCTTTCAAAAGAAAACATACAAATGGCCAACAGGTATATGAAGAAAAGATTAACATCACTATTCATCAGAGAAATACAACTCAAAACCACAGTGAGAAATCATCTCACCCCAGTTAAAATGGCTTTTTTCAAGAAGATAGGCAATAGCAGATGCAATGAGGATATGGAGAAAGGAGAGTCCTCATACACTGTTGGTGAAATGTAAATTAGTATAGCCACTATGAGAACATAATCCCACTGCTGGGTATATATCCAAAAGAATTAATATATTGAAGAGGTATCTGCATTTTCATATTTTTTGTAGCTCTATTCACAATAGTCAGGATACAAAATCAACCTAAGTGCCCAACAATAGAGGACTGGAATAAAGAAAACAATGTGGTATATATGCACAATGGAATATGATTCCACATAAAAAAGAATGAAATCCTTCATTTGCAGCAATATGGATAGAACTGGAGGTTATTACATTAAGTGAAATAAGCCAGTTACAGAAATACAAATATCACATGTTCTCACTCATCTGTAAGAGCTAAAAAAGTAGACTTCATGTATTAAAGAGTAGATTGATGGTCACCAGAGGCCAGAAAGAGGGGCAGGGGTTAAAGAAAAGTTGATTAGGCTCTGCGCCTGTGGCTCAAGTGGCTAAGGTGCCAGCCACATACACCTAAGGTGGCGGGTTGGAATCCAGCCCGGGCCCACCAAACAACAATGATGGCTGCAACCAAGAAACAGCCAGGCGTTGTGGTGGGCACCTGTGGTCCCAGCTACTTGGGAGGCTGAGGCAGGAGGCTTGCTTGAGCCCAGGAGCCCAACCTCCCATTCACATTAGGTTGGAGGTTGCTGTGAGCTGTGATGCCATTGCACTCTACCAGGGTGACAGCTTGAGGCTCTGTCTCAAAAAAAAAAGAGAAGTTGATTAATGGGTGCAAATACATGCTTTGATAAAAAAAAAAAAAAAACACGTGTTTGATAAATCAGTAGGGTCACTATAATTTATAATAATCTATAGTGCATTTCAACATAATTAAAAGAGAATAATTCAAATATTTTTAGTATAAAGAAAAGACAACTATTTAAGGTTATAGCTATTCTAAGTGCATGATTTAATCTTTACAAATTATATGAATGTATTAAATTATCACATGTACCCCAAAACTATATACCTCTATTATGCATCAATTTTAAACTGTTTTATTTTTTAAAAAATAAGACTGAGAAAAAAAAATTATAAAACATACATCTAATAAAAGAATTATATTTAAAATATGAACAAGAGGACAACCCAATAAAGAAAAATTAGGCCAAAACAGATACTTCACCAAATAAGATATATGAATGACAAATAAGTTCATTAACAAAATGCTCAACCTCACCAGTCACCAGAAAA
>NW_003852441.1:12442152-12448299 GCF_000181295.1 Otolemur garnettii | reverse complement strand
ACTAAAAATTAAAAGACTTTTTTTTTTTGAGACAGAGTCTCACTTGGTCTGCCTCAGTAGAGTGCCTTGGCATCACAGCTCACAGCAACCTCAAACTCTTGGGCACAAGCCATCCTCTTGTCTCAGTTTCCCAAGTAGCTGGGACTACAGGTGCTCACCACAATTTTTAGAGATGGGATCTTACTCTTGCTTAGGCTGGTCTGAAAATCCTGATCTCAGGCAATCCACTTGCCTCAGACTTCCAGAGTGCAAGGATGACAGGCATGAGCCACTGTGCCTGGCCTTAAAAAAATATTAAAACCAAATGTTGGTGAGGATATAGAGAAATTGTAACATTGCCTGATGAGGAAGTAAAATGCTACAACTACTGTGAAGAACAGTTTGACAAGCTTCTCATAAAGCTAAACACACAATTACCAGATGACTCAGCAATTCTACTCCTAGGTCTTAATGCAAGAGACATGAAAACATTTGTCCTCACAGAGATCTAATAACATACTATGTATATTCATAACAGCATTAAATCATATTCCAAGCAGCACTGTTTCATAAAGGCAAAACTGGAAACAATTCAAATATTCATCAACAGGTAAACGGATGAACAAATTATAGCATTTCTATTCTGTGGAATATTACTCAGGTATAAAAAGGAATAAACTGAATACGAAACAGAGGCACTTCTTCCTGTATCTCTCACTAAATACAGCTAAAATCTATAAATGTTATATGCAAAACAAACATAAAAAGACTCTAAAAGATAAAGAGAAGACAGATGAGCTAGGGGCTTTGGGACCTTAGGATTGACATGGTAGTGAGCTCCCTGGGTTTTCCTTTTGCCTCAAATATCTGGAACTAGATGCTGGAGAAGCCACTAGAAAAATCAATGGATACAAACAAAACAAAAAAATTCCCTAAGAAAGTCTTCTCTCTGTCTAAAACACCAGAAAGGGAGTAAGCTGGTAATATAGAAAACTTATGATTTTTTTTTTTTGAGACGGAGTCTCATTTTGTCACCCTCCATAAAGTGCCATGTTTCATAGCTCATAGCAACCTCAAACTCTTGGGCTCTAGAGATTCTCTTGCCTCAGCCTCCCAAGTAGCTGGGATTGAAGGCACCTGTCTAGTTTTTAGACACAGGGTCTAGCTTTTGCTCATAAAACTTTTAGAGAATAATCATCCTATGCCAGCCAAACACCATGAAAAGAACCACAGCCCCACAGCCATTCCCATTAGCAAATGCTGAGTGGGGAGTCTAAACTTCTACTACAACATTCCCCTACTGTGGTGGAATCAGACAAGATCGAGTAGAGACTTAGGACTTTCTTCCCCCACTTTGTGGTGATATGTCTCCCTCATCTACATTGTCAAGGGACACCACAAGGGGATCCTGAATTCCACCAAGCAGGAATAAGGTGCCACTCACCTTTTCCCACTGAATAGATCAGTAGGGCAACTATGGTTTACAATAATCTACTGTACATTTTGAATAGCTAAAAGAAAGTAATTCAAATCATTCCAGCATAAAGAAAAGATAACCAATTAAGGTCATGGCTATTCCAAGTATACAGATTTGATCTTTACAAAATAAAGATTGAAGGAATCAGAGGAGATGAAGTGGGAAATTGTAGTAATAGTAATGAGCCTTCTCCTACTACCACAGTGTAAGTGAAGGCCATGTGGGGGCAGTAACAAGATTCTCATCCCCCTCCCAGCCAGTTTGGTTTCAGCAAGGCCTATTGAGGAGCCAGGGCTTCCACCCATATCCGGCAGTAAAAAGGCCATACTGTCTTCCCTGGTCAGGATGATATTATGTAGACCTGCTAAAACAAAAGATTTAAATAAGAGCCAGAATTTTATAGCATAAAAACCAAAATGTCCATGATCTGACCAAAAATCATTCATCATATCAAAAAATGGGAAAATCTTGAGTGAGAAAAGATAATCAATAGACACCAACACCAAGATGACACAGATGTTGAAATTAAATGACAAGGTTTTTAAAACACACAGCATAAACATGTTTCAGTGAACAATTATAAACACACTTGAAACAAAAATTTTAAAATTTCAGTAAAAAAGTAAAAGATTTAAAAAGAACCAAATGGAAATCTTAGAACTAAAAAATACAATAACCAAGATAAAAAGCTAAGTGAATGACATTAGCAGAATGAAGAGACAGAAGAATCAGTAACTAGAAGAGAGAATAGAAGAAATGTCCAGTGTGAACAACAAAGAAAAATAGAGGTGGGGGGGACCAAGGTCAGAATCTCATAGACCTGAGGCGCTATGACAAAAAATCTAGCATTCACATCATTTTTGTCACAAAAAGAGGAGAAAGAAGGAAGGGCTGAAAAGACATTCAAAAAGTAATTGCTGAAATTTCCCCAAATTTGACAAAAGACCTAAATCTATAGATTAAAAAACCTGAGCAAACTCCATACAGGATAAACTCAAATAAATCTATACCAAGACACATCATAATCAAATTCTGAAAACTAAGGACAATTTTTTTTTTTTTTTTTTGGCAACAGTCTCACTCTGTCGCCCTGGGTAAAGTGCTCTTGGGCTCAAATGATCCTCTTGCCTCAGCCTCCCAAGTAGCTGGGACTACATGTGCCCATCACAATGCCCAATTTGTTGGGGGGGTTTTCTATATTTTAGTAGAGATGAGGTCTCATTCTAGCTCAGTCTGTTCTCAAACTCCTGAGCTCAGGCAATCCACCTGCCTCAGCCTCCAAAGTGCTAGGATTACAGGTGTGAGTCACCACACCCATCTCTAAAGACAGTCTTAAAAACAATGAGAAAGACAACACTATTCCCATAGGAAGAAAACAGCTTGAATGACAGCAACCATGGAGGCAGAAGGAAGTAGCACAACATATATGAAGTACCATCATGCATCATTTAGCAGGGATGCCTTCTGAGAAATGCATCATTAGGTGATTTCATCATTGTGCAAACATCATGGAATGTATTTACATAAACCTGGTTACTATACCCTATTACACCTATATGATAGGCTACATGATATGGCCTATTCTCCTAGTCCACAAACCTGGACTGTACTGAATACTATATGCAAAGATAACACACTGGTAAGTATTTGCATATCTAAACATAGAAAATGTAGAGTACAAGTGCAGCACAACAAGATTTTAAAAGGTACACTTGCACAGGGCGCTTACCATGAATGGAGTTTGCAGGACCTGAAATTGTCTGAGTGAGCTGGTGAGTAGTGAGTGAATGTGAAGGCCTGGGACATTAATGCATGCTACTGTAGACTTCACAAACATTGTACATTTAGGATACATTAAATTTATTTTTAAACTTTCTTCAATAATAAATTAACTTTAGCTTACTGTAACATTTTTACTTCAGAAACTTTTTTTTTTTTTTGAGACAGAGTCTCAAGCTGTTGCCCTGGGTAGAGTACCATGGCATCATAGCTCACATCAACTTCCAACTATTGGGCTCAAGCGATCCCGAGTTTGCCTCAGTTTTTCTGTTTTTAGTAGAGGGTCTCTAAAGGGTCTCACTTTTGCTCAGACTGGTTCAAACTCATGAGCTCAAGCAATCCTCCTGCCTCAGCCTCCCAGAGTGCTAGGATTACAGGTGTGAGACACCATACCTGGCCTAAACTTTTTAATTCTTTTTAACTTTTTGACTCCTTTGTAATAACACTAAGCCTAAAACACAAACACTTCATACATTTGTACAAAAGTGTCCTTATATTCTTATTCTTTAAGCTTTATATACTTATTCTGTAAACTTTATGTCCTTATTCTATAATCTTTTTATTTTTTTTTCACTTTTTAAACTTTTCTGTTAAAAACTAAGAGACACACCCAACCTAGGTTTATATAGGGTCAGGATCATCAATATCACTATCTCCCACCTCCACATCTTGTCCCACTGGAAAATCTTCAGAGATAATAACATGCATATATCTTCATCTCCTATAACAGTGTCTTTTGGAATACCTCCCAAAGCACCTGTCTAAGGCTGTTTTATAGCCAACTTTTATTTTTGTATATAGAAGGATAACACTTTAAAATAGCAATAAAAAGTATAGTATAGTAAATATATAAACCAATATTTCTTTTAGTCTCAGACTGTGTCTTTTATTATTTTTTTATTTCTAAGTATTGAGGAGGTACAAATATTTTTGGTTACATGGATCACTTTTATAATGCTTGTCATGGTTATAAGCTTGATTTCCATTAAATTTTACTTATTTGTTTATTTATTTATTTTGAGACAAGCTGTCACCCTCAGTAGAGTGCTGTGGCATCACAGCTCACAGGAACCTTAAACTCTTGGGATCAAGTGATTCTCTTCCCTCAGCCTCCCAAGTAGCTGGGACTACAGGTGCTTGTCACAATGCCCAGCTATTTTTTTGTTGCAGTTGTCATTGTTGTTTAGCTGGCCTGGGCCAGGTTTGAACCCACCAGCCTGGGTGTATGTGGCCGGCGCCCTACCCACTGAGCTATGGGTGCCACCGCATTAAATTTTATTTACCTGTAAGCACATGTGTGCTCTTCAGTTAGTTCCAATTTAATAGTTAAGTACATGTGGGTTTTGTTTCAAACAGCATGAAAATCTCTACGCAATTAAACTTGAAAATGTAGAGGAAAGGGGCAAATTCCTGGAATCAAACAAACTCCCAAGACTCAATCAGGAATAGAATTCCTGAACAGACTAATAACAAGCAATGAGATTGAAGCAGCTAAGAAAATCTTCCAACAAAAAAAGCGCTGGACCTGATGGGTTTGCAGCCAAATTTTACCAGACCTACAAAGAAAAGTTGGCACCCATATTTTTTTTTTCAAGACAGAGTTTCACTTTGTCAATCTCAGTAGAATGCTGTGGTATCACAGCAACCTCAAACTCTTGTGCTTAAGCAATTCTCTTGCCTCAGCCTCTCAAGTAGCTGGGACTACAGATGCCCACCACAACGCCTGGCTATTTTTAGAGATGAGGTCTCACTCTGGTTCAAGCTGATCTCAAGCTCATGAGCTCAGGCAATCCACCCACCTTGGCCTCCTAGAGTGCTAAGATTATAGGTGTGAGCCAATGCGCCCAGCCTTGGCACCCATATTATAGAAAATTATTCTATAACATCACGAGGGAGGAATCATCCCCAACTCATTCTATGAAACCATTGTCACCTTGACACCAAAACCTGGAAAGGACACTACAAAAAAAGAGAATTACAGCCCAATATTCTTTATGAATATAGATGCAAAAATTCTCAATAAAATACGAGTCAACCAAATTCAACAGCACATCAAAAACATAATCCACATGATCAAGGACTCCATCCCAGCAATAAACCAATATTTTTATATATGGTAAATACATTATCTAGAGGGCATTGCCTGTGGCTCAAAGGAGTAGGGCGGCAGCCCTATATATCGGAGGTGGTGGGTTCAAACCCGGCCCCAGCCAAAAACTGCAAAAACAAAACAAAACAAAAAATGTTCTATAAAAAAATACATTATCTAGAGTTTTTCAGCCCTGCTTTAATCTTTAATCTAAGGGCTCACCATCATATACACAGTTTATTGTTGACCAAAACGTCATTATGTGCCACATAATTGTAACTAAAAGAAAGGAATTGGCAACCTTAAATACTACATTTAGTGAAATAATCCTCCAGGAATAAAGGGGAAATAAAGGCATTCTCAGATAAAAGAAAATTAACAATATTTCTAGCCAGAAAACCTACAACAGACTTTTCTTCTCCTCTTGGATGTTGTAAATATATTTGACAGTTTAAATAAAGAGTATAACATAGTTTGATATGGCTCTGTATATGTGTAAAAGAAGTACTTAAAACAATAATATTGCTGGTGAGAATGCAAGTTAATACAACCTTTTTGGAAAGAAGTTTGGAGAACACTCAAGGAACTAAAAGTAGACCTACTGTTCGATCATAAAATTCCTCTACTAGGTATATACCTAGATGATCAAAAATTATTTTACAACAAAGACATTTGCACCAGAATGTTTACTGCACCAAATTCATAATTGCTAAGACATGGAAACAGCCCAAGTGACCATCGATCCATGAATGGATTAACAAATTGTGATACATGTACACCATGGAATACTATGCAGCCATAAAAAAGATGGAGACTTCACATC
>NW_003852441.1:12440681-12442132 GCF_000181295.1 Otolemur garnettii | reverse complement strand
CAATGAGATTGAAGCAGCTAAGAAAATCTTCCAACAAAAAAAGCGCTGGACCTGATGGGTTTGCAGCCAAATTTTACCAGACCTACAAAGAAAAGCCCAGCCCAGGCTGCCAAAACAACGATGGCTGCAACCAAAAAATAGCCGGGCGTTGTGGTGGGCACCTGTGGTTCCAGCTACTTGGGATGCCAAGGCAGGAGACTCACTTGAGCCCAGGAGTTGGAGGTTGCTGTGAGCTGCAATGCAACGGCACTCTACCCAAGGGGACAGCTTGAGGCTGTGTCTCTAAAAAAAAATAATAATAATAATAATTAAAAATATATTATAAATAAAGAAATGTAAGGGACTTAAGGGAGGTAGGTTTTCTGTACTTAACGGAAATTGGTAAAATGTCAACACCAGTAGACTGATAAATTATGTATATATAATGTCACATAACCACTAAAAATACTAGGCACAGAGATATACTCAAAATCAAAATGAAATTGTAAAAATTATTAAGCTCATAGAAAAGCAGAAAAAAGAATATAAATGAAAAAATAGGGAGACAAAAAAACAAATTAAATGGCAGACTTTAATGTATCAATAATCACATTAAATATAAATTATCTAAATAAACCAACTAAAATGCACTTTGACAGAGTTAATTTAAAAAAAAAATACAAAAACATGACCCAACTATATGCAAGGGCACCCTGCTAAAATTTTAAAAAGCCAATTTAAGAAGGTCACATACTATACAAAACCATTTATATAACATTCTAGAAATGACAAAATAATAGAGATAAAGAATAGACTACTGGTTGCTAATAGTTAGGGATAGTGAGAAGAGGGAGTAGAGTGTGAAGCCAAAGAGATCTTCATGGTGATGGAAAAGTTCTGTATGTCGTTTGCAATGGAGGTTGCACAAATCAGTACATGTGATAAAAGGGCAGATATACAGAACTATATTTAGAGAGAGAACTATATCTACACATTGTACTACTATCAATTTTCTGGTTTTAATATTATACAATCCTTACATTAAGACATACCAGGGACCTCTTACTATCTTTGTAATTTCCTGTAAATCTATAATGATTTTTTTAAAAGGTTTTAAGAAATGAACTCCATATCCATATGCCCCTTCAAAAATGAGATATTCAGCATATGATTGATTTTAGAAAGTTTCTGAAGCTGGAATTTGTCCATGTAATTTAAGATCAAAGTATAGTATATGTATATGCACTGTATTTGCACTTTTCAAATTATAATTTCCTATTACAATATCTTTTATTTATCAAATGAAGTCTTATTTTGTCATGTGGTTTATTAAGAAATTTTCTTTTTTTCTTTTTTTTTAATTATTTTTTTAATTGAATGGTAACTATGTACATTAATGCACTTCTGGGGTACAGTGTGGGGTTTTCACATGCAATCCGAACTACTTCCATCAAACTGGTCAACACAGCTTT
>NW_003852441.1:12428260-12432497 GCF_000181295.1 Otolemur garnettii | reverse complement strand
CTATTTTTTTGTTGTTGTTATTGTTGTAGTTGACCTGGGCTGGATTTGAACCCACCAGCTCCAGTGTATGTGTTTGGTGCCCTAGCCACTGAGCTACAGGTGCTGAGCCAATAGAAGGGTTTTTTAATACAATTTACTCAAATTGTGACAGAGACATTATTATCTAGGTACTGTGTGGATTCTTAGCCATTATACAAAAGTACAGGGCCACCAATAAATAACTTCAGAGAGGTTAAAAATTTTAAAAACTCAACTTAAAAATTTTAAAACAAATTTCAAAATTTTGGTGGCAAATCCTCTGTACTATCTTTGCAATTTTCCTGTACATCTAAAACTATTCTAACATTCAAAGTTTTTTTTTAAAAAAAAAAAAAGACTATTTTTTCATAAAATAAATAACTGAATTTTTTTTTTAAGTGTTGGTTGCTGGGTACTAGGGCTCACACCTGTAATCCTAGCACTCTGGGAGGTTGAGTGGGTTGCTTGAGCTCAGGAGTTGGAGACCAGCCTGAGCAAGAGCAAGAACTGTCTTCACTAAAAATAGAAAAAGTAGCTGAGCATAGTGGTGCATGCCTGTAGTCCCATTTGGAAAGCTGAAGCAAAAGGATCACTTGAGCCCAAGAGTTTGAGGTTGTTGTGAGCTATGACCCCATGGCATTCTACCTAGGATGGGAGAGTAAGACTCTAAATAAATAAATAAATAAATATTAGTGACACTGTGGCCTGAGCAAAAATTGTGACATTTATTTTGGGAACATGAATCAGTGAAATCTTGATGTCACTGACTTTACATGCCACATTTCTTCCTTTCTTTTTAATTATTCTAATAGATTTAGGAGGTAAAAGTGGTTTTTTTGTTATATGGATGAATCATATAGGGATGAAGTCAGGGCTTTTAATGTACCCATTCCCCAAATAGTGCATATTGTACCCAATAGGTAATTTTTGATTCCTTGCTTCTCTCCTGCCCTCCCTTCTTCTGAATCTCTAGAGTCCATAGTATGACCATACATACCCATTGTTTAGCTCTCATTCATAAGTGAGTATATGCAATATTTGCTTTTCTGTTCTTGAGATACTTCACTTAGGATAACAGATTCCACTTCCAACGAACCTCCTGTGAAATACATTATTTCATTTTTTATGGCTCAGTAGTACTCCATGATACACACACACAGACAAAGTTTAACAATTAAGTTCATGAACTTGTCACTGTGAACTTATATAGGCAGTACTGTACAAACAACTCGGTAAGGTTTTACTACCTTGGCATATCAGTGTCTCATAGTTGCATTCCTGTTGATGTATGGTGGTGTCTTGCTGAGTAGTGTTTATTATTGTTTCATGATTCTGTGTGCTGTCACAAGAATGTTGGAGCTTGAAATAGAGCAAAAAAAATTTAAATTTCTTGTTAAACTTGGCAAGAGTTAAAGTGAAATCTGGGACATGTTAAAGTTTATGAGGATAATACCAAATGGCAATGTACAAATGATTTAAACATTTGTGAGGGAGGGAGTGTCACTGATAAAGAGAGGTCAGGGAAGCCAGTAACCAGCAGAACTGACAAAAACATTGCAAAGATTCACCAAATTGTGCACCAAAATTGTTAGCTGACTATGAGAAACATAGTAATAAATAAACATTGGTAGAGAAACAGGGAAATCTTAACTGAAAATCTTGGCCAATAACTCAAGGCTCTTACATCTTGACAGTGCACCAGGCCACACAACACCGTCTGTGAGGGAGTTTTTAGCCAGTAAACAAATACTCCCTCCCTACTCACCTGATCTGGGCCCCGGTGATCTTTTTGTTTACCTGAAGATATACAAATTTTGAAAGGAAGACATATTGATGACATTCAGGACATCAGGGTAATATGACAATAGCTTTGATAGCCATTTCAGAAAAATTGCTTTGAAGGGTGGACTAGGTGCCAGCATTGGTACATAGCTTCCCCAGGAGAGTACTTCAAAGGTGAACATAATGATATTCAGCAATGGGGTATATAGCATTCATTACTAGGATAAGATCATGAACTTAATTATCACATCTTGTATATCCCATTTTCTTTAACACTCATCAGTTGACATGTACTTAAGATGATTCCATATCTTTGCAATTGGGCTACAATAAACATTTTAGTACAGGTGTCTTTTTTATAAAATTACTTCTTTTAGGTAGATACCCAGTAATGCAATTACTAGGTTGAATGGTAGGTCTATTTTTAGTTCTTTGGGGAATCACTATACTGTTTTCCATAGAGATTATACTAATTTACATTCCCACCAATTATGTATAAGCTTTCCCTATTTACCATATCCACACCAACATCTATTGTTTTTTAACTTTTTAATAATGGTCATTCTGACAGGAGTAGGGTGGTATCTCACTGTGGTTTTAATTCGCATTTCTTTGAAGATTAGTGATATTGAGTATTTTTCCATATGTTTGATGGCCATTTGTATATCTTTTTTTGAAAAATACCTGTTCATGTCTTTTGCCCACATTTTAATAGGGTTATTTGGTTTTTTACTGGTTATTTGTTTGAGTTACCTATAGATTCTGGATAATAATCCTTTGTCCAATGTATAGTTTGCAAATATTTTCTTCCATTCTGAAGGTTGTCTATTTACTGTGTTAATTATTTCTTTTGCCATGCAGAAACTTTTTAGTTTAATTAAGTTCCATTTATTTATTTTTGTTTTTGTTTTGTGCATTTTGGGTGGGGTCTTACATTTTTCTTAAAGAATTCAATCATGAGGGTGGTGCCTGTAGCTCAAGTGGCTAAGGCGCCAGCCACATACACCTGAGCTGGCGGGTTCGAATCCAGCCCAGGCCTGTCAAACAATAACAACTACAACCAAAAAATAGCTGGGCATTGTGGCGGGCACCTGTAGTCCCAGCTACTTGGGAGGCTGAGGCAGGAGAATTGCTTAAGCCCAGGAGTTGGAGGTTGCTTTGAGCTATGACACCACAGCACCCTACCCAGAGCAATAGCTTGAGGCTCTGTCTCAAAAGAAAAAAAAAGCATTCAGTCATGAATGCTTTGCCTAGGCCAATATCCTTAAGTCTTTAATCCATCTTGAGTTTATTTTTGTGTATGGTGGTAGACAGGCATCCGGTTTCATTCTTCTGCATCTGGCTCTCCAATTTTCCTAGCACCACATATTGAATAGGCCATCCTTTCCGCAGTGTATGTTTTTGTCTATTTTGTTGAAGATCAGTTAGTTGTAGGTATATGATTTTATTTTTGGGTTCTTTATTCTGTTCCATCAATCTATGTGTTTACTTTTATACCACTACCATGCTGTTTTGATTATGATATCTTTTTAGTACAATTTGAAGTCAGGTAATGCAATGCTTCCAGATTTGTTCTTTTTGTTTAGGATTGCTTTGGCTCTTTGGGATTTTTTGATTCCACATGAAATTGAGGATTGTTTTTATAATTCTGTGAAAAAAGTATGGTACATTTCATGAATTCATGTGTCATCCTTACACAGGAGCTATGCTAACCTTATCCAGTGTTAGTATATGTGCTGCTGAATACACACACCTGCCACATTTTTAATTTAATTTAATTATTTTACTTTATTATTTATTTATTTGCTGCCAGGAATACTGGGTTGAGACACATGTCACTTTTCAGTGTTAGATGGCAACCACAACGGTTCTCAGATTAATGCTGTAGTCTAGAGGGATTTGAGATTTATAAAACCCCAGCCAAAATACACTTACACACACACACAAAAAGCATTGCTGCTGCTCACAAATACAACTTCAGATACCAGGAACTACTGAAAATATAACAAATATTACTATAAAATTACACTAGCTGACCAGTGGCAAGGTGCTCTCTATGTAATGATAGAAAAATTTGGAATATTATCTATGAACAAATAGAAAATAAATAGAAGATGCTAAATGAAGGTGACTTATATAAAAGTACCTCCTCTAGGAGAACTGGTGGACAGAACTGTCTTGCCATCCTCCTAAGTTTAGTGGGCAAGGCACAAAGACAAAAACTTAACCAAATATAACTAATAAAAAGAATAAGTTATCCAAGAGAAAAGGAGGATTGCTACTTCCAACTACCTAAGCAATTTAAAAAAGCAAAATATTAAATAGTGAATCAAAGTGAAAATATAGGGCCAGTCACTGGGCAGACTTCCCATAACCAAATGTAGTGCCCCTTAAACTGGCTAACATACCCATAAAAGGTCTAGAAATATGAAAAAAA
>NW_003852441.1:12425462-12427065 GCF_000181295.1 Otolemur garnettii | reverse complement strand
AAAAAAAAAAAGAATCCTGGTGAAAGAAAAAGAACTTTTCCTCATAGGTAGGGTGGAGACACAGAATAGTTTAATCTAAATATTAAAAGGATGCTGGACACAGTGGCTCATGCCTATAATCCTAGCACTCCAGGAGGCTGAGGTGAATGGATCACCTGAGCTCAGGAGTTCAGCCACAGCAAGAGAGATACTCATCTCTAAAAATAGCCAGGCATTGTAGTGAGCACCTGTAGTTCCAGCTACCTGGGAGGCTGAGGCAAGAGGATCACTTGAACCAAGGAGTTTGAGGTTGCTGTGAGATATGACACCATGGCACTTTACCAAGGGTGACAAAGTGGCACACTGTCTCAAAAAATAAATAATTAAATACAGGGTGGACATAAATTGCACGTGCACTTTATGTCCACCCTATATTAAAAGGAGTGTAGGAGGAGCAATCAAGATGGTGGCCAAGTAGCAGCTTCTGTGTAACCAGGCGCAGTGAGAAGGGGGAGAGAAGATTCCAGGCATCTCTGGCCAGTGGGTTTTGCCCAGAGGCTGTCCTCTGGTGACCCAGGAAGTCAATGAGAGACTTTAGGACCCCGTGAGGAGGTTTGAAGCGGTGGAAAATCGGCAGGTAGTGAGTGCCCATTCATTCAGTGGGAGGCTGCCTGCAGCTGTACTTATAGCAGCAGCAAGACTACAAGTGGGAAGAGCCTTGCCTGGGGGCTGTTTTGGTTTTTCTGGACTTGGGCACTCAATTGAATTGCCTTGGGAGACCTTGGCCGGTGTGCAGATGACTTTGAGCGCTGTCTGGGCCCCCCCGGACTGAGCCGCTGAGCCCGTAAGGAGCTAATGCCCTTCAGCTGTGTGCTGCCCACGCAGTTTCTGTGGGGGAGCTGCTCCTGCGTGGTGCAGTGCGGGGATCAGCCGGGAGTCCTCCCAGTGAGTAATCTAGTGACTGAGCTGCCCAAAGGCAGGGGCTGTGATGCTGGAGGAGTGCGGAGATCCAGGTGTTTGGCAAATTAACACCCTTGGCCTTCAGGGGCATTGAGGGAAATTGGATTTGGCGCATTGGATAAGCAGGCAGCCATGTCAGGAGAGATCCCAGGGATAAGTGCTTTCCTCAGAAAGCTTTTGCTTGGCCTAGGCCCACAGCTTGGAGGGTCTTTTAAGTAAGCCAACAAGATATTCGGGCTCCTAAGCCTGCAGGGTCTGTGAAACCAGTTGAGGTCTCTAGTCTCCATCTTGTACAGCTGTATCAACTTTGGGATTAACTTCTCTCTCCTCACCTGTTGTCTGGACAGTATTTACCAAGATATATGTACTGTTTGTTTTTGGTTTGGGGATTTTTGCTTTTGGGGAGGGTTTTTTGAACTTCAACTTTTCTTTTTTTTCTTTTTGATACTTTTTTTAGTCTATATACAACATTCCATTTTTGCCTTCTTTAACAATTAGGATTTTATTTTTGTAAGTATTTCTGCCCCTATTATTTTTGTTTGTTTGTTTGTTTGTTTGTTTGAGACAGGAGCCTCAAGCTGTCCCCCTGGGTAGAGTGCTGTGGCATCTCAGCTCACTGCAACCTCCAACTCCTGGGCTCAAGCGAGTCTCCTGCCTCAGCCTC
>NW_003852441.1:12422777-12424940 GCF_000181295.1 Otolemur garnettii | reverse complement strand
TTTTTCTTTTTTAATATCTTTTTTCCCTTCTTGCTCCTCAATCTTCTCATCCTTTTGGTCTTGTACCAAAAGAACTCATTAAAATTTTAGGCCAGTAGCATAGTAACTTAGAACAAGAAGAAGTGAAAGGAAAATTAGGGTAAGGAAACAGATATAAGAAAGCACTCATGAAGAAGAATCAGCAGAAAAATGCTGGCAACATGAAATGCCAGTCCAGAGTAACCCCTTCTAGGGATCGCGAGGTAGCTACAGCAGAGGATTCCTCCTATAAGGAAATGTTAGAAATGACAGAAGGGGAATTTAGAATACATATGTTGAAAATAATGAAGGAAATTGCTGAGAAAGTGGAAAACAATAAAAAAAATGAAAGAAATTGCTGAGAAAGTGAATAATAACCAGAAGGAAATTCAAAAACAGAATCAAATAAGAGATCAACAATATGAAGAATACAGAAAGGACATAGCAGAGTTGAAGGAACTGAAGCAGTCAGAGACATCAAAGACGCAATAGAAAGTATCAGTAATAGATTAGACCACACCAAAGAAAGAATCTCTGAGCTAGAAGATAAAGCCCTCGAGATAACCCAAATTGTTAAAGTGGCTGAAAAGAAGAGAGAGAAAGCAGAATGCTCATTGATAGCACTGTGGGACGATATGAAGCGGTCCAATATATGAGGTATAGGTATCCCTGAAGAGGAAGAAGAATGACCCAGAGGAATGGAAGTCATTCTAGAGACTATTACAAATGAAAACTTCCCTAATATTACCCAAGATTCTGGCATACTCCTTTTTGAGGGATATTGGTCCCCTGGTCACCTTAACTCCACTAGACCTTCCCCAAGGCATATTGTAATGAATTTATCTAAAGTCAAGGCTAAAGAAAAGATTTTGCAGGCTGCCAGGAGTAAGTGCCAACTGACGTACAGGGGCAAACCTATCAGGGTGACCACAGACTTCTCTAATGAAACTTTTCAAGCTAGAAGACAATGGTCACCTATCTTTAACCTACTTAAACAGAACAATTTGCAACCCAGAATTCTATATCCCGCTAAGTTAAGCTTCAAAATTGAAGGAGAATTTAAAACTTTTATTGATATGCAAACACTGAGGAAATTTGCCTCAATGAGACCAGCTTTACAGGAAATATTTCAACCTGTCCTACACAGTGACCATCATAATGGACCTTCAGCAAAGTAATCACCCAGAAATTAAAGAATAGAACCTAGTTTTCACAATGAAGCAAATGACAAAACTAAGCAATGGACTTTCACAAAATAAAATGAATAGAATGCGACCACACTTGTCAATTATTTCAATAAATGTTAATGGCTTGAACTCCCCACTCAAGAGGCATAGATTGGCTGATTGGATAAAAAAACACAAGCCATCTATTTGCTGTCTGCAGGAAACACACCTCACATCGAAAGACAAATTAAAACTTAGAGTTAAGGGTTGGAAATCAATTTTTCAGGTGAATGGAAGTCAGAAGAAAAAAGGGGTTGCCATCTTATTTTCAGACACATGTGGGTTTAAAGCAACTAAAGTTACAAAGGACAATGATGAGCACTTCATATTGGTCAAGGGAAAAATACAACAAGAAGACATTTCAACTCTAAATATTTATGCACCTAATTTAAATGCTCCCAGATTCATGAAATAGACCTTACTTAGTCTGAGCAACATGATATCTTATACCTCCATAATAACAGCGGACTTTAACTCCCCTCTCTCAGAGATGGACAGATCTCCTAAACAGAAATTAAACAAAGATATTAGAGATTTAAATGAGACCTTAGAACAACTGTGCTTGATAGACATATATAGAACACTCCATCCCAAAGATAAAGAATATACATTTTTCTCATCATCCATGGAACATTCTCTAAAATTGATCATATCCTAGGACACAAAGCAAACCTCGATAGAATCAAAAGAATTGAAATTTTACCTTGCATCTTTTCAGATCATTAGGCAATAAAAGTGGAACTCAACTCCAGCAATTACACTCAACCTCACACAAAGGCATGGAAGTTAAACAACCTTATACTGAATGGTAGCTGGGTGCGGGAAGAAATTAAAAAGGAAATTATTAACTTCCTTGAGCATAACAACAATGAAGACACAAGCTACCAGAATCTATGGGATACAGCAAAAGCAGTCCTGA
>NW_003852441.1:12399818-12418843 GCF_000181295.1 Otolemur garnettii | reverse complement strand
AAAAAAAAAAAAAAAAAGGAATGTAACCTAATTTTGTAACAAACTGGTAAAGCAGGATATATGGGTTAAACTACTTTCTGTTTCTTTGATTCATAGTTGGGGAATCACCAGACATTTAAAATACCTTTTTAGTCACTAACACAAAGGTATTTGGTGTAGAATTAAATACCCAACGCTGGTCACAAGACAGTGACTGATAGACACTAAAGTCTACCCTTCTACGCCAATTTTAAACGTAGAAACAATACAAAGTATTATAACTATGCTCTAAAACTATAAATGCTTGTTGGAATAGACAGAGAGAACTTGCTAAAAGACAGAAATCATACTAGATTAGATTGGATTGACATGGAAAATTGTAGGTAAGAATACCAGTGGGAATATACAGAAGACTTCTCCTTCAGGAGGAAGCAAGACCATTCCCTGAGGTGTGGCAGCACCATGGACACTCCCTACAGGGAATATGACACAATCACACCCTGCACACAACCTCACAAGCAGCACAACTCATCCATTACCAGTTCTTTGTGAAAGCAAATACAAAGTGCAAGCCTGACCATAGTGGTAGCTCCTTTCCCTAGCTGGTCTGTAACAGCCAATACAGCAGATAGTCTGTAAATTACATCAACTATAGAGAGGTGTGCACAAGAAAAGAATCACCAAAGAGTTGAGAAGTTTCTAACACCATCAGAGAGAAACAAACTTAAAAAATTGGAGGAATTTACACAATGAAATGAGATTAATAAGTTATCAAAATAGAATGTCAAAATAAGTGTGATTAATATCTTCAAAGAGAGCAGAACCCATAGCTCAGTGGGTAGGGTGCTGGCTACATGCACTGAGGAGGCTGGTAGGTTCAAACCCAGTCTGGGCCAACTAAAACAACAACAACTGCAACAAAAAAATAGCCAGGCATTGTGGTGGGCACCTGTAGTCCCAGCTACTAGGGAGGCTGAGACAAAAGAATTGCTTAAGCCCAAGAGTTTGAGGTTGCTGTGAGCTGGATGCCACAGCACTCTACCTAGGGTGACATACTGAGACTCTATCTCAAAAAAAAAAAAAAAAAAAAAAAATATATATATATATATATATATATCTTCAAAGAGATAAAGGAGTATAGTAAAATCATGAAAACAGGAACTGGAATTTATTAATCAATTAGAGATATTAGAAAGAAAGTGATTGACTGTTGAAATTAAAACTCAGTGGCAGGGTAGACACAACTGAAGAGCCAACTTGTGAACTGAATGATTTGTCCAAGGAATTCTCTAAAAATGCAACACACAGAAATAAGGCTGCATGAAGTGAGAAAGAAATATTGAGGATCATGGAGAATAGATTCAGAAATTCTAACATCCTTCTAAACATTTAAAAAAGGGGGCCGGGCATGGTGGCTCCTACCTGCAATCCTAGCACTCTGGGAGGCTGAGGCAAGTTGATTGCCTGAGCTCAGGAGTTCGAGACCAGCCTGAGCAAGAGCAAAACCCTGTCTATAAAACTAGCCAGGTATATCGGGCATGGTGGCTCACACCTGTAATCCTAGCACTTGGGAGACCAAGGCAGGTGGATTGCCTGAGCTCATAGGTTGAATAGCAGCCTGAGCCAGAGAGAGACCTTGTCTCGAAAAATAGCCAGGCATTTGTCTACCAAGGGTGACAAAGTGAGACTCTATCTCAAAAAATAGAATAGAATAGAATAGAATTAGCCAGGCAGCATGGTGGGCACCTATAGTCCCAGCTACTTGGGAGGCTGAGAATCACTGAAGCCCAAAAGTTTGAGGTTGCAGTGAACTGTGAGGCCATGGCACTTTCCGAAGGGTGACAAAGTGAGACTCTATCTCAAAAAATAGAATAGAATAGAATAGAATAGAACTATCCAGGCATCGTGGTGGGTACCTGTAGTCCCAGCTACTTGGGAGGCTGAGGCAAGAGGATCACTTGAACCCAGGAGTTTGAGCTTGCTGTGAGCTGTGACACCATAGCACTCTACTGAGGGCAATGAAGTGAGACTGTCTCCAAAAAAGAAAGAAAGAAAAAAAGCCAAGAATTGTGACAGGTTGGCTCGGCGCCTGTAGCTCAACCGGCTAAGGCACCAGCCATATACACCTAAGGTGGCGGGTTCGAATCCCCAGCCCAGGCCCGCCAAACAACAATGACGGCTGCAACCAAAAAATAGCTGGGCGTTGTGGCGGGCGCCTGTGGTCCCAGCTACTTGGGAGGCTGAGGCAGGAGACTCGCTTGAGCCCAGGAGTTGGAGGTTGCTGTGAGCTATGATGCCACAGCACTCTACCCAGGGGGGCAGCTTGAGGCTCTGTCTCAACAAAAAAAAAAAAAAGAATTGTGACAGGTGCTTGTAGTCCCAGCTACTTGGGAGGCTCGGGCAAGAGAATCACTTAAGCCCAAAAGTTTGAGGTTGCTGTGAGCTGTGACATCACAGTACTCTACACAGGGCCACAGCTTGAGACTCTGTCTCAAAAAAAAGAAGAAGAAGAAGAACATTCAGTACCTTTGGGAGGCTAAAATTTACTTGGTTATCCCTTGTTAGTAATTTCTTTAAGAAAGGTTCATTAGGCCAGGCACAGTGCTTCATGCCTATAATCCTAGCACTCTGGGAGGTCAAGGATAGTGGATAGCTTGAGCTCAGGAGCTCAAGACCAGCATTAACAAGAGTAAGACTCCATTTCTAAAAATAGTCAGGCCTTGTGGTACCATGGTACTACTGAGGGTGACAAAGTGAGACTCTGTCTCAAAAAAATAGTTTAAAAAATAAAGACTAGAAAAATGGGGGAGAGGCACTATTTAAAGAAATAACGTTCTTACAGTTAATCATGAAGGATTGCACCTCTGCTCCCTTCTTTGCTCTCCTCCCCTCTCCCATTGAAATGCCAGCAAATAGACTAAAAAGGAAGGCATAGCCTAGCTGCTCAAGAGATTGGAGATGATATATTCAATATGATATCTATATTTTAGAAACTGCAAGTGGATGGACAGGTGATAATTAATTCATCAGACCAAATAAAGTTAAAAGTGAAATGCTGGCAGTGTGTGGGAGCCAGCACAATAAACACAGATCCAACCTCCAAAAAGACTCAGGAACTAGAATATAGAAACCCCCCCAGCCCCATCCATGGTTTCACTTTCCAGGGTTTCTGTTACCTACTGTCAACTAGAATAGAGATCCTCCCCACCATCCATGGTTTCACTTTCCAGGGTTTCTGTTACCTGCTGTCAACTGTAGTTGAAAAAAATTGGTGAATACAGTAAGAAAGTAAGTAAGATATTTTAAGAAGGAAAGGGACCACATTCACGTAACTATTATTGTTACAATTGTATATTGTTATAATTGTTCTCTTTTATTTAGTTACTGCTGCTAATATCTTGTGCCTAAGTTATAAATTAAACTTTATCATAAGTGTGTATATACTAAAGGAAAAAAAACATAGTATAGTCATCCCTCAGTATCCATGGGGGACAGATCCCAGGACTCCCCACAGTCTAAGAAAGGTCACACCTCTCATACCAAAATTCTCAGTTAAGTCCCTTATATGAAATGGTGTAGTGTTTGCATATAACCTAGCACACACTCCCATATACTTTAAACCATCTCTAGATTACTTATAATTCTAATAAAATGTATATGCTATATAAATATAACATGCATTACACTGTATTTCTTAGGGAATAATGACAAGAAAAAGTCTGTACAGTATAGATACAATTTTTTCCCAAATGTTTTCAATCCACAGATGGTTGAATCCAGGGATACAGAGGGCCCAACTGTTGTATATAGAGGGTTCAGTATTTCTGTGTTCTCAGGCATCCACAGGAGGTCTTGGAAGTATGCCCTACAGATAAAGGGGAACTATTGTTTCAATACCCCTTGAAGGTAGGGGTACACGAGGCTGAAAATAATAGGATTAATTGAAAATCTGTATGAAAAGCAAATGGTCCCCACATTCCTTTATCACCACTAAAGTAGGCAATTCTCCCTCCTCTCCTTTTCCCCAATGAAGATAGAAGTTTATCATCCGATAAAGCAGAGGGACTCAGGACTTGGGACATCAGTGGAGGTGCCCTACCAAACACAGAAAACCTGGCCAGGTGTGGTGCTCATGCCTGTAATCCTAACATTCTGAGAAGCAGAAGCAGGAAGATCCCTTGAGCTCTGGAGTTCAAGACCAGCCATCTCTACTAAAAATTGAAAAATTATCCAGGCATTGTGGTAGGTGCCTGTAGTCCCAGCTACTCAGGAGGCTGAGGCAGGAGAATAACTTGAGCCCAGGAGTTTGAGGTTGCTGTGAACTAGGCTAATGCCATAGCATCTGCCTGGGTAACACAGGGAGACTGTCTCAAAAAGCAAAACAAAACAAACAAACAAACCAGAAAATCTAATGAAAGCCAACACACCAAGTGGTAAGTCTGCAGTCCTTTTCCTCCAAATACTGTCAAGAATACTGATAGTTAGGCTTCCACACCCAAAACACGAAATTAGAAGGTTGCTCTCTTGGAGAAACCACACATCCTAATAGAAAAGACCTACAGATAATGAACATGGAAGGTCCCATACCAAATGATCAGATCTGTGCCCATTACTTTGAAAAACCCACCAATGGTGCTGATTACCTTTTTCTTTTTTTTTTTTTGAGACAGAGTCTCACTCTGTCACCCTGGATAGAGTGCCATGGCATCAAAGTTCACAGAAAGCTCAAACTCTCAAACTTCTGGGCTCAAGTGATCCTTTCGCTTCAGCCTCCCAAGTAGTTGGGACTACAGTAGGCACGTGCCATCACACCCAGCTAGTTTTTCTATTTTGAATAGAGACGGGGTCTCTCTCTTGCTCAGGCTGCTCTTGAGCTCCTGAGCTCAGGCAATCCACCTGCCTTAGCCTCCCATAGCGCTAGGATTTCAGGCATGAGCCACTGCATCTGGCCCTGCATTACCCTTTTTAGTGCCTCACTCTTAACAAAAAGTTAAAGATCACCAGATGTTTAAAAGGGGGAAATAACTCAGAGAAAACAGGAACAGATTTTTATAAAACTGTAATTGCTATGTTCCGAAAATTAGAGATGATTTAGCATCCTTGAAACAAGAGCAGGATGTTTTCTGAAAGTAACAATCAGAGAATGAGACAGAGAAGATTCAATAGCAGAAAAATTTCTAATTCAATAAAAGAGGTGGAAATCTCCAACAAAGTAGTGAGAAAGACAGAGAGATTAGAGATTAGAAGAGACAATGACAATATGAGAACTATGGGGCTTTTTGTTGCAGAGCCTATCCTACACTTTCACTAACAAAAATAACTTTACAATACTGAGGGAAGTTTACTTCCCACCCAGGGTTCTATTCTTAGGCAAATTAGAATATGAAGTGTTAAGTGAATAAGACATTTTCAGATATGAAAGATCTTGGAGCAAGTAAAAGCTCACACCAGGTTCCATGTATATAATAAACAAATATGTAAGGACTACCTCACTACCCATTATTTTCTATGTTCACTGATAAATCGCCATACCTCAGTGTGGCCCGTGAATTTTATAATACATTTTTAATCAAGTTGTTTACACAGATAGGGAGCCTGTGAAAAAAATATTTGCCTGGGCCTGCATACACCTTAGGGATGATCACTCAGGGATTTAAGAATGAATAGTCATAAATAAGCTTTGAGAGTAGAATCATTAGATTGACACTGGCTAAAAACAACATCAAAGGGAAAAAGAGAGAATGGGTGATGAGAATATGAATCAACCCCATGATAGTTTCTAGGCTGTTTGATCTACTTGTTGTGTGACTCTGAGGACATTCCTTCCCTTCTTGGAGTTTTAGGGGCTTCATTTGCAAAACTGGAATAGTAGACCAGCCTGAGAAACATAGCAAGACTCTGTCTCTACAAAAAATTAGAAAAAAGTAGCCAGGCATGGTGGCACCTGCCTATAGACCCAACTACTTAGGAGACTGAGGCAGAAGGATTGCTTGAACCCAGGAGTTTGAGGTTGCAGTGAGCTATGATGACACCACTGTACTCCAACCTAGGCATCAAAGCTAGTTTTCGAAAAAAAAAAAAAAAACTGAGATAATAATAGCTACTTCTCAGAGTTTCGTGGGATTAAATTAGATACATTAATTTTCTTACTCCCATCAAACTCAAGCACACAGACACACAAGCACATACCCCTGATTGCAGCCAATTTTTCTTTGGGGATAGGGAGGCAGTGTATGAATCTTAAGAGGGCCAATCTCTGCTTTCTTCAATTTACAGACACTACAGAAGTCAGTGATGCGTGAGAATTTGATCTTGGGAAGTCAAGATCAAAGTTGTAAGATGGCTGCTTATTTACCAAATACCTTAAAGAGTCATTTGGTTTTAGAAAGCAGTTGGTAGAGTTTGAAAAGGAGATGAGACAAGGAGAGAAAAGTTGTTTTACGGGATAAAGAATACTGACTTTCCCCAATTATGCCATTGCTAGGGAAAAGATGGGGGTAGGAGAGGAAAAAGCCTGAGAACAAATAGAACAGAGATAATTTTGTGTTTGTTCATTATGGATTTTTGCATTAATTTTTATTTTTTAAATATTGCATGAAGTCATTATTTATCTTGATTACTGAGCTTTCTGGTGCCTCCTTAAATGTTGTACCTACAGCAAGTGCCTCACTTACTTTGCCCCAGTCCCGTACTTTTAAACCTTCAGGGAAACTTGGTTCCATGGAACAGCTCTGTGTTGATATATTTGGCACAGTATAAGACAAAGAGGTCATCAGCCAAAAGCAATACATATAAATTCTCAGAAGTCAGTGTAAGAAATCTGAACACAGATTACAGGGTAAACATTAGAGCAAACAGAGAGATAAACAGTATGGAATATCTATGGGGTGTTGGCAGGGATCCTAGAGAAAGGGTAGAATTTCACATATCCTGTGGCCTCTGGTAAACTCCATAAATCAACTGTTTTTAAGGTGGCTTCTCCAAGATAGAATTTTTAGGTAGATAGTGAGTGATCGCCAGAACTTCTAGGGACAAAGGTGGGAATCACACCTTGGTGCTGCCTCGAGCAACTGCCACACCCAGGGAAGAAGGACAAGGACAGGAACCCCATCTTGGTGCTGCCCCACCTGGATCCTGCCCTGAGCAACTACCTCCCCTGATAGAAGGAGGAAGGGCCTGTCAATCTGCAAAAGAACTCGGGAATCCCCAGCCCACAGGCCAGACAACCCAGGCACAATAGGATCTGGAAAGCCACCTAAAACAGTGTTTTTCAACCTTTTTTTATCTTACAGCATGCTTACACCTATATTTAAACTTCCACAACACACTTAAATTATGTTGATTAAAAAAAAAACTATGCTTTGAACTTCTTTTGAAAATAATTATATTAATGCTCTTTAAAATTTTCCACGGCACACCAGCTGAAAATCAACTGAAAGTCACTGTCTGGATGCAGTGACTTATGCCTGTAATCCTAGCAGTCTAGGTGGCTGAGGTGAGTGGATTGCCTGAGAACCCAGCTCTACTAAAAATAGAAAAACTAGCCAGACATTATGGCAGGAACCTGTAGTCCCAGCTACTTGGGAGGCTGAAGCAAGAGGGTCACTTGAGTCCAAGAGTTTGCAGTTGCTGTGAGCTATAACCCCACAGTACTCTGCCCAGGGCTAAACAGTGACACTCAGTCTCATACACACACATATACACATACACACAAAGAGAGAGAGAAAAGGAGTGGAGAGGAGAAGAGAGGGGAAGGAATTGGCAAAGTAACCTAGAGATAAATATCATGTCATTATAGTGGTTTGATGATGACATCTGAACCACAAGGAGGGTCTAATCCAGACACTATAAAACAAGACCTCAGACCCTAACCAGAGCCTCTTGTTATGAAAGGGTCCCATTCATCATCTGTGGTGAATGTACCTGTATTTTACTATGTATGATGTATATTTTTTTTGCCCAATTTTTTTTCATTTTGAGACAGTCTCAAGCTGTCACCCTGGGTAGAGTGCCATGGTGTCACAGCTCACAGTGACCTCAAACTCTTGGGTGTAAGTGATTCTCTTGCCTCAGCCTCCCAAGTAGCTGGGACTACAGACACCCACCACAACACCCAGCTATTCTGTTGTTGTTGTTGTTGTTGTTATTGCAGTTGTCTTTGTTGTTTTAGCTGGCCCAGCCAGGTTCGAACCCTCCAGCCTTGGTGTATGTGGCTGGCGCTCTACCCACTGGGCTATAGGTGCCACCCATTGCCCAATTTTTTGAGGGAAAAATAAGGATACACATCATACATGAGTAGTGTGGCTTGGGAGAGTGGGAACCTGAAAGGTTACAGAGTCAAAGATGAAAGATTATTCTGAGGCAATGGTGAAAGGAAAGATGAAAGATTATTCTGAGGCAAGATAAAAGGAAAATGGAGGCCTGGTTTATGCAATTAAAATGGCTTTATTCTACCTGGGTACAGGTAGAATGAGGTTTCCAACAGGGGAGAAATCCACGTGAGCAATGGCAAACAGGGGGGCCGGGGTATTTAAAGGTCAGGAAGGTGGGGGTCAGGACATTCCCTTTCCCGGGTTGGACATCTGTTCTAAGGGTGGGGTTTGGCCCATTTACCTTCCCCAGGTGGGATATTCACCTTTCTTAGGTGGGAAATCCGGTGGGAGAGAGTGGGGGTTGGTTGTTTTAGGCAGGTCCACCCTACTTTAGTGGGGTTTGAACCTATCAGAGCCCAGCAGGCCTCCTGTGGCCACTATATCCTCCTGCCTGGCCCCACTGGGTGCAGGGGGTTCCAGTCCAGGAATATTCAGGCTCTTATGGGATGGGGGCCAGAGAGGCCTCTGCCAAACACCATCCATGATCAGGGGAGGGGGAAGTGGTCTGGCCACAGCTGTGTGGGGCAAGGGCCAAGCGAGGCCTAAGGCCCAGCCACCCAGAGGGGACTGGGAGCCCTGCGCAAGCCCCAGATACCTGCTTCACTGCCCCTGGGCGGAGTGGCTTTAGAAGCTCCCACCCTACCATCCACACACATGGCCATCTCAGCCTCAGCCCCTGACCTGGTAGGGAGGGTAGGGTTCCCAGAAGAGAGGAAAAGGGCAGCCTTCCCTGGGTGGGCAGCTGCAGGAGGGCAATCACAGGAGGGAATCTGCATGTTTACCAGGGAAGATTAGCCCTCCCCAGATGTGTCTCTCCCAACCCAGTCCTGGCTTCTTTCTCAAGGGGCATTTTCCTGAAAGTCTGGACCAAAAATGTGGGTGCACATCAAACAAGGGAGTCCACTATACACAACAAAATCCTAGGTATCTTGCCCTTGTTTTATTAACCCATGTGGCTCTTCCTCAATAACCTTCGTTTCATGTTTGCCTTGCTTTCAGTGTATCTGGTCATTCTTTGGCCAAGAGCACACCAAGAACTGAGAACAGACTGCCAAAACCACAGAATGAGAACTCTAGAACACACTGGAACTGGACTTCCAATTTAGTTCTGAAAAGAAAACAAGGGTTCCTGAAGAATGGAAATTAGCAGTGGGAGGTGGAGGGAAGGTCCAGCGTGAACTTCCCAATGGCCTTTACAAAAACATCAAAAAAAGCCAACCCCAAAACAGGTAAATGGAAATAGCTTAGAGATGCCATTCAGTGGGTAGTATGCCTAGCAGGGCTGTCTTAACATCATATTTGCTTAAAATGCAAATCCATAACAAATAAGGATGAGGGAGGGGTTCATGTCAGCCTCTGCCAGGCAGACCCTCAGGATACCTATTGCATCCCTCAATGTTCTGGAAGAATCCAAACTCTTAGTTTTCCAGTTTCCGTAGTGAAGCAGTGAGTACTACTAGAGAAATCACACCCCCAAACCAATAAGAAAATTCATGCTCACCAACTTCACTTAGGGCTCAACCACGTCCAGCATTCCTATCAAATTTCCAATTTGTTCTCTTATTTTTTCAAAGCCTACTCAAGCTTTCTCCACCCTCTTTCTATCACTGAAATGTCCCTACTATTCCCTTGACCCTCAGAAACCAGCTCCTTGCCAACTAATTCACAGAGAAAGTACAAACCATCAAATGGGATGTTTCCCCACACATAACTTTCAAGTTTATCTGCTGCCACTTGCTTCCTAATACAAAAGCGTTGTCTCTCCATTTAAGGCCATGTTTCTCTACTTCTTTTCCATTATTGCCCCCTTATGGCAATATTAAGACATTCCTTTCCCAACTGCTCTTTACATAAACATAAATACATGTACATAAACATATATCTATTTATGTACACTGGCCCTTTGGAAGGCCACAAACCATCAAATCTAAGGTGTGGTTGCCCCCTTTGAGAATGCATGATCAGTCTATGGCCATACTTATCTGAATGTGCTCAGTGTTGTCTGATCTTGGAAGTTAAACAGGGTTGACCTGGCACGTAGTTGGATAGCAGAATGCATGATCAAAGGCCAGTTCCTTCACACATTGTCCAGGTTTCACCTCCTCCCTCAGGGTCTTCCCCTCATCACTTACACCTTCAGCTTCCAGCATCTCAGCCTTTCTCTCTCACTGGCTCTACTGGTTGCTATCTCCAGCTCTGGCCCTCTCTCTGTTCCCTTTACCACCTCATTTGTTGACAGAATATACCCCAACTGTATTCTATCTCCATCTCTCTGCTGAACCCATTTACCATATCACAAACTCTCTGTGCTCACACACACATACACTCCCCACCCCCAGGTAAAAGAACTTTTAGCAGCTCTTGCCTAGCAGAGAGCCCTAGAAACTGAGCCCTGTGTTTCACAACTGTTTATGACCAGCTTAAACTTCTTTTATCTAGTTTTATTGAGGTATGACTGACAAATAAAAATCGGATATTTTAGGGTGACAACGTCATGTTTTGATATATGTATACACTGTGAAATGACTGCCACAATTAAGCTAATTAACGTAACCTCACATGGCTACTTTCATTATGGTGACAACACTTGAGCAAATTTCAAATATACAATGTGTTATTAATAATAACTATAGTCTCTGCTATGGTTTAGATATAATGTGTTTGTTCCCACCAAACTACATGTTGAAATTTGATCCCCAGTGTGATAGTGTTGGGAGGTGGACTAGTGGGAGGTACTTGGGTCACAGGAAGAGATTCCTAATGAATGGCTTAATGCCATTCTTGCAGTAGTAAGTCTATCTTGAGACTGGATTAGTGCTAAGGGGGAATGGATTCATTTCCATGAGAGGGGGTGGTTGTAAAGCCAGGACATCCCTCAGGTTTGCTCTCTCTTCAGAGATGCCCACTTCCCCTTTGACCTTTTCTACCATGAGTTTTTGGTATTATTATTTATTTATTTTTTAGAGACAGAGTCTCACTTTATCGACCTCGGTAGAGTGCTGTGGCATCACAGCTCACAACAACCTCCAACTCCTGGGTTTAGGCAATTCTCTTGCCTCGGCTGCCTGAGTAGCTGGGACTACAGGTGCCCGCCACAATGCCCTGCTATTTTTTGTTGCAGTTTGGCCAGGGGCGGGTTCAAATCTGCCACCCCCTGTATATGGGGCTGGTACCCTACCCACTGAGCCAGAGGCGCTGCCCTATTATTATTTTTAGACAGAGTGTCACTCTGTCACCCTTGGGTAGAGTGCTGTGGTGTCATCATAACTCACAGCCAACCTCAAACTCTTAGGCTTAAGCAATCCTCTTGCCTCAGCCTCCCAAATAGCTGGAACAACAGATGTGCACCAAGACACCCAGCTAGTTGTATTTAATTTTTCTATTTTTAGTAGAAAAGGGGTCTCATTCTTGCTCGGGCTTATCTCAAACTCCTGAACTCAAGAAATCCACCTGCCTCTGCCTCCCAGCGTGCTTGAATCACAGGCATGAGCCACCTCACCCAGCCCTCACCATGTTTTGATGTAACACAAAAGCCCTCACCACAAGTTGTGCAGATGTCAGTGCTATGCTTCTCATATAGTCTACAGAAATGTGCACTAAATAAACCTCTTTTCTTTATAAATTACCCAGCCTCAGGTATTCCTTTGGAATAAAATAAAATGGACTAAGACAATACAGTCACCATGTTGTATATGAAGTCTCCAGTAGGAGGGTCTTGAGGGGTAAGAACTCTAGGGAGAGCTGGGCCTGTAGAGGGATGTAGAGAATAGTATGTGGTGAGGAACGGTAGAGGAATTTCTAGGAGTGATGCTGACATTCAATTGTAAATAATAAAATAAGAACAGCTAATACATAGAGGGATTATATCCCAGGCATTGCTCTAACTGTTTAAACATGTTAATTCATTTAGCATGTACAGTAGTTTGGATTATTTTTTGAATTATTCACTCCCTCTCTCTGTATGTGGCCTCCTAGAACACAGAAAAAGCAGCCAAAAACAAGCAAAGAAGCAGGCTGCAGTGTGGATTGATTTTGGAAGTAGATATGAAACAAACTCTTTTCTAGACTAAAGTAACACATGAAAATGTGTGTGAAAAAGACCAAGTCCTGCTATCATGTAGGATGAGCATTTGAGCCTCTTGCTTTGGATATTACAAAATAGGGTGACTCCAGAAAAGTGAAAAGACTGGAGACTAGCAAATGGCAGACACCAAGTTGTGAATACAGACAAAGTAGGCAGGAGTGAATGGGAACCTGAAGCCTCAAGGCCACATGTGACCCTTCAGATTCCCAAATGCAGCCCCTCAATTGAATCTAAACCTCACAGAACAAGTCTTTTTACTAAAAGGATTTCTTCTGCAAAATTTGGATGCAGTGAAAGGCCACACTCAAAGACCCAGAAAGCTACATGTGGCCCCAAGGCTACAGGTTCCCCACCCCTGGTAGAAGAGGGCAATGGCACCCAGTAAGGATCAGACACTTTGGGGAGGTCTAGAGCAGTGGTTCTCAACCTTCCTAATGCCTCCTAATGCCGCAACCCTTTAATACAGTTCCTCATGTTGTGGTGACCCCCAACCATAAAATTATTTTCGTTGCTACTTCATAACTGTAATTTTGCTACTGTTATGAATTGTAATGTAAATATCTTATATGCAGGATGTATTTTCATTATTGCAAAGGGGTCGAACCCACAGGTTGAAAACTGCTGGTCTAGAGCACAACCCCTTTGGGGGGTCGAATGACCCTTTCACAGAGGTCACCTAAGACCATCCTGCATATCAGATATTTACATTATGATTCATAACATTAGCAAAATTACAGTTGTGAAGAAGAAACAAAAATAATTTTATGGTTGAGGGTCACCACAACATGAGAAACTGAATTAAAGGATCGTGGCTTTAACTGTATCAGAAAGGTTAAGAACTACTGGTCTAGATGGTTAGGGTGAGCAGGGTAGGTGGGACTAGAACGCTCTCACTTATCTCTTCCAACAAACAGCATTCCAAGGCATTTTTGAGGTCCGACTCAAGAAAACAGATTTACCAGCTCGGCGTCTATAGCTCAAGCAGCTAAGACACCGGCCACATACACCAGAGCTGGCAGGTTCGAATCCAACTGGGGCCTACCAAACAATGACAACTATAACCGAAAGATAGCCGGGCATTGTGGCAGGCGCCTGTAGTCCCAGCTACTTGGAAGGCTAAGGCAGGATACTCGCTTGAGCCCAGGACTTGGAGGTTGCTGTGAGCTGTGATGCTATGGCACTCTACCCAGGCTGACAGCTTGAGGCTCTGTCTCAAAAAAAAAAAGAAAACAGATTTACCTTGCCCTGGCCCAGCCCAGGCTACCAGACACATCCACTGTGAGCCAAATGCTTATGTCTTAGATCAAAAAGATCTAGACAGGAACAAGTGCAACAGGCTTCATCTGATTGATCCCCGGATGGGTGATGAAGCTGAAGACCTGAATCATCCTTATGTTTACAAAGTCCTAACTAGCACTAGCTCAACTGGTAGTTGAGATGACTGTGGACTGGGAGCTCATGGAGTGAAAAGAGGGTTGGAATTTTGGGGCCCTGGGCTGGACTCAACCCACTTCTCCTGTTCCTTTTCCTTGTGACCTCCAACTCCTCCAAATGACTCGGAGAGAAGTGCATGACCAGTGGTTAAACGAGAAGCTCCTCCAAGCACGTGAGCAGATTTCCTACCCTGAGGCCCGTGAAGGACCAGGAAATATCCTGGGAATAAAAATTAACCTAGAACCTACTGTAGGGCAAGGGGCTGCACTCACCTGGAAAGCACAAAGTTCATAGGAATTGTCTATGTATGCTAGGTCCCTAAGTGGTTTCATATTGCACCCTAACACCCAGACCAGTATGGCCTGACCAGTGGATCCCTAACATTTTGTGCACCTACTATGTTGGTTGGACAAAATGAAGCTTCCTCTGCCCTGCCTCAGGCCTCTCTCCAGATGTCCAGGCCATGATTTCTGGTATACTTGGGATCCCAATTTCTGAACATTTTAAAGAGCGTTGGGGGTGGGAGTGAGGGGAAGCAAGCTTTGAGCTGTTACTTTTCCAGGTTCCAGGCAGCCATGGTCACTTACTGAAGCGCAGGGCTCAAAGGCCATAGTGTTCATATACTAAAGGACTTCCTGGCCACGCGTGTCTAGGCAGCGGAGCAACCCTAGAAGTCTAGCAGTCTTCCAGAAGCTGGCCCAGAAACGCAGAGGCTTTCCTCAGTTTGGAGGATGAATTCAAACCCCCTCCCTCCTAGCTCCCTAAAAGGCCTTGGGAAGTGTCCTTATCCTTTCCCTCCTCCAACCCGGAGGCTGCTCTTCCCAGGCCTCCCCATGAGGTCCAGGTAGTCCCCGCCACACCCTCCCTCTCACCCTGTCTGGGTCCCTTATCTTCCCGCAGCTACGCTCCCACCTGGAGGCATAGCTGGGTCCACAGCCGGCTCTACAGCTCGCAGGTTCAGGCTAGTCTGGGGCGGGGACGTGGGAGCGCCCAAAAGTTGGGAGGAGGGCGGGGCCGCAGACTCATCTTTTAAAGGCCGGAACTGGCTCCGAGGCGCCCGCGGCCCTGAGAGGTCCGGGGAATCGCGTAGGACCCGGCTCCCCTTGCCCCAGCTGCCGGCGGGGTGCCATGGGCCGCTACCGCATCCGCGTGGCCACCGGGGCCTGGCTCTTCTCCGGGTCGCACAACCGCGTGCAGCTGTGGCTGGTCGGGGCGCGCGGGGAAGCGGATCGGGAGCTGCAGCTGCGCCCGGCGCGGGGCGAGGTCAGCGGGGAAGCCGAGACTCCCTGCCCGGCTCGGCCCGGCTTGGCCCGACCCCACTGGGCTCGTGGCGGGAGGGAAGACGGCCAGGCTCAGGGGAGGGCCAGGGGAAGGAGGCTGGGGACGAGATGACAGCGCAGACTAGGAGTTCACAGAGTGAAGAGAGGGTTGGGACTTTTGGAGGGGGCCCGGGCTGGACCCAACCTACTTCTCCCGTTCCTTTTCTTCATGACCTCCAACTGCTTCTCCAAATGACTCGGAGGTAAGTACATGACCAGTGGTCAAAAGAGAAGCTCCTCCAAGCACGCACGCGGTGAGAGCTCAGTCAGGGGGACCTACACAGGTGGGGATGCCCACCAATTCAAGTCACTGAGGACACACATTGGGTCCCAATCTTCACCTGTCATCCGGCATCTGAGACTCCGGGACAGGCTGTGCAGGGGAGGGAACAAGGCCCTGGTAAAGGAAGGCTTCATAGAGTGGGCAGCTCTGCTCTCAGAACGGCCTCTCACAAGTACCGCTACTGAGTCTGGCCGGATTGGTTCCACAGGAGGAGGAATTTAACCTCGACGTTACCGAGGACTTGGGGCCCCTGCAGTTCGTGAAGTTGCGCAAACACCACTGGCTGGTGGACGACGCGTGGTTCTGCGACCGCATCACTGTGCAGGGCCCCGGAGCCGGCACGGAGGCGGCCTTCCCGTGCTACCGCTGGGTGCAGGGCGAAGGCGTCCTGAGCCTGCCAGAGGGCACCGGTGAGTGGGCAGCGTCGGGGGAGGGGGCGCAAGGACTAGCGAATTGCTAGGGGCAGGGGAGTGGGATAGAGCCATGGTCGGTTAGAAGGGGACTTAAGAGAAATGATAGGCTTTGAAGCAGGTTAAGTGTAGGGATCCCAAGGTGCAAGATAGGAAACGGAAGACTTTATGAATACGTTTTACACAGAATAAGTGAGGCTGCCAGTGAGGCTACAGACAGGGAACAAGTGACCTGAAATCCCATCTTCTAAGAAGGTGAGGATGGGCTGGGAGTTGTAGCGATGGAGGAAAACAGAAGCAAAGTAAAAGCAGAGAGATGTCTATGGGCCTCAGAACAAGTTAGGGCAGGAACAGGGGAAGGGACCACATGGAAAAGATGATGGCTGACTGGTGAGCTGGAGACAGATAAAGGAAACACACCATATGGTGTGGGCAAGCTGGTCAGGAAGACAACTAAGAAGGACAGAGAGCACTTTGGCAAGAGCCAGAGAGACATTAAAATCAGAAAAACTAGCCAGGCATTGCGCCTGATGCCTATAGTCCCAACTACTTGGGAGGCAGCGGCTAGAGGATCAGTTGAGCCCAAGAGTTTAAGGTTGCTGTGAGTTATGATTGACACCATGGCATCCTACCCAGGGCCAGAGTGAGACTCTATATAAAAAAAATAGCCAGGACAGTGGCTAACTCCTGTAATCCTAGCACCCTGGGAGGCCGAGATGGGTGGATTGCTTAAGCTCAGGAGTTTGAGACCAGCCTGAGCAAGAGGGAGGGAGACCTGGTCTGTACTAAAAATAGAAAACTAACACAAGAGGATCCCTCGACCCCACGAGTTCAAGGTTGCTGTAAGCCATGATGATGCCACGGTACTCTACCCAGGGCTAGAGTGAGATTGTGTCTCAAAAAAAAAAAAAAAAGTTAATTAATTAAAGCAATATGTAGTATAAGGTGTGGGCAAGATAAGGTAACCAAGATTTTATCACTTTAAACTGTTTTTTATCCCCCAACCATAGAGACTGGTGAAATAAGGTCAGGTAAGGGAAGATGAGTTACAGAACAAGAAAAGGGGGCAAACATGAGATTTTTGTCTATAAGCAAAAGATGAAGACTGAAAAGTGAAATGAAGAGTGCAAAGTTAGTGAAAATGGGATAAATGTGTCTGGAGATCAACCACGTGAGGCACAGGCAGAGAAAAAAGCAGCAGCCCAGGACTGAGAACAAGGAACAAGACCACAGAAAGGGACAAGACAAGCAGAGTGAGCACAGGACCAGACACAACCATGTGGCCAAATGTCTCAATGTCTCCATAGCCCGCCTGGCAGGAGACAATGCCTTGGACGTGTTCCAGAAGCATCGAGAGAAGGAACTGAAGGACAGAAAGCAGATCTACCGGTGACCACCCATCCTTAGGCCTCCCATTTGTCCCACCCCTTCCTAACCCTGGCCCCATCACTGACCCAAACATCCTCCCTAAAGGTTTGTCCTCAAATTCTAGCTGGGCAACCTGGAAGGAAGGATTACCCCTGACCATAGCTGCAGATTGTAAAGCTGACCTACCTCCAAATATGAGATTCCATGAGGAGAAGAGATGGGACTTTGAATGGACACTGAAGGCAGGGTAAGAAAAAGCTGTCAGTTGGAGCTCAGAGTGGAATAAGGGCTGGGAAATCCAAGAATGGTGGTATATCGTGAGGGGCTGAGGGATCAGCTTATGGGTTCAAGCATCAATAACTGTCCTAGGGCTCTGGAGATGGTCCTCAAACGTGTTTACACCCTCCTGAGCTCCTGGAACCGCCTAGAAGACTTTGATCAGATCTTCTGGGGCCAAAAGAGTACCCTGGCTGGTCAGTGTTCCCCCAGGTCTCTATAACCCCTTAATGGCCCCTTTTGATGCTCTGTCCATCACACTCCACAGGCCGGCATAACTTCTTGCAAGAACAGACCTTCTCATGTCTGGTCATCTCAGAGAGGCCTGAAGAATGCAAATTCAGGGGTTGGGTACAGCATGGGTCATTTGCCTGAATCCCTGGGTCGAGGCTGGAGGACAGGGATACCCAGGCTGTGGTAAACATCCTCCTTCAATCCCAACCCCACAGAAAAGATTCACCAGCACTGGCAGGATGATGAGCTTTTTGGCTACCAGTTCCTCAATGGCACCAACCCCATGCTGTTGAGACGATCCACCTCTCTGCCCTCCAGGCTAGTGCTGCCCTCAGGGACAGAAGAGCTTCGAGCTCAGTTGGACAAAGAGCTCCAGGTATCTGCCTGATATTGTTCTCTCTTTAGTAGAGTGGTGGTGAAGGAGAAAAACCAAAGATGAGTCAGAGGAAGGTGGGGTACAATAATCCACTGCTCCTTGTTGCAGAGTTTTATGCTGGAAAAATCCAGAAATGACAAAATCTATAGAGAAAAACTATGAGGAGCTCCTAACATGAAAGAAGAAACAGGATGGATCCCTAGGCAGATAGGGGCTGGAGATGTTAGCAGGAACCATGACACTCCCTGGTCCTCAGTGTTCTGGACTCCAGTGTTCATGGGCAGGGATAAAGCAAAGAATGTACTATCAGGTGGGGAGAATCAAAGGGGTTTTCTAGAGTTGGGATTGGAAGAAGTGTAATGTGTGAGCAGGGTGAGCCTAGGTGGGATGCATGTGTGTGCTGTATTTCGTGGCAGTGGTAGTTAGGGGTCCTCAAACTTTTTAAACATGGGGCCAGTTCACTGTCCCTCAGACCACTGGAGGGCCAGACTGTGGGCCCCGGGATGAGTCGGCTGCTAAGCAGAACAGGCAGTGGCGGCAAAAACACCCGGCAGGCCGGTAGGCAGGCTACATGTGGCTTACAGGCCGTAGTTTGAGGATGCCTGCTCTGGAGTATTTGGCAGAAGAGAGAAGGGTTGAATAGGGATGAAAGCATTTGCTGGGCTGAAGGGAGTCAGACCATCAGGCGATGACCAGGAAGTAGCCTGGCCATCTTGAAAAAAGGGTCTATTTGCAATGCCTATAATGCAAACTGGATTGAGCAAGCCTAGTTCTAAACCCAGATCTGCTACCATATATCCATGCATCAGACACCTAACCTCACACAGCTGCTCCTTCACTTTAAAATGAGAGCAACTGGGCTTGGCACCTATAGCTCAACCGGCTAGGGC